>NC_092696.1:28603952-28916452 GCF_964275005.1 Diadema setosum
TGTTGACCTTGCTGATATTGACTTTATGCGTACCTTTTGTAAATATTGTAAATATGTTGTTTACCTGTTGGTTTACATCCAATAAAAAGTGAAAAAAAAAAGATAGATAGATAGATAGATAGATAGATAGATAGATAGATAGATAGATAGACAGTAATAACAGCGGCAGAAGGTAGGAGCCAGGCGGACAATTGTTGTTCAGTGATTGTTTTACTTTTGTCTATATCTAGCTTTCTATCGATTTACTTGTGTTCGTCAGGACTTGTGAAATACAAAATAAACAACTGCAACCAAATGCAAGAAACGTGAACAAAATCATGGTAAAATGAAACAGAAATGACATAAATTAATATGCACACCGACGGTACAACGGGATTCGCATTACAGTATTTTATAGAACAACGATATCATAATGCTCGAACGATGTATCGCAAACCAAACTGGTTACTTTTTATGAATGAACGGGGTATGGAAGAAGTTGAGTTTGTTTGTGTAGTAGTTTGTGTCTGTACATAATGAAAAGCTTTAATGCAAAAACAGACAAATGCCATTTTCAAATTTGTTAGATTGAGATCATCAGCAAGCTAACATTTTTCAAGTGATATCGCTCTCGTTACATAAAATGCGTGGAATAAAAGTATGGAGTATCACGTAAAATGACAAGGTGTGAAATGAAATAGAATGATTGTATAGTGAATTCGATTGAACGTGATTTCAAAATAACGGTTTCAGACCATTAAGGCGATTACAAAGCATAATGTTATTCCATGTCTTATTTCAAGTTATGCTCAATATTTGCACGCTTGCACGTCAGTGTATATATTATGGTCATTCTTTTATCACATCATGTTTGTGTTTACAAACAATAAAACTGAAGAAGACAATAACTAAAAAGCTTCAAACAATCCAGCTGACATCCTGAGACATTCCTATACAATATTGTCATTATTAATTTTGTCACGATTAGTGAACGCTCAAAAGATGCCAAAAGCGTACTATGGCACATAATCAACACCACACCGCGTGTATAGTATATCATCCAAGATAGATAGATAGGTAGGTAGGTAGGTAGATATATATATATATATATATATATATATATATATATATATATATATATATATATAGATAGATAGATAGATAAACAGATAGATAATATAGATAGAAAATAGATAGATAGAGAGAGATGGAGAGATGGATAGATACATACATAAATGTATATAATATAAATTATATATAGATTGATAGACAAATAGATAGATAGATAGATAGATAGATAGATAGATAGATAGATAGAGAGAGAGAGATGTAGATAGATAGATATATAGGTAGAGTTAGATAGAGACAGAAATAGATAAACAGACGGACAGATAGGTATAGCTACGTAGATAGAGGTAGATATAGATAGACAGATAGACAGACAGATAGGTAGATAGATAAATAGATAGATACATGCATATCGGTATACATACATACATACATACATACATACAGATAGATAGATAGATAGATAGATAGATAGATAGATAGATGGATGGATAATAGAGGGATAGAAAGATCAATGAATAATCAGATAAATAGATAGATAGATAGATAGATAAATAGATATATAGATGATTGATTGACGGATCGATGGAAGGATAGATAGATAGATAGATAGATAGATAGATAGATTTTTCTCTATTTCTTTGCGATATCAAGTTCACACTACATTTTTACAACCATTAAATCAGTTCTTTTCTCTCAATACTTTCGATCTTTCAACATGTATAATTATGAAGGAATAAGAAGAATAACGCTCCGTATTAGTACATTTTCTACAGACTTTGAAAAGAGTATTTAGAAAAATATACTTGATGTATTCACCAAATGTGACCCTGCACCTCAAAACAAACACAAAGTCGCCAGACATGAATTTTTAGTTAAGACCATATTCTGAAAGAGCAGACTTTAAGCTTTAAAATGATGTATAACTCAAATCAAATGGACTCTCCTAACCTATCTAAATATTGGAAAGAAAGCACAAACTCAGGAAAAGCGTGAACTGAGAAAAGAGGCTCTGAAGTACAGTGTCTATTCACACACGTGATTCAAGCGCTTAATCATGTTAATCTTTACCAAACCGTGCTGGCTGTGCGATGAATGGGACAAAAAACAGGAAGTAAACCAACCGAGTAACAACAATGAAGGGATTATCAGATTAAACTGAAATTAAGCATGCCTCATTAACACATTCTGTCCATAATTAATGCCAACTTTCAAAGCAGTAGCACTATCCTTTCAAAAGTTATTAGAGTTGAAAGTGAAGAGTGTGGACAAGGTTTTTCAGAAATGAAAAAGGGATTCTAAAGACACACCTTATTCTACCAAAAATGTTCGAGATAAACTGCTAAAAAAAACACACTTTCCTGCCTGTTTTATGATACCAAATTTTAGCATAATGTAAAAGAAGACCCGCTCTTTCAGAAAATATGAAAAAGTCAAGTTCAGCTAGGTTGACCCATTTCACTTATTTTCAGTCCTCCCGCAAAATCAGTGAGTGCGACTTTATGTTCGTTTTGAGGTGCACGGTCACAAATAATCGTTTTATGTTGTAAACACGTTCCATACTAAATTCTGAAATCCCTGTAGGCCTACACTAATACACAGGCCAACAGGTTCTCGTATGAACGGGTTAATATTTATCGTTCATTTATATTCTACTTCTTGTAATATACCTCTTTGACTCTTGTAATACTTACTCTTCCCCTCTCTCTCTAAATCAATTAATGTTTATTATGCTTGTGTTTATGTATCCCACCATGATTATAGTCGAAGGTATGCATAGACCAAAAAGGTTGATCGCAAACTTTGCTAAGCGCCATTTTTAGATATTAAAGCCCGCCCATCATCAGACAGAGCAAAATCAAACCTTTCTTGTGATACCTCACGTATTAGAAAACAAGACATGTTATTATGCTTGAAAATATGACAAAATATAATACTTGTTCTATTTTCTACTTCTTATTGTTGTTGTTGTTGTTGTTGTTGTTGTTGTTGTTGTTGTTGTTGTTGTTGTTGTTGTTTTTTTACAGCTTTAATGCCAATATCTAAAGTCATCAAGCAAGAATGGACGTCACTCATTTTGGGATCAATTTCATTATATTATTCTTCCATCTTTTAAGTCCTTTGCTTTTACGTCACTTGCGTTTGTCTCTACAAAAAAGTTATCCTCTCGTGTTTGTCCTTATTTTTTTTTTTCATTATAGGCGGACGTAGAGGGAGCTATGGTCAATACTCCTGCATGATAATGCACGAGTGGCGCGGCCCGGCCTTCTTGAAACAGACGAAACGCCAGTTCTGTGCTAGCCCAGTCTGTAACCAAACTTTAAGTATAATTATGGCTGTGATATGATGGCCCCATTCTCTAAATAACGTTGTTATTGGCATTTACATAAATGTCACACTCATCATTGGGTATGGCATTCGCGCAAACACTTTAAAAAAATCAAATACATGTAGATGATTTACCTATACTAAAAATAATTTACTTGTATATATTATTTTCTTTTAAGGAGAGTGGCTTTAAAAAAATTATGTTATGAATACATTGTGTATAAGGCACACATGTCAATTATATATGCACACTATAATAATCATGCATGTATAATAGTAGTATAGATATACTGTACCTATGCAAACACTTACATACATACACACACACATACACACACGTACCTATAGTGTAGAAGGAAACAGGTAGGAATCACATTATCACTTTCCCACTCCTGTACCGTATTACACACATACCATACATACACACATACATACATACATACATACATACACACACATATACACATACATACACACACAAAATTAATATTATATAAAAGAACCTTCAAGCAATACACATAATGAAGAGTTTAAATGCAAAAACAGACACATCTTTATGAATTTGAGATACATGTGATTTAATCTGCTGAAGATGATCAAAATAAATTATACGTAATAGTTCGATAATATCTTCAGATAGTAGTTTATTTCAATAAACATAACATGACGTAATGAATGCGGTGTCATTAAAAATATTCTCATTTTTACACCTTTTCACAAATGCAGGCACCACCAGCAAAAACTAATCTAAAATAGGACTAAAATGAATACGAAATGATATTAAGTCTTTCTCATGATTCACTCAGTCATTATCACAACTCACTGTGCAAATTGGACAAGAAGA
Organism: Diadema setosum; assembly: GCF_964275005.1. Lineage (NCBI taxonomy): Eukaryota > Metazoa > Echinodermata > Echinoidea > Diadematoida > Diadematidae > Diadema > Diadema setosum. The sequence goes on from NC_092696.1 coordinate 28,608,172, forward strand.
CATTTTGGGACTCACAACACACTCCAACACTAGCTAACAATGGATCTTTCATCTTACAGGATCAAAAAGCTTGTCAATAATAGTGACAATAATACATACATTCCCAGACGGGTGATGTTCGTTATTCCTATGGAATTACAAATTTTATTTCATTCTAAGATTGGAAAATGAAAATCGAACCTTCGGCACATTAACGATCCTTCCGATTAACGGACTGTAATAACCTACAAGACAAAGTCGTTCATTGGTGAAGTATTGCAACTATTCACTGCATATCATTATGTGGTATCAAAGATGCAATTTCTTCTTAGATGGAATTTTTGTAAGTGAACAGGAAGAAGGAGAATAAGAAGAAGATGAATAATAAGTAAAGAAAGAATAAGAAAAGGAAGAAGAAGAAGAAGGAGAAATAGAAGAAAAAGGAAGATGAAGATGCAAAAACGAAAAAGAAAGAACATTAAATGTGCTAGCAAATGAGAGATGACGTCGTGTGGCGACGGCGGAATGGTAAGACATCATAGTGAATAAAAGTTATGTCGCTTCGAATTGGCTTTGGTGGTCGTAGAGGGAGCCCTTATCACTACATGGGCCGAATGCAGTCATCACGACTTCGCTATAGAAATGTACCATTATTAGTCTTTCCTTACCTTACAATAATCTGTTGCCTACTCTCTGTGACAAAATACTGTAAACATTCAAGTCGCATTCTGCTCTAATTTGACGAAAGGAAACAAGTGACAATAGGGAGTTTTGTAGTAAATAGACAAAATGTGTTTCTCTCTCATTTTATGGTTATGACTGTGTACTATTCCTTCTTTTGACCTATCAATATTTCATAATTCAAAAGCCAGTGGCATTGCTATGTTGCAAACAGGTTAAGCATGCCTTGAACGTACTAGAAAGTGAAAAACTCAGTATTGGAAAAAAAATGTCGCTTGCCTCTTTTCGTCAAAGTAGGGTAGCACTTTTTATTGACTTCCCATTCCTCGAATCTCAACGCTTCTGGTTTTGGAGGAAGGGGGCCTCTAAGGACTCACTCAATAGAGGGCACTAGACCGATTACTCTGATTTCTAACGTTGTGAATACGGTTTCACGCATTTCCTTCGCTTCTGCGACAAATATTGCTCCCATGAAATTTCCGCACGCTAAGCCAAACATAAGTTCTACCCACAAGCATAACGAGAAGCATAGTCCTGATCCTCACATCAAACTATTAAAACCTAAAACCTATCAGAACCCTAACCCCAAGTACTTGGCATAATACAAATAATAATAATAATAATGATGATAATAATAATAATAATAATAATAATAATGAAAAAAATATTAAATTGGAACAACAATTATTGTCACAGGAGCAAAACCCCGTGTCACCTGTGAATGATTTTTTTATAGTAAACTCAGTCTGATCTTTGATTCTCTCCCTTTTTATTTTCCGTCCAGATCTTTTTCTCTAATTTTATGACTATGTTCACGTTCAGTGCAGTTTTACTCCTGCATTCCATGGGTCATTAGTGGTTGCGAGCTTTAGATTTGCAATGCGAACGCCAGTTGAAAACTAGTCCAGTGAATAATCGGCCAGGTATCTATAGGAAATGCAAAAAATCACTGCGTCCTCATCAGGTTAGACGACGCATCCCGGGCAGGGCTAGACAATGTATACAACTGTTTTTTTTTCCCCTATATTTTTTATCTGAAAATGGAAAGGAGGTGTGAAGACCTAATTGTACCAATAAAACTTATTCCATTTTCGTACCGACAAATCTTCGGAAAGAGGGACTGTAAACGAAAAATCATGTGTCACTCAATTGCTTTGCGGTGCAACCTTAACAACGCTTTTCGAACCATTCTTACAAGCTCGACAGCACGTGCACAAATGAGCCGATAGTAGCGGTAGAGTATGCTCTCTGATATCACGTGACCGCCATAAGAATATGGACGGATTGGATATATTGTTGGTGATCAAAGCAAAAATGATAAGTTCGACTGTCCACGACTCATTAAGTACTCCAGTGATGGTGACTGAAACAACACTTAGGCCTATTATCGCTAATGACGTTACAGTTATGAAATAAACCAGCGCAAAAGTGCGCAGTAGGAGTTGATTTTCTCTTATCTTTTGCGCGTCCACAAAATGCCTATTCGATGACGGGCGAGCAATTTCGATGTAGATCAGTAGGTATGCTATCCCTGTAAAGATAAGGCCGCCTATACCTATTGCACTTTGTATTACAGTCAAGATGTGTCGGGTGATACCATCCTCTGGTGATAGGGGTGATATCATCAACGCACTGTAAATCACAGAAAAGACCCATGTGGTGATACACACTGCCAAGCAACGACCCGTTGTGACGATTTTGCGCGCTCCGAAAGGGTCGATCCTGACCGTTAGGAACCGGTAGAGGGCAACAAGAAATATGGTCACGACTGAAGTGCTGGCGCTCGTGTATAAGACCGTCCTGATCGCTTCCTGTAAGAGACGATTGGGCCCAGGGTAGACCTAACATGACGCAGAAAAAACACCGAAACACGTAAAGAAAGAAAAAAAAAAGTATATATAAAATATAACAAAGTGATTCCAAACCAACATCCGAAGTGTCATACGATAAGGCTATTAAAAAAAAAAATGTGGTTCATATCAAACGTCTTAAAACGAACATTTTCAAATTATTTTGCATTGAATGTACGACACATGATGGCCGGCGCCACGATTTCAAAAATTGAAGGGGGCGGGGGCAGCTACTTCATACTTCTGATGCCACTTCCGGGTTTCATCAGCTAACAAGGGGAAAAAAAAAGTGGGGGGGGGGGGGGGCTTCACTGTAACTTTCTGATTTCACTTCCGGGTTTCCTCTCCTGAAAAAAAAAATAAATAAAAATGCTTCACTCGCTTAAAATCCAACGTGCAACCCCCGAGAGTTTAACCACATTCTATTGTTTCCACGCCAAGTCAAGGTAGTCAATCTTTGTTTTCTCCAGGCGGAGTGTCAAAGCCTCACGAATGCGTGACTAAGACTTTTTTTTTTGTCATTTTGAATTGAATTACTAGTAACTTGAGTTTATATCCACACTAGGCATTGAAACAACTACAACAAAATGATATTGGAGGAATCACAGAAGCTCACAATAGGGACTTATTCATAGTGATCCCTTCAACAAAGTAACATAGGGTTTGATAATCATAGAAACATCGTCAGACAAATTCATGTTTTAAACATACAACATAATTATGAAGGGTACAGAAAAATGAAAGGAAGAAAATATTTGATACTAGTCTTATGATTTACAATGAGTTTCTAGTACTATGAACAGTGAGTAATCATCGAAAAGCCTTTTTTTGTAACTTATTTGTCAATACAATCTATACCTCTTTGAACTGAAACTCCAAACAACATTATAGCAATTGAAATGACATGAAGCAAGTGAATGAACATTGCTCAGTATTAAAAACTAAAAGGTAGAAGAAATTTCATACTATATTACAATACCAAGATTTTTCCAAAGTAGGAGATTGTTCGTCAAAAATGTTCCTAAAATTCAATAGCACTTTCTTTGTTCTGTCATTTCTATAATACAAACTCAAACTCATATAGATTGTTGTTCAATTTCCATTAAGGAGAATCTCATTGAAAAACGAGTTCTTGTTAAAATAAGACATTCAATTTGCGATGACAAACCTGCTCAAAACAAAGAAAACGATGAGAAAGCATGAAGTCATTCTTAATGTTAATAGACACAGCAATATTTCAGCATAATATTTTAGCAATACATGTGAAGTATCATCGAAAAGACTTTATTTCTGGTTTATCTGCTGATCCTCTTTAAATATTGAAAATAAAGTTCAAACTGGTTTTCAATTAAACTCTTCACATCATTTTCTTTGATGTGCGGTATACAGATTATATCGCGTCTCAGATCGCCAACAATATTTCTTCTCCCTTTCACATATCCGACTCATCTTTTCATACCCCGTGATGGGAATAATTATAGTGTGACATCTGGATGACAGTGAGGGGTAATACTGTTGAGTGTTAATCACCAATAATAAACTTCCATTACTAGGTTAATAGGCAAACCAGCCTTAAACAAAATATTAGATCCTATACGGACTCTCTCGCTTGCCGTGACAGAAATGTCAGCAATGACCCTACCCTCATGTGTCAACATGTCAGTAGACAGAAACCGAAAGGTATATACGCAGAAAGGATGACACGAAGTTAATTGTTGCCAAATTTCTAATTTTATACTCGGACTCATTTTCCCTGAAAAAGATGTTTTCCTTTTTTTTTCCTTTCTTTCTTTTTCGTGTCGATTCAACGTGTCAGACTGTCAATCTTGTCCGTGGTCTGAGATGATTAGAGTGTGCGTGTGTGCCTTTGCCGTTGACTCTCCTACTTGACAACCGAAAGACTGTTTGCCCTCCAAATTTGTTTTTACAACCAAAACATCAGTGAGGTTATGATCAAGCAGTTTTTAGCAGACTGTGAAATAATATCAATAATGTGACATTAGCGTTCCTCTTTTTGCTTCTAGTATTCCACGTTAAAATCAATGTGAACTGACATAGAAAATGTTCTGCGTTAAAACAAACTCTGTCCTATTTGGAACATCTACAAAAGAAAGGGAATTTGTTTTTCTTTTTGTCTTTTTTTTGGTGACGCAATTTGTCTAAATCTGCTAGTTAAGCGATTAGTTATTGTGTATTATCTGAGGAGAGTGCATGCTATACAAGCCCTGTATATTATCAACCTCTCCACTTCCAACAACTCCAATTCGGCATTTCTCAGTAAACGTCACATTTTATTAAGGCATTTCACTACACATTATTGCCTTAATTACAATGATATAGGCCTTACTGATTTTCAGTCATCATGTGCGTTTTAATGTTTTAGTGCAAATATGTTGGAAATGAAACATACAAAATGAAATGAAGTGAAATGCAAGTCTAACCTATTTATGTTGGTTGTAATAAAAAAGCGAATAGCAAAGAGAAATGACAGCGGAAAATAGCAGTGCCTATCTTATAAAACAAATGTATAATTAAACTATCTGCAGTTGTCGTGATGATAGGAATTGTATATACAATAGATATTAATGTATATGAAATATAACTACAATAATTGTAATATTGAACTTGATTACCACAGATTACCGAAGTAATGTGACGCATAAGTGGGCAACGTAGTCAAAACTCGTCAAAAGAGAACTCCATATAATTTTTGACTCTCTCATTTTAACGTCCTTGAATTGCTTAAACTGGGTGCAGATTTCAAAATTAATAGCGATTGGGAAGAGGAACTTTTTACAAAACTTTTAACAAATCACAATGAACAAGAATTATGACATATGCTGTATAACAGCTTTACCTGAAATGGATAGGGTGTTAAGAAAGAAGAACAAATTAGAAGAAAATAGGCATAATTCCTACACAATTGAACTTTATAAGCACGTGGTTTTGTAATAAAACTTATACTTTGCTGTAATTGCTGATATTACGATAATTTTGTGAACCTCCCATCTCAACATCTTTGTCTATTCACAGTGTAATTTTTTGGCTTTTCAGAGTTTCCTTTAATCTGCTCACGGATCACAATACATTCCACAAATCCGTACATTGTAGCACTATCGATTTTATGTAGAACATGATGTGATCTTAAATAATTATGATTTGTCTGGTGTGTAATGCCGCTTTAAGCACATTAAATTATCACTGGTGTCATGTTCTGAAAACACTGAATATCTTTTACCTTCCACATGGTCTATGGGTTCCTTATTTCGTTTGCTCAGCTCTGATAAAACATTCACTTTTTTCTGTTTGTCTGCTTGTGTTGAATGGAGTCACCTGCTATGGAAATGTGGAATATATTCTTAAGTATTAAGTATGTTTTGACATATCCCATCAAGGGCAGGGGAACTGTCAAAAAATTACATTAAAGCTACATAAATCAGGAAGAAACAAATTCTAGTAGATTCTCATTTATTGTTATGTGTGTAAAATTTGTGTGTATTTGACTTATTGGCAACAAGCAGGGTGAAGATGCAGAAACTAAGACATGTAAGAGCTCCGAAAAATTTGCACACGACACCAACTGTTATAAAGCATGTAGATATGATTAACAAGGAGCACATTAGATATTTTTCCTATTGTTACCACATAAAATTCTAAAAGGATTTAGGCACCCCGGAGAAGGAGAGGCCCTCGAAAAGGGGGCTCAGACATTTTTATCTGTCCGGAAAATATGGAATTTTAAGTTAAACGATAATTTCAAATGTTTTTGGCATTTGAAAGGTGAAGTGGTCCACAACATCCAGAACTTACTTTTTCCAGGCAAAAGTCGTACATCGCCACACCAATCGCGTTGATAAGGTCGGCCAGGGCTAGGTTGCAGACGAAAATGTTGTGCTGCTTTTGCGCCTTTCGACAGGCGAGAATTTTGCAGACGATAACGGCGTTTAGCGCAAGGGCGAAAGCGTGGCCCGGGATCCGAAGGAGCGGGGCGTGAGCCAGATACCAGTTCGTTGCCAGGGAGCCATTTTCAGTTTTGAACTCCGAACTCGGCGAGGAAAAATTCATTGCTGCTAAGAATGATGACAGCTGTTCTGCAAGTTTATGATGTTGACCGCGCGCTGCCTAAGAAGAAAAATGGATTCTGAAAAAAAAAAGAGACTTCTCTGGTCTGTAATAAAGCGCATGAATTTACTCTCGACAGCTTGGTTGTGTTGTGAGCAAGTATAATGCAGCATGCCAGTTGACAAGACATGCTCGCCAGCGGTGAAGTGTTTGTTGTCTTTCTCGTAAATGACAGCATTCGAAACTGATCTCCGTTAGATATGAAAGTTTTCAATCAATCATGATGCATTGAGTGTCAAAAAGTTGATTATTCAAACCTTGGAAATGAACTCGGTTCGTGATGAGCGAATATTTAGGGAATATCTATCTTTATCTCCTTCATTATTTCGTAGAAATTGACATGAAATTTTGCGCTATTTGCTTAATTGTTCTCAAAGACATTAAATTGTTGGTGGTGGAGGTTCCGGGAAAAAAAAAAAAACACTGTTTGTTACTTTTCCTTGGCATAGACATGAATCACATGTTAAACAAAACAAAAAAGTGTCAAAAAAGTTTGTAGACTAGTTAGAAGAAGCAACTCTTAAGTTAATCTTACAATATTAACTTTTCGAGGCATTTTTTTGACATTCTTTTTTTTTTTATTGTACCGATGTTCCATTGCCATTTTCAACCATCAAAAAATCAAATCGTGTGAGATGCAGCCGATGATGTAACTTTGTATTCTTGTTTTTCATCTCGCACCTCTGTGCGACGAAATTGTAATCACTGAAACCCGTCTAGCCGCCTTCCTTAAGAACACAAGTCGTTAACCCGTTGAGGACGTGATAAAATTTATATGCAATACATGCAATATACGAACATTGTGAATAGGCCACAAGCAAAATATTTGTCAAAATGGGACGAATTCAATGAATATCAAAGTATTTACCTGTAAAAACAGACATTCAACATCAGAATCCTGGTACACACACACACACACAAATATGAATGATACTCCAGTGCCAAAAGTATTGTAACACGGTAAAAATTGAATAGACTTTTGATAACTGATTTCTTTTTTCGTTGCAACGATACTATCACAAAGCAGTGACCGACATTCCGAGATCAAAGGAAGGTGCACATTGTTCACTTTTTTTTTCTTTTAAGTCTTCTGAGTCCCTCATGCACACACCGTGATTAGTTGACATCATTTTAGTTGAGATGATAATTCAGGGTCTAACTTTTTACGAGATCATTAGAAGCTTATTACAACACATAATAGAGCACACAATTCTAAGAGGAGTCAAAAGTTTATTTGACAAAAAAAAAAAAAAAAAAAATTGAAATGGTTGAGATATCCAGAAACAAGGCGAGCCAAATAAAAGGCGGGTCCCACTTTTATAAGGACCACTTTGCTTTACTTTTCTTTTGATATCTCAGTCATTTAACTACCGATTTTCATGTCTGAATTCCTGTTAGATCGTATACTATTTTATCATATTTCATGTGGTTTCTCATTATCTCGCAAAACATTAAAACCTGAATCCATATTAAAAAAACAACAACAACAAACAAACAAACAATATTTCCCATTCCTTTAAATGTAGCCAAGTTACAGCTGATAAGCGACGCGGACAAATCGTCGCTCTGAAGGAGGAGGCGGTGTTGGTAGATCAACTGAACGCTTTCCGGTATGCCGCCAAACGGTGTATGGACTGTATTAGTTCAAACGCTTCGACGAAACAGGATATTGAAGCAAGCGACCAAGACCCGGCAGAGGTAGAAAGTCCAAACAGCATGCTTCACAAAATGGGTACCTCATGCGTCAGCCTCGTACCAATTCGAATCTATGCATGGTCTGGCGGTTTGCCGACACGATTATGTATGGGGTCGGCGATCTTGATGTCGTTTATGATGATGGATGATGGGTAACACCGAAAGTTCTATCTGCAGATTCTGGAGTGTCGCTTGTTTGCGTCTATTGTATAACATCTTTTCATTTCCCATAGGATGACAGCGCAACGACGCACAGGGCTAAGCTACCCTGATGATGGACCAATAGTATGATGAAAATGGCGCAAACAGGCCCTGGGTGCAGTCTGTGGCCGGACCACTGAACTCTCGTTTTCAAGTTCTGTGGGTCGGAGCAATCACGAGAAAGAATGTCTTAACCAAACAAAGAATCAGTCTGTAGGATATCATCAAAAGCGCCCTCACCGACAACCGACCAATCACCAGAGCACCCAAGAAAGACTCTGGTGTAATGCACGTCTCTATGTTGTAATATCATTGACATTATGTAGCTTGATCGTTTGTATAGCATATCCTTTAGATTATATATATATATATATATATATATGATATAAATACAAGTATATAAAATATGTAAATTGAGTAGGTTGTCCACGTGTTGGCGAGATATTAAGATGATAAACAAAACTGGAACAAAATTCATGCTGCATTCACCAACGGTTTATTTCTGTGTGCAGAAATAAACCGTTGGTGAATACAGCATGAACTTTGTTCGTTTTTTTTTTCAATGTAATATACATTATTACTACCATATAGATAGTGGTAGTGAGAAATCGTTACATGTAGGACCTACTGTTAAATGTCTTTGTGATCTCTCCTTGTTAACTAGCGGATTTCTTGATGTCGTGTTGATAATTGCTGTAAAGGAACAACTTTAATATTGCACACAAACAGTAGCCCGTCTCCGAGTCAAACTACACTTGCGAAAATGACTCGATATCAGTTGCATTACTGGCATCCTGAAATCACGTGACCGCCATAAGAAAATGGACGGATTGGCCGTATTGTTGAGGATCAACCCAAAGATAGGAATCTCGTCGACCCAGAGAGCGTTGTGATCTCTGTGCAGAGTTCTGAATATTGAATATATACAGGAAAGCGTCAAAGACGCTACGGACGTGGCGTAAATGAGGGCAAAAGTGCGCAAAAGGCGCTGATTTTCCCTGATCTTCTGCGCGTCGGCGAAATGTCCAGCCGACGACGCGCGCGAAATCCCGGCGTAAATTAGAGAGTACGCTATCCCTATGAAGACAAGAATGCACATTACTGCTGCAGCTTGCACTGCAGACATGGTACGCCAAGTAATTCCCCCATCGGGTGATACGGAGATCATCAGCACGTTGTAAATCACAGAAAAGACCCATATTGTGATGCACACTGCCAAGCAGCGCCGCGTCGTCACGATTTTGTGCGTTCCGAAAGGATCGATCCTGACCGTAACGAACCGATAAAGGGCGACAAGAAATATGCTAAGAACTGACGTGTTGGCGCTCGCGAAACTCACCGAAAGAGTGGCATCGTAGAATTGATGAGTCTGTCCATGATAGAATGACGTAGACAAATAATCACTATAAAATTATAATACACAGAAAAAGAAAAGAACTGGCATTGGCCTAGAGATCGCTGGTAGTCATTTTACATTCTACATTACATACCACACTAATGTACTACACACCAGGTCCTGGCATCATTATTTTGTCAAAAATCTCTCGCGCTGTTCATTTATTTTCTTATTTGCAGAAGCGGATCTAGAGGGGGGGTGGGGGGGGGGGGGGGTTGCAACCCCCCCCCCAAAAAAAAAAAAAAAGAAAAAAGAAAAAAAGAAAAAAAAATCCGGGGGCCATTTTTTTTTTTTTTATCTTTTTTTTTTAACTTGTAATTTTATTTTTTTCTATTTATGGCAATGACCTCTATACCAAAAATAGTGGTGTTTTAGATGCAAGAAAACGCCATTTTCACACACAGATTTCAAAAATTCTCCCTACTGTGGGAGGGGGGGGGACACACCCTCCCCCCCCCTCCCCCCTCGCTCGCTCCGCTTGCTCGGGCTCGGTCGCTACGCTCCCTTGCATACCGCCCCAACCCCCTCCTTTATAAAAAGCTAGATCTGCCCCTGATTTGTGCCAATAATTACCACAATAACGATCATGCCTCCCAGGATTAAACAACTTAAACATTTCTTTTTTTCTTTACGAAGGTGAACATTTGAAAATTAGCAACTTATATCCCGTTCATCCCCCCTCCCACCACCATTTTTTACTGAAAGTATACTATAGTCACCAATACATCCAGCACTTGTCTCTATATAATGCTATTAGATTAGCTCGTTACTTTGGTTCTAACGAAATTTTCAAAATCAAATATTCCCTAGATTGGGGACTCCCCCCCCCCCCCCCCCCACTTCCCACCCCTGTGTAGTACCCGTATCTTCATCACGCTAGCAAAGACATCTTGTCAGGTTTGGTGCAGATGTTGACCATGCATTTCAAGAAGATGACACCGAGAAACTTTAGACCTCAAATTGCCCATTATTGTGAATTTTGCCATTCTAAAGCTAGACAGGGCTGCAGAACGAAAGCAGTGTGAACTAGATGACAACTCCGTTATTGTGTTTAATGCTCAGCTAACACGACAAAAACGTCATGCGTTATCTCATAATCTCAGTTTATTATAACTCCTCGAAGTGTTCCTCCCTTCCCCACCTTCCCCCGAAAAAAATTAACACATAATTTACAAAAGAGAAGAAGAAAATAACAATATATGTCAACAGAAGGAGTGCACGTCACGAGACCGACACCCACGAGTCATACAGCCTACGAGTTATACAGCCTACGAGTTATACAGCCCACGAGTCATACAGCATATGAGTTCAACACTTTAGCAAACAAAACCCACAAGAACGACACATTAAACCCCGTGTTGTATCTGTCGAACTCGTGGGCTGTAGGACTCGTGGGCTCGGTGGGCTGTATGACTCATGGGTGTCGGTCTTGTGGGATGACCCTAACAGAAGACATGTGTGTACCTTTTTCTATCTACATGATCATAATTGTCAAAAGATTTTCTAATTTAACCAATTTTTATGGCAACCTAATATCTGATTACCGAGTTAGATTAATGGTATAAGGAACAACGATAAATTCCACAAATGCATACAATGTATGTATGTGACGGTACTATCGAGTAAAGTACATGGCACTGTCGCTTTATCTACTAGGTATGATGTAAAATCAAAAAAAAAAAATGTCTAGATTGTCTCTGTAATAGGAGAAGCGGTTTACTCACCTTCTCAAAATTAAGGTCGTATGTCGCCAGACCAATCGCGTTGATTAAGTCAGCCAGGGCTAGGTTACAGACAAAAATGTTGTGCTGCTTTCGCGCCTTTTGATGACCAAGAATCGTGCAGACCATAACCGCGTTCAACACCACGGCGAGAATGTGGAATGGTACCCGAACGTACGGGGCGTGCTCAATATACCAGCCTGGAGGGACGTTATGGACCTGTGGACCCGTGGTCAGCGATATAAACTCCATCGTTGTTGACAACTACCTTTTAAGTTTGCGATATCTAATGTAAATGAAGTGCACCTTCAGGTATAGTGGGATTCAGAAATCTCGTTCTCTGATGCCAAGGTGCATGATATCACTCTCGTATCAAGATGGAAAAAAGCTACCACCAATTTCATAGGCCTATGCCGGTTGCTGTGATTACTAATTACTGGTGAAATGGCGAACGTAGCGAGGTATCTGTTTCTCTAGTGGGCATACGCACGCATTTGGAATGTCCTTTATTAAAGGACAAGTTCACCTTCACAGATATGTGGGTTGAGTGAATGCAGCAATATTAGTAGAACACATCAGTGAGAGTTTGAGCAAAATCGGACAATCCGTTAAAAAAGTTATGAATTTTTGAAGTTTCTGCTCAGTCACGGCTGGATGAAAAGACTACTATAGCTTGTGATGCCACTTGAGTACAACGATATAAAGAAAGAATAAAGAAAATTCAACATATTTCCATTTTTCTCGCATAACAAAAGAACACTCGACTTCTCTCTTTCAGAAGGCTGGGGGAATAATATTACCCTTAACATACGTCAGCAGCAAGTCGAAGAAATGTGCACTTTATTCAAAAAGTAAAGTTTTGTGAAATTCTCTTTTTATTTTCCTTATATAGTTGTACGCATGTGACATCATACACTATAGTAGTCTTCTCTTCCTGCAGTGACTGCGCAGATACTTGAAATATTCGTAACTTTTGAACGGATTGTCCAATCTTCCTCAAACTTTCACTGATGTGTTCTACTAATATTGCTGCATTCTCTCAATCCTTATGTATATGAAGGTGGACTTGTCCTTTAACGATGAAATTAGAGCTGCTGCCGCTGTAAGTCCTTGTCCAGCGCAATAACTCCTCATATTGCGTGCTGCCTTCTTTCATCAAACCTTTTCTTCGTTTTCCTCTTTGTATTTGCAAAAGCGGTAGATCAGTCCTGCCTCCACGGAGTAGCTACACTCAGCTGACACTCCGCATTCACACACACACACACACACCCACACACACACACACACACACACACACACACACACACACACACACACACACACACACACACAAATCCAAGGCGTGTTATCATGGTTATAATACGGAAATGGCGACGAGATTTGTTATTTCTGTATAAAATGAATCACATTCTATCAATATCATACACATTATACATTATATTAACATCGCTGATTCTTTATACTCACGAAACGTTAGATTCAATGCGGTATTTGTGTGACTTTCGAGCAACCGTTTGAAGATTATCTTAGAATACACGTTGCTCGACAGTGTTCGATTCCGCCGCTGCATCTTGCAAAGTTGCCATGTCTGTTATAGAGTCATGATACTGGGAATGACCACGTGGTACAGATATCAACATGAACATAGGAAAAACAGGGTTTTTTCAGTAATCATTTATTTACATTCTTATAATTTCATCAGTTAACCACATAAAAAGTTACAGCTGAAAAGCTAATTAGCTTTTATAACAATTTAAATTCATCCTAACATTTTTCTTACGAAGAACATTTTCGGTAAGATCTACATTACAAGTGAAGGGTTTGTTTGCAAAAACCGATAAGTCCATTTTTGAAGATTTTGAAGTACGATCTCTGTCATAAAGTACAAAATAATACCTTTTAAATGATATATTGGTCACTACATATAAAGGTATATTTTTGAAGTTATGGTCAAAAGAAGCAAACATTTTCTTATTATTCTCTTTATTTTTCTTGACCTTTAATCGCAAATATCTCCATTTGGCAAATATGGACTTATCGGTTTTTGCAAACAAACTCTTCAAGTATTTCATGCATTCGATAGTGCCTTTTAAAAGAGTTACAACAATGTTCAAACAAAAAACAACAATCTAAAAAAAAAATCTTAATTTCAGATGATTTTCGGCATTCTGTCTAGGAAACTAGGAGTATGGTCCAGTAAAATATCTTACAATTTTCCAAGCCTATCCCTGAAGCGACAATGTCCCCGACATCTTACAACAGTGAAAATAAAGTTAAGCCTATTTGAATACATTTCATACACCAAGTTCAACTCAAAATATTATGACATTAAGGCAGTGTAATTTTTCATCATGTAATACATTTTTGGGACATTATGCTTTCCAATCGAAAGCAATATTATTTTTGTACGACTACTCTAAAAATTTCCAAATGACTACCGACGAGGCCATATAGGAGCGCTTTTGCCCCAAGCTTATTATACTTTCCTTTTCCGTTAAACAGATTCCACTTCTAGAAGCATACCATCATAAAATTCCAGATAAAGGCAATACTGACTTCAAGATATCGAGTTTGCAGATGTTAATGCACAATACGTATACTTATGAAATCTTTATCCCTTTATCACTTCAATCATTGATTAGTAAACTATATAAACAAACCTATGACATTTTGTACTTCTGGCATTTCTATTTCTGAAATTTTACATCAAACTGCATTTCACAGCAAAATGATTAAAACATCATGAACTTTTCAAAGCCATCTTATGTTAAGTATTTGAAGAGTTTGTTCGCAAAAAACCGATAAGTCCATTTTTGAAGATTTTGAAGTACGGTATCTGTCATAAAGTACAAAAAAAATACCTTTCAAATGATATATTGGTCACTACATATAAAGGTACATTTTTGAAGTTACGGTCAAAAGAAGCAAAAACTTTCTTATAATTTTCTTTATTTTTCTTGACCTTTAATCGCAAATATCTCCATTTCGCAAATATGGACTTATCGGTTTTTGCGAACAAACTCTTCATTTGTAATCAATAATTCTCATAGAATTCTTTACGTGGTTAACAGTATACAAGCATGCTTTTCAGTGGGCTTCTTCATTGTTCTTAGGTCTGTTTGTTTTCTCTAAACACAACTTTGTATTTTTTGCCGTTATGTATGACGTGTTGTCTTCATTTGCCATTCATTTCATCATCATTATCATCATCATTAAAGGTTTTCCCGGTGAATTCATATATTTGTCATTCAATTTCCAAGTGCCAGCATTGCATTTCCTACTTGTGCATCCAAATTCGCACGATAATCACGAGGGGCTTTCAATGTATTTTTCAGGCGATCAATTTCCTGCTAAGTGCATTCAATTTAGTGGAATTAGGTTTGAATATATATATATATATATATATATATATATATATATATATGTTTGTGTTTAAGGTTCTGTGTTGTTCTGCTATTGTATCTCCAAGACATCACATCGAGAGCATGTCCTTGTATTATGTTCATGTATCCTCGTCTAATATGAAATTTTGAATAAGGCAAGTCAGCAGTACATCCAACCAACGCAACTTCATTTTCTAGTAAAAGTGGATATTTTCGCGCGACTAATTTTTCGCGCTCGGCGGGGTTAGAAGAGTTTCGCGTGTTTTTAATTCCGCGGAATCAAAACGTCAACTACTGGAACATTATGGCAAAGACAATATTCGCGTGCTTTTATTTTCGCGCTAGTTTCTGGTTGCGCGAAATGCGTGAAAATTTCAACACCGCGAAAATTTCCACTTTTACAGCACAGTAATTTACACTCCTTGATAACACCACCCACAACCACAACAGCAACCACACGAGGGCAAATCCGAAGACCATTATTGATAAACAACGTGATATCACAATCTCACGGGTGGGAAGATGTACTGTATAGCAATCGGCAACAAATGTTCGTGTCACGACTTTTAACGGAAACATTTATTTCGTAATTCTTTAAAATATTCAATTAAAGAGGAAGTACAATAACATCATCAAGTACACATTGCTCACCTTGTCAGACTGGCAAAAGATCGCAAAGTTTAAGATCGCGATCTTCAAGATCTCGAAGTTTTGCCAGTGTGACCGCAAACTTCCCGCGAAACTTCTCGATCTGTTTGCCGGCGGTGCCTCTGAAGCACGAGGCCATTGTCATGTACAGATGTGCATTGTTACGTCACAATCACTAGCCATCGGACGGCGCACTCTTTCTTGCGCGCGTACTAATGGTCCAACCTTCGCGATCTTAAACTTCTCGATCTTTTGCCAGTCTGACGTTTAGACGTTTCAAGCTTGAAACTCTCCTACGAAGATAAATGCACTTTAGTCATGCCGAAGGGTTTTTCTTTCAACCTTGGATCTCCAGTCTGCCTGTCGAGCCAAACATCGCGGCATATATATAAACTAAAGGATGGCGGTACCACAGCGCACACTTTTCTTTTTGGATGATGACGTCGTCATCCCTTCTCCTAACCTGCTGGATGAGGCACACCTGCACTGCTGAAGGTTCATCCCTGCTTGCTGAGCCGCTTCCCGGTTCCCGATCCGACATTGCCATTCTGAACGAGCAAGAAATATCTTGAGTGCAGCCTCTAATACCGAACGAGCCATTTCGGTTGGGTTCAAAAAGGGCAAATACGGTGGCAGGAACTCAACCTGAATCCGTGGGTTGGTACCTTCACGAAGCAATACTCTTACGTGCGGACGCGCGTTGTCAAAGACCTGAAAGGCGGAATCATCAAGTGGAAATACCTGCTCGCATTGACGAGCTGTTTCCTCTAGAGAGGCCTCGAACGTATTCCTTGAAAAGTTGTCACAGTTTCGTTCGATATGGAATAGCGAACAAGGCCGATCTCTGCAGACACGGCGAAAGACATGTTGCAGTTTACCCCCACGCTGCTTATCTACCATCTTCTTACTGGAACGCCCACGAGGTAAAGCTCTGCCAAACGATGCCCTTGTCCAGATGCTGTAGCCCGTTTCATCGATGTAAATGTACACACAGTGAGCCACAACGTCTCGTTCCACTGCGCGTATTCAGCGCGCAGGTCCATAACTCGCAGAGAATTCCTCGCGTCGGGCACATCTTCTGCGAGCTTGATGGTGATGAGCGTTCCATCTAGGGTTCTTGCTATGGTGCTTGTGCTCACGGGCGGTTTCTGTGGCAAAGGAGTTTCGAGATCTATGTACCTTCAGCTGTTGTAGAGTCACCAGGAGATTAAGCTGTAAGGCATGCAGCAGACGATTTCTCATCTCATTGCCCATTTTTTGTGGAGTGTGTCACCTCCCAGTAGGTTATCACGTCGACTATCCCTTAAACAGGTTGCTACATGTACTGTCAACCTGCCGTTATTCGATTTATTCCAAACGTGTCTGCCAGGGCCATGTAGTCATGTTTGTCGTTCTCGAAGGCGTCGATCAACCTTCCCCTATCCTTGTTTGAAATTCACCTGTAGCGTTGAGCACGTTGAGCTGTCATTGCATCTGAATGAGCTTGAACTTGAGAATGAACAGATATACGACCCTACCCAAAGCAACTGTATTGATGATGGAGCCAATTTATTAAAAACTAAATTGAAAGAAAAAAAGGCACACATAAACCCAAAGCTGACGTAATCCAAATATTCATTTGAATTGAATGCACTTGTTTGAAACTTGATTGCCTTTTCACGAATATGAATGACCAAAGAGGTTTTTCCGCCGGCTTAATTTGAATGCTTATCGTTGAAATGCATGCTCTTATCTGGGATTTGTATGACGCTAATGAACAATAATGTTTGGATAGTGAATTTGAATGACCAGATTGGGATTTCGAAAACTGATTCAGTGCTGCGAGCGTGAAATGCGTGAAATTGAACGCTCGAAATATGAATTTGAAGGACCAAAGTATGAAATTGACTAGGAAAACCTTTATTATTATCATTATCGTCATTAGTTACGATCCGCCATGCTCTGAGACTGTAGAGTTCTTCCGGCGAACCCCTTTTGGTTAACATTTCACATTGTTCGTCGTCATCCAACTGAAATCGTGTTATTTCAGAGTTATTTCACGCACTGAGTGTACTACCGTTTTACAGGCATATGGGAATTATGTTTCCCTCGGTCATGTTGAGCAGACTGGGAACTTTATGGTACATGTATATGTAGACAGTGGCGGATTCCGGGGGGGGGGGGCAATATTAGTTGCGCCTCCCCCCTACTTTACAGAATTCCTGGATCCGCCCCTGGTAGGTAATGCTTGCCTAGGTGCTATGCGGTGCAACCTTAACGAGACCTATAGAGCCATTCTTGCACGAGTGACAGCACATGCAGGAACGGCTCGGTAGTGTCAGCTCCCTGGAATCACGTGACCGCCATAAGAATATAGACGGATTGGATGTATTGTTGATGATCAAAGCAAAGAGGCTGAGCTCGGACGGCCAAGACTCCCAATGATTACCCGGCCTGAAATTGACGACACTGACGAGACTGGCTAGTGTCATGGACACCACAGTTGTGCAGTAAATCAGCGCAAATGTTCGCAGTAGGCGCTGATTTTCTCTAATCATCTGCGCGTCCACGAACTGCCCATCCGTCGACGGGCGCGCAATTCCGATGTAAATCAGGAAGTACGATATCCCAGTAAAGAGAAGGATGAATATTCCTATCGCACCTTGTATTACAGTCAAGGTACGTCGGGTGATGCCGCCTTCTGGTGATAAGGGTGATATCATTAACGCATTGTAAATCACAGAAAAGACCCATGCGGTGATACACACTGCCAAGCAACGACTCGTCGTGACGATTTTGCGCGTTCCGAAAGGGTCGATCCTGACCGTCACGAACCGGTAGAGGGCGATAAGGAATATGGTGATGACTGAAGTGGTGGCGCTCGTGTATAAGACAGTTCTGATTGCTTCCTCTAAGAGGTGATTGGGTCCAGGGTAGACCTAGCACATCGCAGAAAAATACCAACAGAAAAAGTAAAGAAAAAAAAAAAAGAAGTACAAAAACGTAACGAAGCAATACTCACTCACCAGCATCCAAAATGTCAGATCATGCATAATTATGATAGGCCTATTAAACACACAGATACACACACACAAAAAAAAAAGCAACAGCAAACGTGATTCTTTTGTCCATATCATACGTCCGCCAACATGGACCTACTAACGAATGGACTTTCAACGAAACCTACCACTTTGAAGTAGGAGATCCGCCGCCACCTGACTATGCGCATCTCAATGAGTACATGCAGGTGTCTCAAAAATGATGATTGCATAATCATGCATCGTCACTGACAAAAAAAAAAAAAAAAAAAAAAAAATGTTTCCCTAATTCTGGTGTTATTTGGCTGATGCACCTTTTCAGACTGAAATGTATTTGAATGCCAGCGATGAGAAGCAGCAAACCTCAGAACATGATTGATCTCGTTTCATTGGATTGGAAATTGCCGATTCGCTCGTTCGCCCTCACACATATGACTTTGCCTACTAGTAAGACAGACATATCCTCTTCCCTTGCCATCTGTTTTTACTCTAGAAAAAAAAGGTAAGGAAAAGGTGGAAATGAGATAACAAATTATGATCAAGTAGCTAAAAACTTCGCTATGTCTTCAAAAGTACCTGCATTTCGCTAATGAAAATGTCAGAGCGGTGATATACTAATACCACAACTGCACATGCATTTTCCTTGATTTAAGTCAGTTGTTATCTTCTGCGCATTTAGTTTATAGATTGTTCAAGGCTGCGTTGTGTTTTGCCCCGGCTCGTCGGCGGCGGAGTTCATACGATCAAAGCAGGGAAGAATGTTCAAAATGCTTTTGTGATACTTTTGACATAGACAGAGGCATGCATTAATTAAGGAAATGATGAATGCCCATGTGTATTAGGTCCATGCTTCCAACGAACATTTTCAAAATATTTTGCATTGAATGTCCGACAATTACATCGGATCAGTTTTACGCCAAGTCGATCTTTGATTTCTCCCCGCGGAGTGTCACAGCCTAATAAATGGCGAATGCGTAGCTGAAACCTTTGTTTCTCTCTTTTTTCCATAAAGTAAATATTGAATTTAAGTGATTTGAGTTTATTTCCGCATCAGACATTAAAACTTCTATAACAGATGATATTGGAGGAATCACAGAGGCACAGACAATGAAGACGTGTTCATAGTGATCCCCTCTCAATAAAATAACATGCGTTTGATATTCAAAGAGAAAATTTGTCAGTGAAAATCGTATTTGAAACATACAACATAATTATGAAGGGTACAGAAAAAGGAGAGGAATTAAATATTTGATATATCAAGTCTTATGAACAGTGAGTAATCATTCGAATGGCCTTTTTTGTAACTTATTTGTCAATACAATCTATACTTCTTTGAACTGAAACTCCAAACATTACAGCAATCAAAATGTCGTGAAACAAGTGAATGAACATTACTCAGTATTAAAAAAAAAATGTGGAAGAATTTTCATACTATATTATAAAACCTACATTTTTCCAAATTAAGAGATTGTTCGTCAAAAATGTTCCTAAAATTCAATTATAGCACTTTCTTTGTTCTGTCATGTCTATGATACAAATTCAAACTCATATGAATTGTTCTTCGAGTTCCATTAAGGAGAGTCTCATTCAAAAGCGAGTTCTTGCTATAATGAGAAATCATATTTGCGATTACAAACCTGCGCAAAACAACGAAAACGGTAAGAAAGCCAGAATACATACTTGATAATACATTCAACAATATGTCATGTTATACAACATGTAAAGTATCGTCGAAAAGGTTTTATTTTGTGGTATATCTGAAGATCCTCTTATTGAAAATGTCAAGAAAATGGCGTTGAAACTGTCTTTAAATTAAACTTTACATATTTTCATTGATGTACGGTTTACAGATTATACTGCGTCTCAGGTTGCCAACAATATTTCTTCTCCCTTCCGCATGTCCTACACAACTTTTCATACCCCACCACGGGAATTATTACATTTGACATCTTTATGTACAGTGAGGGGTAATACTGTTGAGTATTCATCATCAATAATAAACTTCCATTACCAGGTAAATTGGCAAGGTATAAAGCGAAACCAGCCTTAATAGAATGGTAGATCCTTTGTGGGTTCCCTTTCTTGCCGGGACAGAAATGTCACTCACAAATTTCAGAGTTATAAGGAATTTATACTCATCCTTCTACCCCACCCTGACCCTACCCTCATGTGTCAACATGTCAGTAGACAGAAACCGAGAGGTATATACGCAGAAAGGATGACACAAAGTTAATTGTTGCCAAATTTCCAAATTGATACTCGGACTCATTTTCCTTATAAGAAGATATTTTCCTATTTTTTTTCTTTCTTTTTCGTGCCGAGATAACGTGCCGATTCAAAATGTCAATCATGTCAGTGGTCTGAAATGACTAGCGTGTGCGTGTGTGCTTTTGCCGTTGACTATCCTATACTTGACAACAGAAAGACTGTTTTTTGCTCTCCGACTTTGCTGCATAACCCAGGGAGGTGCTAGAGAAGGAGAGGCAACTACTGCTCTCCTTTGAAGTCATGCGCGGCGCCGCCGAGAAGTTATGCGTTCAACTACAGGTGTTCAGTGGCGTATCTAGGGGGGGGGGGGGGGGGGGGGGCAAGGGGGGCACGTGCCCCGGGCGCCACTCCTTGGACCAAATCAAACAAGGTAAAAACAAAACATGATGATGACGCGGACAAAATGGCAATGTTTATTATGTTCACACAAAAATTCCATGTTCTGTGAGCTGAAATACAACAATTTTCGGCTCGCTCGCTGCGCTCGCTCGCCAAAATTTATATAAAAAAGAAGGTAAGAACAAAACGTGATGATGACAAAATGACAGTGTCTATTGTGTTCACACATGTCATTTTATATTTAGCAGGCAAAATGTTTCACGGAGCAGCGGCTGCAATTTCATTTGTTCTGAAGCGATCGCCAATTGGATCAAAAGAGGGCGTCAACGGTTTCGAATATACGGGGGGGGGGGGGGGCGCAAAAAACAAAAACAAATCAAACAAGATAAGAACAAAACGCAATGATGACGCGGAAATATACAAATTTCGGCTCACTCGCTCGTACTAATTTAGAGTATTTTTTCCAAGTCCTCAGTTTGTTGGTATAAATCGTTATCTATAAGGCCGTCGCTATATCTTGATTAGAATTGTAAGATTTAATAAGCAAAAAATGACAAGAGTTTCATGATTTGTAAGCTGAAATACAAAAATTTTCGGCTCGCTCGCTGCGCTCGCTCGCCAAAATTTGTATAAAAGAAGAGAAGAAGATAAGAACAAAACGTGACGATGACGCGGACAAAATGATAATGTCTATTGTGTTCACTCATGTCATTTTATGTTTAGCAGGAAAAAATGTTACACGGAGCAGGGACTGCAATTTCATTCGTTCTGAAGCGATCGCCGATTGGATCAAAAGAGGACGCCAACGATGGAACATACGGGGAAGGGGGGCGCAAAAAAAAATCAAAAAAGATAAGAAAAAAACGTAATGATGACGCAGAAATATACAAATTTCGGCTCACTCGCTCGTTCTAATTTAGAGTATTTTTTCAAGTCCTCAGTTTGTTGGCATAAATCGTTATCTATAAGGTCGTCGCTCTAATTGTGACATTTGATAAGCAAAAAATGACAAGAATTCCATGTTTTGTAAGCTGAAATACAAAAATTTTCGGCTCGCTCGCTGCGCTCGCTCGCCAAAATTTCTATATAAAAAAAAAATAAGAACAATACGTGATGATGACGAGGACATTTACAAATTTCAGCTCACTCGCGCTCAGTAATCTAGAGTATTTTGTAAAGTCCTCAGTTTTTTTGGTATAAATCGATATCTATAAGGCTGTCACTATATCTTGATTAGAATTGTAAGATTTGGTAAGCAAAAAATGACAAGAATTCCATGTTTTGTAAGCTGAAATACAAAAATTTTCGGCTCGCTCGCTGCGCTCGCTCGCCAAATAGCTCGCCAAAATCGATCACAATTCATTACATTTAAATCACCCTCAAAAGATCCCTTTTAAGTGCTTGAAAAAGCATCATGTGGACTTTGTTTAAAGTCCCTACCGGGATGGGGTTGGGGTTGAACACTTTTTCAGAAATTAGGGGCGCAATTTTCGTGCTTGCCCCGGGCGCCGTTTTCCCTAGATACGCCACTGCAGGTGTTACCCATGTGCTTTGACAAAAGAGAGCATCAATAATCGGGACTAGCGCTCTCACATCTAGAAATACTTGCCCCTACTGCAATTCGCTCTCTCTTTCAATGTGATGGCAACAATGAATTTGTGTAACTTGAATTGGAGCAGCGAACCAAAATGCAGTGTCAAACTAACAATTTTAACAGCAAATCGTTTAAAAGCACGCTGGAATACGCTTTAGCGGAATACTGTATTTGAAAGATCAAAATATCCCAGATTAAAAGATTAAAAAACTAACATGCACAAATTTGCGCATTATAGAAAAATATTAGGTTTTTAAGAGGGCCTAATTTTCATTTCATTTTGATTTGCGCATTACGAAGAAACTAGAAATACATGTTTATAATATTGAATTCTTTCCTAAACTATTCTAAATCAATTCGAGTAGACATTTCTATTTCATTTAAAATTTTACGGTGAAATAGAACTTGTAATTCAACGAAAGGTGAAATGCGTTCTTCGTCTCCCAACTTCGTCTTGCAAACCAGAGCGGCGCCGAGCATGACTTCAAAGCGTAATGGAATGCTAGACATCCCATTGTAACGCCTTGAACCCAAACATGCGTTTGCATGAATTACGAAGAGTTGCCACTCCATCTCTGTAACACCTCCCTGCATAACCAAAGCTTCAGTGAGTTATGCCCTGGCAGTTTAACTGATTATGAAACAGTGTCAAATGTAGCACATCTTTATTTTCTAGTGATGTTTTCCTCTTCTTCGTCAGAATGAATGTAAATTGACACAACAAAACTATCCTGCTGGAAAGGAGGCAGTGTCCTACAGTGTGAGAAACACAGTGTGAAATCTCTTCACACTGTTAAATTCGAGCGTTTTAATAGTGTGAACACAATGTGAGTCATCAATATCATACGCAGTGTGAAACAAAGCATTACCATGTGACATTCTGTGAAAACCACACCACAGTGTGAAATAATCTCCCCACTGTTAGATTCGAGCGTTTTCACATAGTCGACTATGTGAGCACACTGTGAACACACAGTGGGACACTGTGTTCTTTCCAGCAGGGTATGAATAGAACTCATTCATATGAATCAAACTCATATCTCAAACATCATATTTCAAACATCCACGAAAGCATTTTTTTTTTTTGTCTTTCCAGTTTCTCTGTTCTGAGGCAATTTCCTTAGTTTTTTTTTTTTCCTCCCTCAACAGTCACTTATTGATTATGAGGAAACTACAGACAATTAGTTCAGTTTTTCATCACTCCTTTCCTTTTCCGACACTTTTGATTCGTTTTTTTTTTTTTTTTTTTTGTCGTAAAAGTCACAAACGTTCGTTAGAAGCTCGTCTGCTATTTTCAAACGTTTAAATCTGTTTGCAATGTGATATTATGATTGTCAATTTCTTCAAACCTTTGTGTATTTCTGTATAATTCTTTTCCTCAATTCTCATTTTGATTTCTTGTATTAATTGTATATAATTTTCATGTTACACTTTGCATACTTTGTGACTTTTTTCACTTTTCTTTTTTTTTGCGTTCGTATGTAATTATTATGGCTTTTATGTATTTCTCTTCATTGGATGATTTCTATGTTTTTGTTATCATTTCACGGCCTTGCTGAAAAACAGCTTTTAGCTGATAGCAAGCTTTTTACCGTGGTAAAATAAATACTCAAACTCAAACTCAAAGGTGTATTTCAGTTCACAGTGTTTCCTTAATTGCAAAGATATACTGATTTTGTGTCATCATGTGCGTCCAAATGTTTTATTACAATTGCATTTATATTAAAAATAAAACAAACAAAATGATATGAGGGGAAATGCAAGTCGAACCTATTCATGTTGGTTGTAATAAAAAGAGTGAATTGCCAACAAAATGGTAGATAAAAAACAACAATGTCTATCTTTTGCTTTACATTCGTCACTTTTACTATCTGCAATCATCTTGATGATGCGAATTATATACAATTGATATTTGTTTCTGAAATATAACTATTATTGAATTCTATGACTGAAATAATGTGAGACATATTATGAGTGGGCAACATAGTCAAAAATTTGTCAAAAGCGACTTCAAGATGATTTTTAAATTTTTTCATTTTAAAGGGTGTGTACAGTTCTGGTCGAGGTGAGGATTTAGCTTTTAACGTTTTGCGAGATATTCAGAAACCACTCTATGAGATAATGATAACATGACAAAGAGCATGTAGTTCTAAGGGGTATCAAAAGTTTATTCGATGAAAATCGGTTTTGAAATGGCTGAGATATCCAAAAACAAGGTGAAACAAAGAGATCCTAATAAAGTTGTGGCATGTCGCCTTTAATTATTAGCACTTTTTTTGGATATCTCGGCCATTTGAACACCAATTTTCATCAAATAAACGTTGAATCCTTCTTGAAATTACATACTCTTTCATATTTCATAAGAGGCTTTTCATTATCTCACTTAGGAATGTTCAAAACATGAATCCCCACCTCAACCAGTACTGTACAGTCCCTTTAATGTCTATAAATTGATTAAACCAGGTGCAGAATTAATAATGACTGGGAAGAGGAATAAGAACTTTTTTTTTTTTTTTTTTTTTTTTTTTTTTACAAAATTCTTAACAAATCACAATGAACAAAGGATGATGACATTATATCGAATTCACCTAATAAGGCATGTTGCGACACGGATTGTCGCCCCTACACGAATTGTCGCCTCCTGCTCGGGGTGACAATCCGTGACGGGCGCTGGCGGCACGGATTGTTTGTTTGTTTGTTCTCCCCCGTCACGGATTGTCGCCTGGCGACAATCCGTGACGCTTGTGCAGTTCCCAGTTTTTGACCTTGAAGGCGACAATCCGTGTTGGCAAAAAATTTGTTGCGACACGGATTGTCGCCCCGTCACGGATTGTCGCCCCGGGCTCGGGGTGGTTCCTCCGGTGTTAAGCTTTGGTGGGATGGGTATGACTGGTAAGTTATGCGTGTGTGTGTGTGTGTATCGTGAGCTTCATGATATGTGATGTGTATGATTTGTTGTTGTGCGTGTGTGTGTGTGTATGTGTGTGTGTTTGGAGTATAATAATACAATATGTAGAAACTGTGCATGTGTGGTGGTTGTATAGTGGTAGTGGTTTGTTTGTCTGTGTGTATACGTGTGCACACACACTCACACACACGCACGCACAAACGGACACTAAATTATCATGTGCACGCGCACATACACACTTCCTTGAAACCTCACCATGACTTTTTACATGGCATGTTTGCATGGGATTGTGGATGTAGCCATGTAAGTTATGTGTTAGTATTTCAATGATTCCAGAACGATATTACCCAGCAAAATGTGCTTCGAGGGCGGGCGACAATCCGTGACGGGGGCGACAATCCGTGTCGCAGCAAGGCATGATCGAGTGTTCAAGATAAATTTAGAAGACAATACGTATAAATTCTACACAGATGATGTTTTTTAGGACGTGGTTTTGAAATAAAACTTATACTTGACTACATTGCTGTTAATATTATAATTATGTGAACCTCCCATCTCAACATCCTTGTTCACGGTGTAATGTTTTGGACTTTTCAGAGTTTTGGTTAATCTGCCTAAGGAACATAATACATTTCACAAATCTGGGCATGGCACAATCGATTATGTAGAACATGTGATATTATGATTGGTCTGGAACGCCGTTTTAAGCACAGTGAATTAATGACCGATGTCATGTTCTGAAAAATACTGTAAATCTCTTACATTCCACAATAGATGCCCCACGAGTTCTTTATTTCGTTTGCTCAGCTCTGAATAAATATTCCCTTTTCTGATTTTCTGACTGTGTTGAATCGATTCACCTGGTATGGAAATATGCAGTGTGCTCTTAAGTATAAAATCTGTTTTGACATTAACCCATCAAAGGAAAGGCGGAACTGGTTGCATAGAGGACCTACATTAAAGCTACATTTATCAAGCACATACTTCGAAACCAATTCTTGAAGAGATATTGACTCTCTGCGTTCCACAGTAAATTCCTGTGTATTGTTAATGTGTGTGAAGTTTGTGTACATTTGACTTATTGGCATCACAGACAGTGACAGAGAGGGTAAGACCCAGTAACGAAGAGCTCCGAGACATTCTGCAATTGAAACCAACTGTTATGAAACATGTGAACATGATTTACAAAAGGCACATTAAATGTATTTTTTTTCCGATATAACCACATGAAAAACTCTAAAAGCAGTTTCAAATGTTATGATAAAAGATACGAAATTAATCCACATAAACGTGGTTTCTGCTATGTGAAAGGTAAGGTAAACTATCTGCCAGAACTTACCTTTTCCAGGCAAAAGTCGTACATCGCCACACCAATCGCGTTGACAAGGTCGGCCAGGGCTAGATTGCAGACGAAAATATTGTGCTGCTTTCGCGCCTTTCGACAGGCTAGAATTTTGCAGACAATAACCACGTTCAGCACAAGGGCGAAAACGTGGCCCGGGATCCGAAGGAACGGGGCGTGAGCCAGATACCAGTTCGTTGCCAGGGTGTCATTTTTAGTTTTCATCTCCGAACTCGGCGAGGAAATATCCATTGCTGCTAAGAATGATGGCAGCTATTCTTTAAGTTTATAATGTTGACAGGATGTTGCCAAACAGTACGCGATGATTTGAAAATTGTGTTTCGAAAGCGACTTTAATAATCTCTGGTCTGGTCTATGATAAATCGCACGAAATTTAATCTCGAGTGCTTGGTTGTGATGTAAGCAAGTATAACAGTATCATAATGCAGAATGCCAGTTGACACGACATGGTCGCCAGCGGTGAAGTGTTTGCTGTCATGTGCCCCAGTGACAGCATTCGAAACTGATCTTCGTTAGATATGAAAGTTTTCAATCAATCATGATGCATTGATTGTCCAAAAGTTAATTACTCAAAGCTTTGAAATGAACTTGGCTCGTGATGAACGAATAGTTAGAGGATATATGTTTTTATCTCCTCCATTATTTCGTAGAAATTGCCATGAAACTTTGCGCTATCTGCTTAATTGTTCTCAAAAGACATTGTTAGTGGTGGAGGTTCGGGGGGGGGAACACTGTTTGTTACTTTTACTTGGCATAGACATGAATCACATGTAAAACACACCAAAAAAACAAAACATGTGTAGACTAGTTAGAAGAAGCAACTCTTAAGATAATCTTACAATATTAAATTTTCTACACATTAAATTTTTGACTTTTTTTAGTACCGATATTCCATTGCCATTTTTAACCATCAGAAAATCAAATCGTGTGAGATGCAACTGATGATGTACTGATAACTTTGTATTCTTGTTTTTCACCTCACACTACAATGCAACGAAATTGTAATCATTGAAACCCGGGACGGGATTATGGAATACATGCAATATACGAACATTGTGTAGGCCACAAGCAAATATTAGTCAAAATGGGATGAATTCAATAAATAATAACACAATATTTACCTGTAAAAACAAACATTCAACATCAGAATCCTGGTACACACACACACACACACACACACACACACACACAAATATGAATGATACTCCAGTGCCAAAAGTATTGTAACACGGTAAAAATTGAATAAACTTTTGATAACTGAATTTTATTCTTTGCAACGGTACTACCACAAAACATTGACCGACTTTCCGGGATCAAAGGAAGGTGCATATTGTTCACTAACCCTTTTATTTTTCTGTTAAGTCTGTTGAGTCCCTCATGCACAAATCATGATTAGTTGACATCATTTTAGTTGAGATGGTAATTCAGGATCTAACTGTTTACGAGATAATTAGAAGCTTATTACAACAGATATAAAAGAGCACACAATTTTAAGAGGAATCTAAAGTTTATTTGAAAAAGAAAATCGTTTTGAAATGGTTAAGTTATCCAGAAACGAGGCCGTCCTAACAAAAGATGAGTCTCAGTTTTTATTAGGTCTATTTTGCTATACTTTTGTTATGCTATCTCTGTCATTTAACCACCAATTTTTATTTCTGAATCCCTGTTAGATCGTATACTCTTTTATTTTCTATGTTATGTAGTTTCTCATTATCTGACACAAAACATCAAAAGCTGAATCCCTATTAAAACAAAACAAACAAACAATATGCACAATTCCTTTAAACACAGCCAAGTTACAGCTGATACGCGACGCGGACAAATCGTCGCTCTAAATGAGGAGGGGGTGTTAGAATGCTCAACTCTCTAACTTCGGTATGCCGTCAAACGGTGTACGGAGTGTGTAAACGCCCTGAAGAAGCAGAAAATTATAAACAAGCGACCAAAAACCCGGCAGAGGTAGAAAGACCACACAGCCTGCTTCATAAGATGGGTACCTCATGCGTCAGCCTAACGCCCTAGTACCAATTCGAATCTATGCATGGTCTGGCGGTGTGCTCACACTATAATGTGTGGGGTCGGCGTTCTTCATGCCGTTTACGATGATGAATGATGGGTATTCAAACACCGTAAATTCTATCGACAGATTCTGGAGTTTCGCTTGTTTGCGTCTGTAGGTAACATCTTTTCATTTCCCAGGATGACAACGCAACGACGAACACACGACTAAGCAACCCTAACAGACCAATAGTATGTCGAAAATGACGCCAACAGGACCTGGGTGCTAAGCAGTGGCCGGAGCATCGAACTCACGTTTTCAGGTTTTGTGGGCCGGAGCAATCACGAGAGTGAGCAGTCAACCAGAGAATTCTGTATGATGGCATCAAAATCGCCCCCACCATGCTCACCGACAACCGACCAATCACCATAGCGAGTTTGATCAGTGTCTAGGGTAGCATCACTGACCCAAGAAAGACTGCATGGTGTAATGCACGTCTCTATATGTTGTAATATTATTGACATTTGACGTTTATCCCTATATCATATGTATCTATATCTATATGCACTGTATCTATAAATGATGATGAATACATATAAAAATTATGCCTATCATAATAAGTGATCTATGAGCGATCGTTAGCAGTATATGTCTTTGTGATCTCTTATTGTTAACCAGCGGATTTCTTAGTGTCCTTGAGTCGCGTCAATACTTGCTGTTAAAAGGAACAACTTCAATATTGCACACAAACAGTAGCCCGCCTCCGAGTGCAACTACACTTGCGAAAATGACTCGATATCAGTTGCATTACTGGCATCCTGAAATCACGTGACCGCCATAAGAAAATGGACGGATTGGCCGTATTGTTGAGGATCAACCCAAAGATAGGAATCTCGTCGACCCAGAAAGCGTTGTGATCTCTGTGCAGAGTTCTGAATATTGAATATATACAGGAAAGCGTCAAAGACGCTACGGACGTGGCGTAAATGAGGGCAAAAGTGCGCAAAAGGCGCTGATTTTCCATGATCTTTTGCGCGTCAGCGAAATGTCCAGCCGACGACGGGCGCGAAATCCCGGTGTAAATTAGAAAGTAAGCTATTCCTATGAAGACAATAACGCACATTACTATAACAGCTTGCAGTGCAGACATGGTGCGCCAAGTAAAGCCCTCATCGGGTGATATGGATATCATCAACACGTTGTAAATGACAGAAAAGACCCATATGGTGATGCATACTGCCAAGCAGCGCCGCGTCGTCACGATTTTGCGTGTTCCGAAAGGGTCGATCTTGACCGTTACAAACCGGTAGAGGGCGACAAGAAATATACTCAGAAATGAAGTGGTGGCGCTCGCGAAACTCAGCGAAAGAGTGGCATTGGAGAATTGATGAGTCTGTCCGTGATAGAATGACGTAGACAATTAATCACTACACATAGAAACAAAAACTCACAGAGTGCTCTTTAGTAGTCGTTTTTACATTTAACAGTAGATACATACTACACTTGTATTACATAACTGTCAAAATCCTTTCTCTATTGCTACCCAAAATAAAATCTCGCTGTTATTTTCTTCTTCTTCTTTATCCACACATCTCGCCCCCCCCCCCTCCACCCACCATGAACACAACTTAAAAGTATACAATATAGTCGACAATATACCCAACACTTATCTATATAAGACTATCAAATTAATTTGTTACTTTTGGTTCTACCGAATTTTCAAAATCAAAGATTCCATATTGGGGGCTCACCCCCCCCCCCTTCCTCCCCCTGTGTACGGTGTAGTTACCCGTATCAGCTCTAGCAAAGACACCAGGTTTGGTGCAGATGTTGATCGTGCGTTTCAAGAAGATGACACTGTGAAAATGTAGACCTCAATTTGCTCATTATTGTGAATTTGCCATTCAAAAGCTAGGCAGTGCAGAACGATCGAAAGCAACCTGAACTAGCATAACAACTCCGTTATTGCTTTACTCTGCTGACACGACATAAACGTTATGCCCTATCTCATAATCTCAGTTTATTAAAACTCCTCAAAGTGCTCCTTCCTCCCCACCCTCTAAAAGTCACTTTAACATATCCTTTACAAAAGAGAAAACGAAACTAACAATGTTTGTCAACAGAAGACATGTGTGTACTTTTTGGATCTTGCACTTAGCATTTTGTTTTTAACTTGACCACAGAATTTACCAGAGCATCCACTATCAATCACGATCTATAGTGCCCGCTCTAGATGTACTGCTCAGAAAAAAAAAAAAAAAACTTCAATCAAAAGACAAAATCTATCTTTAAGGTGTATGATCATACCTGTCATTTTTTTTCTAATTCACTTACCAATTGCATGACAACCTAATATTTGTTTACCGAGTCAGATTAATGGTTTATTTGCCCAAGAAATACAATAAATTCCACATATGAATGCATATTATGTACACGATACTATCGAGCAATGTATACATGGCACTATCGCTTTATCTACGAGGTATGATGTAAAATCATACAAATCGTCTAGGATGTCCCTTTAATAGGAGAAGCTTTTTACTCACCTTTTTAAAATTAAGGTCGTAAGTCGCTAGACAGATCGCGTTAATAAGGTCGGCCAGGGCTAGGTTGCAGACGAAAATGTTGTGCTGTTTTCGCGCCTTTCGATGACCAAGAATCGTGCAGACCATAACCGCGTTCAACATCACTGCGAGGATGTGGCACGGGGCTCGAACGAGTGGGGCGTGTGCTTCATACCAGTTCGTCGCCGAGCCTCGAGGGGAGTTATAGACATCTAGACCCGTGGTCGGCGATATAAAGTCCATTGTTGCTGACAGTGATGAAAACCTTTTTTTTTTTTTTTTTTTTTTTTTGCAGTTTGCGATATCTTATGTGAATGAAGTGCACCTTCGGGTATATGGGGATCCAGAAATCTCCTTGATTTTACGCTCGTATTACGATTAAAGAAAAATATCTACATGTACTAACACTTCGCCGGTTGCTTTGATCACGGTAGAGTGGCGAACGCAGAGAGTTATCTGTTCCTAGTGCGCATGTGCACGCATTTGGAATGCACTTCATTAACTATGAAATCACAGCTTCTGCTGAACAATAAGTCTTCGTCCAGCGCAATAACTCCTCAGATTGTGTGTTGCCTTCCTCATCAAAATCTTTTCTTCATTTCTCTCTTGGTATTAAATATGGTATGCAAATTTTGCAAAAGCGGTAGATCAAAACACGAACAGCCTTGCCTCATAACGGTGCAGCTACACTCCGCAGTCACGCAAAAATCCAAAGCGTCTTATAATACGAAAAAAAAAATAATATGACGATGAGGTTCATTATTTTTAGATTACATGCATCACATTTTAAATTCTAGCTGTGACAACTGATTTCCATTTTTTTATATCCATGGAACGTTGCAGCCAATATGTTATTTGTGTGACATACATGTAATCGTGTTATCGACAATGTTTGATTCCGCTGCTGCATCTTGTAAATTGTCATGGTCAGTTATAGAGTCATAATACGAGTAAAGACGACGTGGTACAACTGTCAACATGAACGCAGAGAAAACAGGGTGTTTTTTTGCAGAAATCATTTATTTACATTCTTATAATTTCATCATTTTAACCACATAAATAAGCTTAAAACAGGAAAGGTTATCAGCTTTTATTACAGTTTCAATTTATTGATATAAATTCATTTTTACATTTTCTTTCACAGGAAATTTCTCCGATTTTCAACAAGATCTACATTACAAGTGTTTAATGCATTCGGCAGTGCCTTTTAAAAGTATTGCAAAAGTTCAAACAAGAAACAACAACTACAAATTAAAAACGTCAGACGTAGTTTTGTTATAATTCTGAATAGTGTATTGTATACATCTTCAGATTTCGGTCCCCAGAAAGTTTTACTGTTACTGCACTACAGTTGGCTTTATTTCCTACAGGTATTTTTCTTAATCAGTTCCTGATAATTTTCGGTGTGAAAAATACGAATACAGTTCAGTAAAAATATCTTAAAATTTTGAAGTAAACGAGAAAATCTTGGGTCAAAGATATCATTAGCAATGTAAATCGTCTGATTTTCTGTTGCACTCTGTCCAGCTGTAAAGACCGAATCGCATAATCATTTTGCATTTCTCATGGCAGTTAAGAGATTTTGAATTTGACTGCAAGGGAACAACCACTACACAGTGTAAATGAGAATGATGAATAATTATAATGATTTTAAGAAAGTACATTACACTTTTGTTGGCAAGCTAATACATTGACGTGAAAACAAATGTC
This sequence comes from Diadema setosum, assembly GCF_964275005.1. NCBI lineage: Eukaryota > Metazoa > Echinodermata > Echinoidea > Diadematoida > Diadematidae > Diadema > Diadema setosum. The sequence goes on from NC_092696.1 coordinate 28,641,610, forward strand.
ACTACAGTCGATACATATGAAGGGTTTGTTTGCAAAAACCGATAAGTCCATTTTTAAAGATTTTAAAGTACGATCTCTGTCAAAAAGTACAAAATAAAACCTTTGAAATGATATATTAGTCACTACATATAAAGGGATATAAAGTTATGGTCAAAAGAAGCAAAAATTTTCTTATTATTTTTCTTTATTTTTCTTGAACTTTAATCGCAAATATCTCCATTTGGCAAATATGGACTTATCGGTTTTTGCAAACAAACTCTTCATATGTATATATGTGACCCTGCACCTCAAAACAAACAAAAAGTCGCCAGACATGAATTTTTAATTAAGACAATTTTCTGAAAGAGCCGACTTGAAGCTTTAAAATTATGTATAATTCAAATCGAATGGACTCTCCTAACCTATATCTAAATATTGGGGGAAAAAGCACAAACTCAGGAAAAGTGTGAACTGAGAAAAGAGGCTCTGAAGTACAGTGTCTATTCAAGCTCTTAATCTTTACAATACCGAGCTGGCTGTGCGATGAATGGGACAAAAAAACAGGAAGTAAACCACCAGAGTAACAACAATGAAGGGATTATCAGATTAAGCTGAAATTAAACATGCCTCATTAACACATTTTGTCCATAATTAATGCCAACTTTTAAAGCAGTAGCACTATCTTTTCAAAAGTTATTCGAGTTGAAAGTGAAGAGTGTGGACAAGGTTTTTCAGAAATGAAAAAGGGATTATAAACACACACCTAATCACACTATTCTACCAAAAATGTTCGAGATAAACTGCTGAAAAACACACTTTCCTGCCCGTTTTATGATACCAAATTTTAGCATAATGTAAAAGAAGACCCACTCTTTCAGAAAATATGAAAAAGTCAAGTTCGGCTAGTTTGACCCATTTCACTTATTTTCAGTCCTCACGCAAAATCAGTGTGTGCGACTTTATGTTCATTTTGAGGTGCACGGTCACACACACACACACACACACACACACACACACATATATATATATTATACAGTGTATATATATAATTATATATATATATATATATATATATATATATATATATATATATATATATATATATTTATATATAGACCCACTCTTTCAGAAAATATGAAAAAGTCAAGTTCGGCTAGTTTGACCCATTTCACTTATTTTCAGTCCTCACGCAAAATCAGTGTGTGCGACTTTATGTTCGTTTTGAGGTGCACGGTCACACACACACACACACACACACATATATATGTATATATATTATACAGTGTATATATATATATATATATATATATATATATATATATATAAATGTTGTCTCCTTTATCCAGGGAAGCATAATTCCTCTGCTCTGTTTACCAGAGGGCCCTGCAAGCGTATTCAACATTTCCGCATCAAACCTATCAAAATGACAATTAAGTGATGTAAAAATTGTATGTGCCTCACTTACCCGACAGCTTACAAAAGCGAAAATAAAGTTATTGAGTAAATTTCATACTTCAGGACTCTTTAAATGGTCTTCACCAAGTTTAACTCGGAATATCATGTCATTAAGTCAGTGCTTTTTTTTCTTTGCATGTTGGAAAGCATTTTTGGAACACTTGCCTTCCAATCGTAAGCATTTTTTACCTGAATACTCTTAACATTTCGAGGCCATTAGAAGCGCTTTGCCCCACGCTTATATACATTTTTTTTTCACTAAATGAACTAAACTTCTAGAAACATGCCGTCATACAATTCCAGGTAAAGGCAATGATGACTTCTTGAGAAATCAAGTTTGTATGTTCATGTACAATGCACACTGATCAAATCTTTATTCCTTTAACACTTCAATCGTTGATTTGCTAGGAAACTATATATCTAACTTTTGACATTCTGTACTTCCGACATATCTATTTCGGACAATTTACACCGAACCGCATTTCACGGCAAAACGATTAAAAATCATGAACGTTTCAAGCCAACAAATCTTAAATATTTGTAATAATTAATTCTCATTGAATTCTTTGAGTGGTTCACAATACATGCTTATATATACAAACACTTTTTTTTTTTAGTGGACTTCTCAGTTCTGTTTTTTTTTCTTTAAACACTTTTTTTTTGCCGGTATGCATATTTTGGTCCTACGTTGCATCCGTGCTCCTCATCTTTACACTCTGTTCAGAATTTGGGACCTACGCTTAACAAGCTCGCTTTTAAGTAGGTTCCATCATATTTCTTTAGCGTTATACATAGAACCAAACGTACGATGATTGACCGCTATATGTTTTACATGCTTATATCAATTTACTGTACATCCCAGCCGGATATTATGATTCACTATGTTTTTATTATATTTGATGTACATTCCTTCATTGAGAAGTATGAAAATAAACTGAATTGAATCGAATTGAATTAAATTGAATTTTATCATTATTTGTTAACTATAATTTATTTTTCACTCAGGCAAAGCTTTGCATATGATATCATTCCTAACTCTTCTGTGTTATTTCTTTCTTTTTTTTTCAATTAAATGAAAAGAAAATGAATTGAATTGAATTGAATTGAATTGAGTATATAATCTTTATTTCACAGGACATTTGCTAAAACATTCAATAGTTGTTTTTTTTTTTTTACATAATGTTATAATACTGAACACGCATATTCATAGCACTTACAAAAATATATCAAACCACTGTCAGACTAAAGAAGATGTCTTTATCAAAACACCACTTACAGCTGTATGTCTCCTTAGTTTCGTCATCAGAATAAAACATGGCAGCGGGATCGTGCTTCCTCAGTCATCGAATCCAAACCTTAGAATCGATTACCTACTAGTATGTAACTACGCCAATTTTCCTCTCACACTGAGGATTACATTATGTTCAGAAAAAAAAAAAACAAAAAAAAAAAACAAAAACGTGTTTTAAATTAGGTATGCATATTGGGTTTGCTTGTCATTTTTCTTATATCTTATTTCCTTCCCCTTAGTTTGTCATGCTTCGTACATGTGTTTTTTTTTTCTGTCTTGTATTTTTTTTAATGCATGTTGAGGAACGAAAGGTGGACCTGTGCGCTATAAAATGCCACCATTAATATTATTATTATTATTATTATTATGATTATCATCATTATTATTATTATTATTATTATGATTATCATCATTATTATTATTATTATTATTATGATTATCATCATTATTATTATTATTATTATTATGATTATCATTATTATTATTATTATTATTATTATTATCATCATCATTATTATTATTATTATCATTATTATGATCATCATTGTTATTATAGGTTTTCCAGGTCTATTTCATATTTTTGTCATACAAGTTCCTATCCTCAGCATTCATTTTCACACAACACACGCAAGCGGAAATGTTCGGTCATTCAAATTATTATTATCATTATTATTATTATCATTATTATAAAATGGGTTTAAGAATGTAGCCAATAGGAAGCGCTGAAATGAGTCACGTGGGCGTTGTTTACTTTAGTACCATTGCACTGCAGTACCAGTGCGCACTCAATCAGTTGTTACAAGTGCGTCGCGCGCTACTATACGCGCTGTCAATCCTGTAAACAACTTCTAGTTCGCGCTGCCGCCGGCCGGCCTTTCTTGCGTGCATAACATTATGTGGCGTAGGCCTACTTATATGTGCGGGATTTCCGAGTGCGACGTGCTTGACTCTCTCGAGCGAGTGCTACAAGTAGCTGACTGGTATCGACCCACAAAGGTAGGAACTACGTGAAAAATGCTGTTAGTTTTCGACCCATTTTATAAAACAAATGATGCACAGGATTATTTTGTGGCGTTAGTGGAGACGCAGCTCACTCTCGGGTATTTACAATGTAGTGCAACATGCACTCGGCTTCGCCTCGTGCATGTTTCACAATTGTAAATACCCTCGACTGCGCTACACCTCCACTAACGCACTCTATCCTGTGCATCATTTGTATATTATCATTATTTACTATTACTATTATCATCATCATCATTATGATCATCATCATTATTATAGGTTTTCCCGGTCTATTTCAAATTTTTGTCATTTAAGTTCCTATCCTGAGCATTCAATTTCACACAAAACACGCATGCGGAAATATTCGGGCATTCAAATTCGGAATCCGAGCAATCAATTTCATTATTGGGAACTCTAATTCGTTTCCGGCCAATCAAATTCGCGAATGTGCGTTCAATTTCCAAACGCGAGCATTGCATTTCTCACCTGTGCATTAAAATTCGCACAGTAATTACGAGGAGCTTGTTTCGGGCGTTCAATTTCATTTTCAGGCGATCAGTTTCCTGCTTTGTGCACTAAATTTAGGGGAGAAGAATGGATAGATTTTTAAAAAAGGGAGAAGGGGACGAACAATTCTCACAAAACAAATACCACAGTACGCAGCCCGCCGACACCCCCCTCCCACACACACACAAACTTATACACGCACGCAAAATTCTTATTTCTAATTCCATACTAAACAGATATGTGTACAGTCAAATCTGTCTAGAGAGACCACCCAAGGGAGACAAAGAAGTGATTATTACTGACAGGTGGCCGCTGTAGACAGAGTTTTTAACATGCCTTTATCTCGGAAGGAATTGTAATCGTGTAAGCAGTGGTTGTGTAAAGCAGGTCGTGTAAAGCAGGTGGCCGCTATAGACAAGTGGTCGCGAAGACAGGTTTGAATATATACATTATGTATAATTTGTGCTCGTGTTAAAGGTTCTGTGTTGTTCTGTTATTGTTTCTCAAAGATATCACATTAATATCATGTCCGTGTAGAAGATATTTATGTTCATGTATTCTCAATTAATATCATGAAATTTTGAATATGGCAAGCCAGCAGTACATCTAAACAACGCAACTTCATTTTCTAATTTACACTCTTAGATAACACCACACACAACCACAACAGCAACCACGCGAGGGTAAATCCGAAGACCAATATTGATAAACAACACGATATCACAATCTCACGGATGGGAAGATGTACTGTATAGTAATAGACAACAAAACAGAGTTCGTGTCACGACTTTAATCGGAAACATTTATTTCGTAATTCTTTAAGATATCTCCTAGAAGAAGTAGGCCTATAATAACATCATCAAGTAGGGCCCTATACACTACTCAACTTGTCAAAGACGTTTCAAGCTTGAAAACTGAAAACGAACTTCAGTCGTGCCACAAACCCCCAAAAGTGAATGTGTTTTCTTCAACCTTCGATCTCCTGCCGAGCCAAACATCGCGGCATACTGTACAGGGTGGCCCAGAAAGAACGGAACACCTAAGATCTTTAATTTCAGCAGTATTGTTGCAGATATGTCATTAATTTTGGTTAATGGGTTATTATTTAGGACCATTTTTGTCAACCCTTGCAATTTTCAAAATGTGATCATTTTGCACTCTCAGAGATACATTAAAACCAGAGAGAATTCAGCTTAGATCGTAGTTGTTCCGTTCTTTCTGGGCCACCCTGTATAGACTTGAGCATATGGCGGTACCACTGCGCACACTTCTATTGGGTGATGACGTCGCCATATCCTTCCTCCTAACCTGCTGGATGAGGCACACCTCCACTGCTATGTAGGTTCATCCCTGCTTGCTGAGCCGCTTCCCGGTCCCCGATCCGACGTTGCCATTCTGGACGAGCACAAACTCTCTTGAGTGTAGCCTTAAATGCCGAATGAGCCATTTTGGTTGGGTTCAGAAAGGGCAAATACGGTGGCAGAAACTTAACCTGAATCCGTGGGTTTGGTACCTTCACGAAGCAGTGCTCTTACGTGCGGACGCGCGTTGTCAAAGACCAGAAAGACGGAATCATCAAGTGGAAATACCTGCTCGCATTTTTCCACTAGAAAGGCCTTGAACGTATCCCTTGTCACGGTTTCGTTCGCATAATGGAATGGGGAACGGTGCCGACCTCTGCAGACACAGCGAAAGTCATGTTACAGTTTCTTCCACGCAGGCTCATGTACCACCCTTCTTACTGGAACGCACACGCGGTGCTCTGCCAAACGATCTCCTCGTCCAGATGCTGTAGCCCGTCTCATCGATGTACATGTACACACAGTGAGCCACAACTTCTCGTTCCACTGCGCGTATTCAGCGCGTAGGTCCGTAACTCGCAGAGCATTCCACGCGTCGGGCACATCTTCTCAGAGCTTGATGGTGATAAGCATTCCATCTACAGGGATCTGGGTATGGTGCTTGTGCTCACGGGCGGTTTCTGTGGCAAAGAAGCTTCGAGGTCTACGTTCAGCTATAATTGTAGAGTCATCAGGAGATTAAGCTCTAAGGCATGCTTCACACAATTTCTCATCTCATCGTCCATTTTGTGATGTCTGTCACCTCCCCTTGGTAGCTATCACGTCGTCCATCTCTCAAACAGGTTGCTACTATTGACCTGCCGTTACTCGATTTATTCCAAGCGTGTCTACCAGGGCCATGTAGTCATGTTTGTCGTTCTCGAAGGCGTCGATCAACCTTTCCCCATCCTCGTTTTAAATGCGCCTGCAGCATAGCGTTCAGCACGTTAAGCTGCCATTGTACCTGAACGAGCTTAAAGTTGAGAATTAACAGATACAGATCCCACCCAAAGCCACTGTAGATTTGATGATGGAGCCAATTTATTCAAAACTAAATAAAAAAAAAGACACACATAAACTTGGAAAAGCTGACGTAATGCAATGATTCACTAAAAATTGAATGCACTTATTTTGAACTTGATTGCCTTTTCCCGAATATGGATGAAGGTCCGCCGCTGGCTTAAGATGAATTCGAATGCTCATTGCTGAAAGGCATGCTCCTATCTGGAATTTGAATGATGCTGATGAACAATTTTATTGAATGTTCGGATAGTGAATTTGAACGACCAGATTGGGGTTTTGAAAACTGATTCATTGCTGCGAGCGTGAAATGCGTGAAATTGAATGCTCGGAATATGAATTTGAATAACAAAAGTATGAAATTGACTGGGAAAACCGTTATTATTATAATCATTATCATTAGTTACGATCGGCCATGCTCTGAGACTGTAAGAATAATAATAATTGACAGTGCTTATATAGAGCATAACACAAAGTGATAATGTCCCTATGCGCTCAAAAATGAAAAGATTAATTTATACAAAAACATACAATTCCAATTACTGTAGAGTACTTCCAGCGAAACATTCTTAGTTTAGTATTTCACATTGTTCGTCGTTATCCAACTGAACCCGTGTTATTTCAGAGTTATTTCACGCACTAAGTGTATTATAGAATACATAATTATCGACAGTTTTACAGACATGTGAGAATGCTGTTTTCCCCCTGTCATGTTGAGCATACTGAGAACTTTCCAGTTGATAATGTAGGTAAGGTTTGCCTAGGCGCTATGCGGTGCAACCTTAACAAGACTTCTAGAGCCATTCTTGCAAGAGCGACAACACGTACAGGAACGGCTCGGTAGTGTCAGCGCCCTGAAATCACGTGACCGCCATAAGAATATAGACGGATTGGATGTAATGTTGATAATCAAAGCAAACAGGCTGAGCTCCGTTGGCCAAGAGAACTGATGATTACCCGGCCTAAAATTGACGACACTAACGAGACTGGCTATTGTCATGGACACCACAGTTGTGCAGTAAATCAGCGCAAATGTTCGCAGTAGGCGCTGATTTTCTCTAATCTTCTGCGCGTCTACGAACTGTCCATCCGTCGACGCGCGCGCAATGTCAATGTATATCAGAAAGTACGATATCCCAGTGAAGAGAAGGACGAATATTCCTATCGCACCTTGTATAGCAGTCAAGGTACGTCGTGCGATGCTGCCTTCGGGTGATAGGGGTGATATCATCAATGCGTTGTATATGACACAGGACACCCATGTGGTAATACAAGCTGCCAAGCAACGCCGCGTCGTTACGATTCCGTGAGTTCCGAAGGGGTCGATCCTGACCGTTACGAACCGGTAAAGAGCGACGAGAAATATGCTTACGACGGATGTGATGGCGCTTGTAAATAAGACAGCCCTGATGACTTCCGGTAGGAGAAGATTCTGTCCATGGTAGCATGTAGGATATCCACAAAGGGGGAAGGTAGTAAAGAAAGAAACAAAGCAATATATATTGAATTAAAACCCAAATTTCGTCATTCAAAATTATGGTTCTTTTGATCATTTTTAACATCTTCGTTATATTTTGCATTACTGTAGATATAGCCCGGTTGAACTGCACAACATATTTATGTCCGCCTTTTGTTTTGTTTTGTTTTTCAAATCAAATATTCCAAATCAAAACTCTCTCTTTTTTCTGTTATTTTGTTGTTCTTTCTTTAATTATGTAAGTTAAGTTAAATACCATTACCTCCATTATCATTAATGATAATAAAAAAATGTCTAACATGGTTTTCATCACTATCGGAGCAACCAAAGTCCCGTCGTGGCCGGTACTTTTATGGAACATACAATATTGTCAAGGATTGAATACATCAGGCAACGGAAGCAAACAATACTTTTCCCTGATATTCAAATAGTAATATAAATATCATAATCAGAACATAAAAGTGTCATGTAGGCATATAAGATGTAAATATGTGTACAATACAAAATGTTCACATGCATTTTATGTATAATTTTGATTATGCTATAATAATATCTTTATAATCTTTATTTTTATAATATTTCTAGGGTAAAATAGTATAAGCCTACATAATAAGGAGACTGCAAAATATGCACTGCTTTAAATCAAATTCGAAAGATATGGTGTTATACAAAAATAAAGGAACTTTTGTACTTTAGAGGGATCGTATAGTTTTGGTTGAGACCTAATTTCAGGTTTCTAACACTTTTTTTTTTGAGATAATGAAGAACCTCTCATGAAACGTGAAAGAGCATGTAAATCTATGAGGAATTCAACGTTTATTTGATGAAAATTGGCTTTGAAATGGCTGAGATATCCAAATAAGAGCGATTCTAATATTGTAGGACCCACACTTTATTACGATCGCTTTGATTTACTTTGTTTTTGGATGTTTCAGTCATTCCAAACCCGATTTTCATGAAATAAACTTTGAATTCCTCATAAAAGGGTATGCTCTGTACTATATCATAAGTGTTTTCTTGGTATCTCGCAAAAAGTCAAAAGCCCAATTCTCATCTCTACCAATACTGTACCATCCTTTTAACTGTAACTTAAATGTCTTGCCCATTATTGACTTTTTCTGGTAAACAACAGAAACCTCGTAAATTCTAAAAAAAAATGAAGAAAGTTATGGAGTTTTAAAGTTCCTCGTGCATTTTTAGGAGCAGATAATGGTCACAATGCGAAATGATTGTAATACCTTCAAAAGTTTCCTTCTCACCTATTTTCAATCTTCTCTGTCTCATTGGATTAATAAAACTAAACAACATCCTATATTCAATGGAAAATCATTCCATAGGCAGTGATAATTATGTGTTATAACCTAGTCGGAACGACGGCCATAAGACTGTGTCTGTCCATGAGGTGGATCAATTAAGGGCATTTAGAAAACTATTAAAAAAATCAAATATAATTATATTTCATTACAAAACAGTTCTTATGACTGCGTCGTGTAATGATGTCCAAATGCTAACAAGGAGATACAGTACTCTCCGCGTAATCGGGTACTACGTTTAATTGGGTAGTAATGTCAAAATCAGTTGCAATGCACATTAAAATTACCTGATAATCGGGTTGCCTCTCCACATAAATGGGTAAATAATTTTCGTCATATCTAATTTCTACCCACATTTTATCGCAGATATAACACTTTGAGAAATCATGAATGTCAAATTTTCCACGGCTAATCGCATTCTCTGCTTAATTTGCAAAGAAGACCGATCATTTGGGGAGTGATTAAACATGAAAACACATGTACCAGTACCGACTTGCCACACGTAAACGAACATTACACATGTAGCTGGCACTCACAACTGCATAGACAGACAGGAGTTGAACACACTTGCGCTCCTCCCTTGCTCCGCAACAACATTCACGGTACGAGAAGTTTGCAACGAAAATCAGGCCATGCACCAGCTCCATAATTTTGCTTTTCCCCAGTCACTTCTCGAGAAGCAACCTGACGTTCTACGTGACTAGTGCACGCAAAGAGACGTGTTCATTTTGGAAAACGCCTGCGTGTTATAGGGAGGAGTCTATAGTCAAACGACAAAGTTTTCTGAAGACATGTTTGTCCATAAAAAGACTGTAAATTATTGCTCGTGACTGAGCAAGTGCAAGGTATGTATAATGTGCCGTGCAAGCATGCGTGTTAAGCATACAGTGTAGGTGTTTGGTGCAATGTACAATGCATGTTCAAAGACATTGTGTGTGTTAATTGTAAATGAGACGTGTTCTTCTGTTAATCGGGTACTCCGCTTAATCGGGTAAGAAACACTCTGCCTGAGCCTACCCGATTAGGGAGCTTTAGATTTTAGACGCGCGGACGTTCAAAGAGAAAAAAACATGATCTGAGCGTGCGCAGTAGCGCGGATCAAGTTACTGCGCACGCTCAGATCATGTTTTTTTCTCTTTGAACGTCCGCGCGTCTAAAATCTAAAGCTCCCTATTATGCGGAGAGTACTGTAGTAGCATCATGTGGGACAATGCAAAAAAAAAAAATTCTTTCACTTAAAGTATACTCTCGTTTAAAACTATTCCTTTTATAACAAAATTGGCAACACTGCAGAGTGATGGAACCGCTTGCTAATTTGCATGCCATAATAACGTTGTGGAAAAAGTGTTATTATGATGTGATGATTTTTTTTTTTCATTCATCCTTTTAGTACAAGGTGTTAGCCGGCATGCGCAGTAACGAATTACATTGGGCCGATGGGGAATTGATTACGGTAATCACTATCGGAGCGTCAATGCATTTTATGTAAGGCATCAAGCCCACTCTAATTGCAAATCCATTAGTGTCAAGTTGATATGAACTAGTTGTTCATTATGAACATGCATTTGAAAGAGAAAATCTCCGAAAAAAAAAAATCTAAATGAACCAAATTATCCACTGCAAATGGGGACATGGTTAGGCCATGAAATAAGGGAGAGTGAAGCACTTAAACAAAATATCGAATAGGTTACACATCTAATCGGGTGTGACTTCATGCCTTTCAATTAACTTATTTCATAACAGAAATTCATCTCATTATGGTTGTCGTGGTTGTTTGGGTATGAAAGTGCGGTCGTCAGAAAGTAAAATTTTCGTCGCGTGTTACGAGGCAGGAACCAATATTTAATTTGTGGGACGACCTTCTCACGAAGCTGTCTGAAGGGAAACGTGCAAAATGCAATATGAAAGCGGCCACTACAAAGGATAATAGCTGAAAGTTGAGATGAACATGCAATGTTGATTATTTCTAAATGAGGCCGTCATCAAGCAGAAAAATATAAGTTTCTTCAATGAAAATGCACTCTTTGCATAACTTAATATTTCTAAAGATACTCTTAACATTATCACTTATATATAATGTGGTATAACATGTATATGTACACAATATATACATGTGTATAATATTTATTTTTATATCGATATACGCATATAACTAATTTCATATTTCTTCATATATAATGTGGTCTTGTTAACAGCTTTACTTTTAAATATCGAATAACTTGATAAACAAAGCTTTATCGAATACAGACATTAGTTAATATCATAGATGATTATTTATATAAATGTGTATTCATTCAAATATACGTATAATTTATAGTAACTAATTTCATATTTCTTCATTTATTTTTTTCTTGAAAAACAAAACCTTAAAGCGAGTCTCCGCTTTCCAGCAAAACGCTTATTGCAATTTCACTTGATTTTTTGTTCTCTCTCTTTACATGTTATATCGTGAGACTGATTACGGTTTGCCATCTTAATGACAGTGAGAGGTAATGGTTTTGATCATTCGCTATAGGTACAAAGTGAAGTTTCATTGTCAGAGTATTATTAAGCTTGGCAGAACGAAACCAACCTTTTATGGGAGATCTTTTTATTGGTCCGGTCGCTTTTATACGGAAGCAGAATGTCACTCGTTTTTGTGTGTTTTTTTTTTTTTTTTTCAGAGATAAAAGCATATTACTATTAAACTTTCCACCCCATCCTCAATCCTACTCTTTGAATAGGTCAATGACCAAAAGACGAAAAACTCTCCGAAGGTCGATGACATACACTTGTCAGATATTGCGCTTAATGCTGACATTATTTGTATCTTTTTTTTTCCTTCTAAGAGTGAACATGTTAATGGCTCACGCTAATGACAAGCGCGTGTGTATTAATATACTAGAGTTGCCGTGTATCCTGTTCTTGACAGAAAGAATAATTGCTTGTCCATAGAATATTTCTCATTATTTCATCCATCATGTCCATAACATCTTTGCTTCGTGATCTGGCAGTATGGCGGACGGTAAATGAGTAGTGCGACATTAGCGTTTGCCTTTAAAAGCTTATCTCTCCGCTCTGTCCGTTTCCATAGGAACAATTAAATGTCAACTTAAGGCCGTGTCACATTTCCGGGCAAGCTACGCGGGCTTGATGCGAGAAGGGATTTTCCAGCACGCAGGAGAATTTTCCGCGAGTTTTGCGAGTTTCGCACTTGTTTCTTTTGTTATACCTGCTAGACGAGTGCTACTTACCTTCTACTTGCGTGTATTTCGTGTGACCTGCGTGAGAGCTTTGAAACCGATCCGTTTTCTGTTACAAGCGACTTACAGGTACTGAGTTGGAGTTGCCTGCGAGGTGCTGCTGGTAAGGGTATCCTACTGGTGTTCTGCGTGTACCTCTGCGAGCAAACCCCCACGACTCACTCGTAACAATTTTTGAGCATGCTCAAGGCCTTGTCATACCGTATCTGGGGAAGTTTTGTGGCTTGACTTGCGGGGAAACAAATTTGCTACCCGGAGCTCTCCGCAGTTGGTCTTCACCTGACAGTACCTAGCGCGTATCTCGCCTGTAGTTGCCCGGAGGTGCACACGCAAGTCCGATTTAACCGCCGCCAAGTTTTGAGCATGACCAAAACTTTTTCCGGGTGAGTCGCGGGGATGCCCGGAGAGGTCCCCGCAGAAGGCCAGTAGGAGGCTCTTAGCGGCAGCACCTCGCAGGCAACTCCCACGCAGGTACTTCGCAGTCCCCGTATGCAGCCAAGATAATGACATTCTGTGAAACTTCTGCCATTCCTTCAGAGGAATTCTTTCACCGAGTTGTCAGCCCCCCATGCGCGCCTGGCACACAGGTCACACAGTATACCCGCAAGTAGAATTCAAGTAGAACGCGTCCAGCAAGTAAGACACATGCACTGACTCGCCCAAATCCTTGTCCGCCCCCAGATATTGTCCGGTATGCTGGAAAATCCCTACACGTAACAAGCCCTTGTAGCTTGCCCGGAAAGGTGTGACAGGGCATAAACATGGTTGCGGGTAAAAAGATTTGCGTGTGCACCTCCGGGCGACTACGGGTGAGATACGTGCTAGGTACTGTCATGTACGGCTCATCTACGGGGACCTCCGGGTAGTAAAAATTGTTCTTTGCAAGTCGCACGCAAGGCTTGCCCGGAAAGATGTGACACGGCCTTTACAACAGCTATAAACGTATTATGAAGAAATGTTATCGCTATCCGTAGCGAAATCTTTATTTAAAAAAAAAAAAAAGAAATTAGTGTATACACCATTGTACAATTTGCTTGGAAAAAAAAAGTCGTGTTGATCAGTGATTATCGTATTGTTAACTGCAGTCGCAAATGCGATACCACCCTATTGAATATGACTGTAATCAAATTGTAATCAAATTGGAGGTAAACACGTAATTACAAACCCATCATTATACAATATATCTTATCAAATGAAGTGATGTCTTGTTTTCGCGAAAAGCTGGCGTTAGCCAAACCACTTGACAGATATGACGTTGACGTCATTGCCAACAGGTCATCGATCGATCTGTTCACATTTCTCGAGCTGTCCTTTCATAAATGCTCCTAAAACGAAAGTATAATTCATATCAAATTATTGTGGCATTCCAAGAAAATGGTAATCATTATATGACCTTGCATGCATTAAACAATCATCAATGAGTCGTCACACATTGATTTTGTATCTGAAAATGCAGACCCTAATCTTTTAAATGACTTATAATTCAAAGTAAATAGACTTTGCAAACCAAAACAATAGAAAGAAAGTATACACACTCTGGAAAAGTGTGCATTGAGAAAAAAAGCCTTTGAAGTTTAGGGTCTTATAGTCAAGTGTGTGATTTTGCCCAATCGTGCTTTCCGCAATGAAGGGAACAATGAACTGGAAATAAAACTCCATGGCAATAACTATGAAAGCATGAACTAAACTGAAACTTTGCACGTTATTAAGTACATTCTTTTCATGACCGATACTGACGCCCATAACCCATCACATAACATTATCCTTTCAAAAGTTTTTAAGAGTTGAGCGTGAAAAGTGTTTGAAGGTGTTTAAAATCTGATCCTACTTCTATACTGAAAATCGGATTGCCCTTTCACTCTTTCCACTTGCATATATTTGTTGGTTTTGTGATGTACGGTAACTTATAAGTGTCGTTGGAGGGGAATGAGGCACTGCATACCGGCGACAGTCTATAACCCAAAACAAATGGTCTTTTGATAACCTATATAGTATGCAAACCAATGGAAGGGTTTCGATTGATTGATTCATTTCAGATTCCACCAGAATGAAAATAGAGACATGATTTCAGGGAAGATATCCAAGATATTGAAAACATAAATAAAGACAACATGATTAATAGTTTCAACACGAGTACGTGAATGCAATGTTAAAAGAATTTACGTAAAAAGGAACAAAATGACTTGTAAATTTTATGATAAATGATAGAGAACTAAATCACAAGAACAGGGTTTCTGGGATTTGAAAGGAGTAAGTGGTATAAGAGAACTCACCTTTTCCTGGCAGTGGTCGTACATCGCCAGACCAATCGCGTTGATAAGGTCAGCCAGGGCTAGGTTGCAGACGAAAATGTTGTGCTGCTTTCGCGCCTCTCGACGAGCAAGAATCGTGCAGACAATAACCGCGTTCAGCACCACGGCGAGAATGTGGAACGGAACCCGGACGTACGAGGCGTGGGAAAGATACCAGTTCGCTGCCGTGCCCAGCGTAACATTTCTGGCATTCAACTCCGAATTCGGCAATGAAGAATTCATTGTTCCTGGAACGTGAACTGCGAAAGAAGCGCTCCCTGATTTGGAGTAAGGATCTTGAGGTTCAGATTGAGAAGCACGCTTGTAGGTCTGGGACAGAGAGTACGAATTTACTGTATTAGTGATGTGTCGGTAGCATGATGTCGGTTGCTCTGTGCCATAAATGCCCGAGGTGCTTGCTGAAATGTGTGCATGCGCCATGCGCACGCTTTCATTCGCTTGTTTTGTTTCATCACGGATGAAAAGTCTGCTTTCAGCTGTAAAGTGGTTTTCAGCAGGGCCGTGAACATTGATATGTTCGAAAATTCCTGCATTAGATCTGAAGTTTTTCAAAGCAAGATGAACCCATTATAGTATCTAAAAAATATTCATAGCTTGCGAGAAAAAGAGAAAACGAAGTGGATTGACGACTAGCGAGTATTATGGTTATTATAAATGTCTTTGTCTTACTCTTTTGTTTTTCAATGAAGCTGAATCTCCCTCGCCTTTGAAGACATTACATTTTCATTGCTGCGGGTGTTTTGTTTGTTTGATAGATACTTCATTTTCTGCAAATCAACATACATAAGTTACATAATCCTGAACATGTAGGAAATATACAAAGTAAATTTAACACAGAGTCGTTTGACTTACATAAACAACGATATGAAAGAAAATGAATGATATAATATACAGTATGCATGTCTATGCAGCAGTGATTACAATAACAATTGTAGTAAATAAGAAACGATTATGCAGAAGGCCGCCATTATAAGCATTGCTTGAAAAGATGGCCGGCCCGAGGAAAAGATAGGGACGTACTAGATTCGTAACAATACAAATTCTGCTGCGAAGATAGTAGGGGAAAATAAACTACGATGTGTTATTGTGGTTAATGTGCGTGCAGGTGCGTGAATGTGCGTGCAGGTGCTTGAAAGTGCACAAGGGCAGATATGCTGGAATTCAGAATAATAAAATTGGTTTGCTGGAAGAGGGGACGATATGCGATGTGTCTATCGGGAGACCAACATTAGTCATATAAATTATTTGTTTTTAGTTCGTATTTGAGATATACTGTAATAAAATGTACTTCTTTAAGTTTGCTTTGAATGAAAACAAGGAGGCACACTGTTTCAACTCCTCAGGAAGAGTGTTCCATGTATCCGGACCGTGATGTCTAATCGACTTTTGAGCAAGTAAAAGCTTTGGATTGCTTAAATGAAAATCATGGGAACATGGTAGGGTATGAGTGAATATGGTCATTGGTTACTGAGGCATTATGAAAAAAAATGTTAATAAATTTCGAATGTGTTTATACATAAATATGGCAGTTAGGTATAGATGTATATCATGAGCTTTAAAAGTTTTTTAGGCGATAAAATATGGGATCAGTGTGAGCCAAAAAATTTGAATGTGTGCATACACGAAGAGCGTTTTTCTGGAGTAGAAAAATGTTGTTCAATTTAGTTTTGCTGCAGTTTCCCCATACGATATTGCAGTACATTACATATGGTAGAAATAAAGTGTTGTATAACATTATTAAGATTTGATCATTAATTAAGTATTTTATTCTTCTTAAAACACCAGTTGCTTTAAATATTGCTGTTGTAATATTCCGGACACGAGTATTCCAAGTTAGATTGCTATCTAGGGTCACTCCTAGGAACTTGGTTGAATGTTTCTCAACAATGTTTGTATCATCAATAGAAATACGTTGAGGAAAGGTGGGTTGGGATTGAAGCGTATGAAAGTGTATAAAACATGTCTTATCAATATTCAATGAAAGCCTGTTACTTCTAAACAATTTCGAGATGTTACTTAATGCCGTATTTAGTGTATCAACCAGTGTTACAATGTCCTTGTGGGAATAAAAAAAAACAACAACATTGGTATCGTCTGCAAATAAGATGAAGTTTAAACGAGGAGAGGAATTGATAATATCATTAATGTAAAAAAAAAAAAAAAGTAGGGGCCCGAGGATAGATCCCTGAGGGACACCACATGACACGTTAGAATATGTTGAGTGACTGGATTTAAATGCAACATATTGTTTTCGATGACTTAGATAACTTATGAACCACGACAGAGTAATCCCTCTCACGCCATAATTATATAATTTTTCATATAAAATGTCATGATCGATAGTGTCAAAGGCTTTACTAAGATCCATAAAAAAATATAATAAAAAAATAATATTATCAACATATTTAATTATAGCATAGTCTGTAGAAAATCCTTTCCTAAAACCAAACTGATTCGCATTTAATATTTCATTTTCAACCATGAACGAGTAGAGACGCTTGTAAACTACTTTTTCTAGAATTTTCGATATTGCAGGTAACAATGAAATGGGTCTATAATTTTTCACCATTGAGGGATCTTTCGAGGGGACTTTCCGTTAAGTAGGGATAAATTATGGGTGAGAGGGGCTGCTAAGGGGTAAATCATTTTTTTCAACAAATTCACACTTAAGTTATCAGGCCCACAGGATTTACTATAATATTGTAAATCCTGTGGGCCTGATAACGTAAGTGTGAATTTGTTGAAAAAAATAATTTACCCCTTAGCAGATTTCAGAGATCGAACAGTATCAATAATTTCCGATTCCTTAATTGGAGTAAAAAAAAAAAAACCAAAGAATTTTGATTACCTTCAGATAAGTAATCTTTATAATTTTTTATATCATTTATGGGAATACATACTGCTAAAGAAGGACCAACATTGACAAAGAAACTGTTAAAAATATTTGCAATTTGGTCAGGATTGGTAATGACATTATCGTTATGAGTAATACTGTCAGGACATTCCGTAGGTTTCTTTTTGAGTATTTCATTAACGGTCCGCCAAAGAGCACTTTTATCGTCCTTATTAGATTCGAGTTTATTTGAAATATATGATTTACGTGAAGCTCGAATCAAGGTAGTTAGTTTATTTCTATATGTTTTATACATTTTCACGTTTTCAGGAGTAGGCTTTCTCAGAGATATTTTTCTCAGAGATATTTCTTCCCACACAATCATTGCTTTACTTGTGCTTTGTGGAGACATTCGACATTTATCTTTCTTTATCTTTATTTATTATTCTCATTATTATTATTAGGATTTTTGTTAGTTTTCATGTGTAGCTTGTATGCCTGCTATAAACGTCCGTTTTGTGGATGTACATAATCTAAGTTAGCACTTTACCAATCATAACACACCCCTGATCAATTAAATGAGTTCATCAACGGTATATGCTTGAAAAATTCAAGTCATAAAAGGCCACCTCAGTATGGTATTTGTAACGAAAAAAAAATGCGCCTTTCAGACTCTCAGCAATAGTCTTCTTTTTAACTCGTCCTTAGCAAAGTGGCAATAGGCGAATTTTAAGAAGCGTCCTTATGTAATTAATGCTGCCTTTTGTCTTAACTCTGTGTGCGTGTGTACAACGCTTATTTCCTGACCATTGATATGTGGGTGAAATCTGTGCACATTTGACTTATTACAGCAAAAAGAGTGCACGAAAGAACATGACCTCTTTGACGAATTTCAAAACGTCACTCTTTCGTCGCATGTCTAAGCTTCGAAATGATGTGAGGTGGGGGGGGGGGGGGACACACCAAGCAAGAACAAGAGATTCTTTTATACAATATACATCTGATTAATGAATTTGTTTCTCATAGGATATGGTCGTTGAATTAAGTTATTTCATTTCATTTTATTGTTTCTGTATGGCACAATATAATCAACTCTGATCACTTTCAGAAATAAACATATGATTCATAATAATTCATGGCTGATTTTGCACATGGCAGGTAATCAGATCTTAGTGTCAAAGAGCGAAGACATAATGATAATAAACAAAAAGTCAAGGTACCATACTGGAGGATCCCCAGTAAGCCGAGCTTGATATTGGGGCCTCATACACAGATAAATGAATAAACAGTTCCAACCAACTGTCAGTTTACTTAACTACAACAAGACAAACTAGTTTTACACAACAAAAACAGTTACACAACAAAACATACACGGACATGTACGCAGGTGATGCTAAGAAAGAAAAACAAAGAAGAAGGGGACAGCGATAATGAAAGATGGTGAGAAAGAACAGGAGAGAGAGAGAGAAATAGAAAGACTCCTCGTTCACTGTACAATAACACACTGTGCAAATACAACACTATTGCAGGTGCATACACCCTGTTGCCAGGTAACGGCTGGGTGTAGCAACGTACGGACCAGTTACATCTGTATATAAAAATAGAGAAACATTCCATGACATGCCTGCAACAGAAGGCAGGGTACAACATAGAATGAAGATGCTTCAAGTAACAAAAGAAATTCATGTTTTGAATATGTTAATTAAGTCACTGATATTTAGCAACAAGCATATGTTTAACAAATCCTTTAAAGGAACCAATCGTGCGAATTGCACGGGACTGAGATGGTAAAGAATTCCATACGTCTGGGCCAGTGTGCCGGATTGATTTTTTAGCTAAACAAGTTCTGGGATTTATAAGATGAATATTGGAGGCATTTCTTGTAGGGTAGGAGTGGATTTGTTTATTGAGTTGGAAAATATTCATGAAATAAGAAGGTAAACACTGAATGTTGTAGCGAAACATGAAGGTAGCAGTCTGTATTATGATGGTTGAAGATTGTCTTATAGAACATAGTCGTTGATAGAAAGAAATTTGGAAAGCAACTCTGTTGTATTTCATTGTACACGATTCTTGATGAGAGTTGCTGTCTCCCGTTATAACGTTAAAACGAAGATGAAAGGTAATAATGAATTAGGAAATTCAATAGTTCGATTTTTGTTAACATGCATTATACAGCCACTCCTGTAAATCATATATAAGAAATTGTGTTACTGCCACGGGTAGGTTGTGATATTTCGTGTTAAGTTTTAAGTTTGAAATTGCCATTTTCTTTCTTTTTCTTTTTTTTTTGGGGGGGGGGTTGTGTATTGCATATTCTAATTATATATTGTGCACATAATATACATGTATATATAATATTATTTGCTTTTATTTATAGGCTTTCTATAAGTACTATATTCTCTAATTTATTGGCCTGGATCCTCGTTTATAGGCCATGTCTGGTCAATGGTATTGCTGTGATACATACTATTATTTCTATACTAGTGTTTGACAAACTTTGATAAAGTAGTGATTTGCTACAAACATGTGAAAACCTTTATAGGAAAGCAAATTAGCTATCCCCATTCTTATCTATTTGAGATTGTGATTAAACCTGCTAAAAAACAATAAAAGGCCCCTATTTGTATGAAATTGATATAGGGTTACTGTCACAACTTTGAACATGCTACAGGCAGTGATAGGTAAAATGTTATCTGATGATGGACTAACTGTAAAATCATTAGGGAAAAAAATAAAGCATTATCAAACTTTTCAAGATGTGTTTCATGAAAGAGATCATTATAGTTTTTCGGTATATTATGTGCTTAAAGTGGTCTCTCGCTGCTCCTGATAGCTTTCTTGGCATCCCGGACTTACGTCGTTATTTCAGGTGTATGGGACAACGTCAATAGCACAAACTGCAGCCCGCCTCCGAGCCCAACTACACTTGCACAACTGATCTGATACCATTAGCATCCTGAAATCACGTGACCGCCATAGGAAAATCGATGGATTGGCCATATTTCAAGTTTGTTTCTTTATTTCACCAAAGCAAGGAACATATTAAAAACGATTACATATATCAATATTCGGATATGATTACAAACATTTCAGTAAGACAGTGAAAAGGAACAAAAATACATAAATAGATTGACAATTACACGTACATAGGTTAACAAATATGCTATGGTAGGTAGCAGCCAGAAAGGAGATGTCCCTTATTTATAGCTGACCTAGAATAATTCACTCAATTTCAATTATTTATATAATGTGTTCCAATGAAAGTAAAAACGTTAGAACAGGACAAGACAAGACAAAGCAAAACATAAAATGACAATAATACAGGATGTCTCGAAACATAGGGGATAAAAAACATACTCCTTACCTTAATAAATTTGGCTGTAATTATTGAGAAGAGCTTTTTTGTAACCAGATTTAAACGAATTCAAAGAGTTAGCATTACGAATTGCACAGGGGAGAGAATTCCACAGGGTAGGACCAATGTAAATGATAGATCTTTGATAAAAAGAAGTACGAGATAGAGGTAGGTGAAAATCATTGGCGGATCGCGTGCTATAATTATGAATTTGATTATTAAAAGTGAACAAATCTAAGAGAGTCTTTGGTAACAAACGATTTTTACACAAATACATAAAAATTCCAGCTTGATATTTGTACATATCATTCAACCGCAATATCTTCAGGGATAGGAACAGTGGTTGGGTGTGGGCAAGAAAAGAGGCATGGGAAATGATTCGTATTGCACGTTTTTGAAGCACTGAAAGTCTTTGAATATAACATTCGTGAGCATTGCCCCAGACAGTTATTCCATAGTACAAATGAGGTAGAATTATGGCATTATAAATTGATTTTAAAACAGACTTTGGAAGAAAACTTAGTTTATTCATTACACCAATATATTTTGATAATTTATTACAAACAAAATTAATATGATTCGACCAATTCAATTTTGATAATTTATTACAAACAAAATTAATATGATTCGACCAATTCAATTTATTATCTACATGCACGCCAAGGAATTTCAGTGAAGGTGTCTGCAAAATTTGAGAACCACACATGTTAATGAATACAGTGTCGGTGTTACATTTTTTCTTTGTAAATATCATAAAATTAGTTTTTGATATGTTCATTGATAATTTGTTAGCTCGCAGCCAATTAGTAACATTTTGCAATTCCTTATTAAAAACCTCTTGCAGAGTATCAATATTATCATGAGACAAGAATATACTTGTATCGTCTGCAAATAAAATACATTGTAAAATACTAGAAACATTGGGTAAATCATTTATATACAAAAGAAATAAAATAGGCCCGAGGATCGATCCCTGGGGAACTCCACATCTTATGTTTTTGTAATCTGATATATTCTTATCAATGGATAAGAACTGCTTACGATTGCTCAAATAACTTTTCAAAAGTTTGAAAGTGACACCACGAAATCCATATAGACTTAATTTAGCTAAAAGAATATTATGATCAAGTGTGTCAAATGCTTTGCTGAGGTCTAAAAATAAGCCAAGTAAAATTTTTCCGCTATCTATTGCACAGATCACCTTATGAATAAAATCAATCAAAGCAGAAGATGTGGAGTGCCCCGGTCTAAATCCATACTGATTTTTCTTAATGATATTGCACTTCGTAAGAAATTCAACAAGCCTAGTAGAAATACATTTTTCAAAAACTTTGGAAAAAACAGATAAAACTGATATTGGTCGATAATTTGTCATTACATCAGAGGAACCATTCTTCAAAACTGGTACAACTCTGGCTATCTTCAATTTATCTGGAAATATACCAGATTCCATACACTGATTAAATATTGCACATAGGGGATTACATAACAAATGAATAGCTCTTTTAACAATATGAACATCAATATCATATCCAGCACTTACATCATTCTTAAAATTGTTTACAATATCAATTATTTCTTTACAAGTAACTGGTTTGAAAAATGCTGTTGACTCAACTTTTGTAACATATTGAAGATAATCATACTCATGTGAATCATCAAAAGAAGAATTAATATCATTACCAATATTGACAAAAAATGTATTCAACAAATTGCAAATTTCTTTACTATTTACTACTGTTTCATTATTACATTTAATAGATTTGATAATTGTTTTCGTATTGCACTTTTTCCCCAAGGCAGTATTTATCACATCCCATGTCTTTTTACTATTTCCACTACTGTCAGCTAACTTTTTCTCATAATATTTCTTTTTAGCTAATTTTACCATATTAGTCACTTTATTTCGATATATCTTATAAACAGCTTTACGATAATCACTCGGATTCTTCTTATACAATTTATACATTTTACATTTCTTCCTTATCAGTTTACGAATATCTTTTGTACACCATGCATTATCATTTTTCCTGTGTTTAAAACAAGTTGAAATTAATGGAAAGGATTCATTGTACTTGTCAGTAACTAAATCAAAAAAATTGTTATAACTAATGTTACCATCATCTCTATCACATACCCATGATATAGATTCCAGTGATCTTAAAAAACATATAATATTATTTTCATTTAAGTCCCTCTTTACTTGTCTTTGCTCATTTTTTGAAAATGAAATTACACTTTTACAAATGCAATAAAAAGGAAAATGATCTGATATATCAGTAAGAATAACTCCGGACTGGATTTGGCAAGAATCATTGGTAAAAATATTATCAAGTAATGAAGCGGATGAGTCAGATACACGTGTAGGATGACGAATCAGAGGTAGCATAGAATTCAGTAACAACAAATCCACAAATTCATTTACATATTGCACATGCCCTACTTTAAGCAAATCAATATTAAAATCTCCCATTAGATAAAATATTTTCTTTTCTTTTTTTTACAATATCCAAAATATCAATCAAAAACTCACAAAATTCATTAACTGACTTATTGGGTGGTCTATATACAACACATATCAAAATAGAGAAATTGCAATTTGTTACTTCTATAAAAATACTCTCTAAAAAATCAGTATTGGTATCAAGATCACAACGGCGATTAAAAGATATGTCTTTGTGTACATATAATCCAACACCGCCTCCGCGTTTTGTTTTGCGATTGTTACCAACAAACTCATAATCATTCATATTGCACAGTGATAAAGGGGAATTATCATTTACCCATGTCTCGCTGATGCGAGACATGGATATTGTTTTAGCATCAACGAAAAATAGATATTGTTTAGCATCAACGAAAAATAGGGGATCTCAGTAATCCATAGCGCAGTATATTGCCCATGGAGACTAATTGACATTGAATATGTATAGGCAGGTGAAGAAAAGGTCAGAGACGCTACAGTCGTGCCATATATCAGCGCAAAGGTGCGCAGTAGACGCTTATTTTCCCTGATTTTCTGCGCGTCCGCAAAATGCCTATCCGACGACGCGCGCGTAATCCCGAAGTAAATCAGGAAGTACCCTATTCCTGTGAGGAGCAGAACGCAAATCACTGCTGCACCTTGCAGCGCAGACATGCTACGCCGAATGATGCTCCCTTCCGGCGATAGGGGTAATATCATCAATCCGTTGTACGTCACAGAGAAAATCCATGTTGTGAGACATATCGCCAAGCAGCGCCACGTCGTCACGATTTCACGAGTTCCAAAAGGGTCGATCCTGACCGTTATGAACCGGTAGAGGGCGACAAGAAATATGCTAAAAGTCGAAGTGGTGGCGCTCGAGAAAATCCCCCACATAGTGACATTCTGGAAATAGTGGAGATCCTGCCCATGGTAGCATGACGTAGATAAATACACGCAGAAAATAGAAAGAACCAAAATAGGGAAATAAAAACTGATTTGAAGGTAACATGGTCAATCTGTTTTGATACTTAAAAAATATGATTACTCCTTTCATTTTGTATGTTTCATACATTATTATACATAATTATATATTTTTTTTTGTAAATTTCGCTGTACAGGAGATACTAACTAGAGTCATCAGTTTGTCAAAATTATTATGTGCAGTAATACGCCAAAACAACGCTTTTTATATTGTGTAAAGTGCGTTTTTATCAATAAGCATAAGAGCAGAAAAGATTAACACAATCTTAATTTCACTTTTTCCTTATTTCACATCAAGATAAGAATGAAGCATGCCCCTGAAATTGACAATGCTCTGTAAACACCAGCAATGAATAATAACAAATTAAGACAGATATGCCGCATGAATACACGAATGGGAATTGTAGCTAATGTCGCATGCTAATTATTTTATGCTTGCATTGTATTGGGACCGCCTATAACTGTATACTTTTCTGCTCAAAATGATTAACTCCTATGGAGAGGCTATGATTGTACATTCGCTCGTTAGTTTACTTTTTTGTTTGTCTGTGCCAGAAAAGAGTTATAGTGATTTTGAGGAACGGTCAAGACTGAACAGTTGGGGTATTAAAGAAGAATATGTTTTTCAGTGGATTTAGCGCCTTTTGGTTGAAAGCTCTTCATTATTATGTTGGTGAATATCAAGATAATAATTTGAACCGAGATTTCTCCCTCTTCTTTCCGAGTGATGTGATATGGATTCTGTTTTCGATGCCAGTGGGTTAGGACTCGTTTATACAAAGAACTGATAGCTGTGACTTTTGACAGACTTGGCAGTAATAATAAGATGCTTTGTCAAAGGACATGCACAACTGTCGTCTTGGGATTCGAACCATTTGACATGTTTTTTTTTTTTTTTTTTTTTTTTATAGAAAAATCAAATGTCACAATCATAATGATGACGCGAGAATGATAGTGTCTTCACATGTTAATAACAGAGAGAGAGAGAGAGAGAGAGAGAGAGGTAATTTTCGTCTAATTATCATCCTTGGTACAGTCGAGCAAAACAAGCCTGAAAAACGAATGATATATATATATATATATATATATACATATAATATATATATATATATATATATATATATATATATATATGTATATATAATACATATAATATATATATATATACATATATATATATATATATATATTTATATATGTATATATATATATATATATATATATATATATATATATATACATATATATATATATATATATTGATCCACACGTTTGGCTTGACAAGTATTCCCATAATTGTTCGAACATGTTAATATAAAAAAGTGACATGCTCGTCGCTGCTCGTCCAAAGATGAGTATGTGCTTATAATACTATGTCACTGCATGGGGTTTGCCCTTAATAACGAATTTTTTTTTGCCCATCACAGAATTTGTCATTGCATCTTAAACATCAAGAAGCATTGATCTGCCTTTTTGTTTGGCAGGCGACGAAATGTGCACAGAGGGTCAACAATGACAACAATTTCAACGTCCTTTACAGCTCTTCCTTCCGTAATACACAGCTCAGTACATTAGATATGAACTGACATAAACACTAATCACTGAAGGTTTGGGGTATCCGTCACATTATTAAATGATTAATGCAACTGTAATAGTAACCGGATCTGTCACAGTTGTAATTACTATAGATCATATTACTTGTGTTTGAATATCTGCGAGAAAATGCCGCACCACAAAACAAAAATCACAAATTTCTCATCAATCTCATATTAAGATTTCCCGTAAACTTGATTTTGTTGAGCTGTATCATTCGCTTCATATTACTATTGTGTATGATAATGTAACACTGATGTTCTCTAAATGGAAAGCACTGGCATGACTAATTTGTATAAAGACAAAACGCGATTTCTTTGGTAACGTCTTGGACGAACCAATGGGAGAGAAGTGTATAATTTGAAGTTAAAGACATCAATCACTCAACTCAGAATGCTAGCAACCAATATTACTGGCCTGTGTTAAAACAATAGGAGCAATTTCAAAACTGCATAACTTCCATACTTTCACAATGTAGAAACAAATAGGGTCCTATTGATGCAATTCTTGGAATGAGTACCCGACATTTCAGACAACTTATTATATACAGGAGAGTTCCTGTCTAATTTATCTGGACATTGTCCCACCAAGTCCTTGGTACTGTGGCAGAACTAGTCATTTTGTAATCCATTAAATTCATTAAATCGGCAACTCTTAATTTGTCTATCGAATGTGGCAACAATTAAAGAACCACTTTGAATGTAGCACTAAAAGTCAGAAGGTATGAGAGATTTTGCAGCAACTTTTTGCTATCAATGAAGTATTACATCGAAAGAGAAAGTTATGCTTTCAACTCTTTATGGAATGATATAGGAAGATTTAATGATTTAAGATACATTAAACATAATTAAGTTATATAAACGTGCTCTTCGAGACTGGGCAAGTTTAAGCAGTCTACCCAAGCTCACCTTCCCCAAGTTAGTTAGGTCGTACATCGCCAGACAGATCGCGTTTGTAAGGTCGGCCAGGGCTAGGTTGCAGACGAAAATGTTGTGCTGCTTCCGCGCTTTTCGAAAAGCAAGAATCGTGCAGACGATAACCGCGTTCAACATCACTGCGAGAAGGTGGCACGGAGCACGAATGAACGGGGCGTGTTCCATATACCAGTTCGTCGCCAAGCCTGTATAAAAGTTTCCGTTATCTGGTTCCAGGTCCAGCGATGAAAGATTCATTGTTACTGAGAATGATGACGACTATTTTTCAAGCGTGTGCTATCAAAAGTGAACAATGCAGTGATACAACAGTGATACAATGCATGGTCCGATGCTACCATCTACGGTATAACCTTTGCTGTGCTATTTTGTCGAACACGTCGAGGAGTCTCTTTCTCGTGCGCATGTGCATGGATTTGGGATAATCTTTGTTGGCTATAAAAGTTATTAAATTATCACATTTGATGAACCAAAACAGACTTTGTTTGATGTGACGGGAACATTTTAATACGCATATCTTTACCTTTTTCATTTGCATTTGTTACTAAAGGGACCGCAAGTGAACGGCGCTATAATGAAGAAAATAATGAAAAATTGTACTATAACTATGATAAAATAAAAACAAAAAATGAAATTATGATATATAGTCCATTTTTTTAAAACGAAATTCCAATGTGCACCAATAGACCGGTTCTGTAATGTGTTCAGATGTTATGTATGCTTTACTTACGAAAGTTGCCCTTAACAGCCACAAAGCTTGCCGGCCCTACCTAGCATCAACTAAAGTGAATTCCTGCCTAAAGCGAAATAGGGGGGAGCAAATGAATGAAATGCTTTGTTACTAGGCTGGAGGGAGCGACACATCATTTCATTTAGGTTTTGATACATTAGAGAAGCGGTCAATTACAATAATGTAAATAATCTAAAAATAATAGTAATAACAAAATTAATAATAATGACAAGTATAATTATTATTATTTTTATCATTATTATTATTATTATTATTATCATAATCATTATTATTACTATCATAAGGTACCGGGTCTGGGAGAGTGTTTTGTTTCAGGGTTGGCAGGGATGAAAGCACGCAGCTGAGAGAATGTCTGCCAGCAGTGGCTACCTATGTTGCACTATAGACATAGCACATGCACACATACACACACACACACACACACACACATGCATGCATGCAAATGTACTATACATGTACATAACTGAGTCAAAAAAAAAAAAAAAAGACTCGCGAAAGTCGCATTTTTTTCAGTCCCGAGAGCTTCGACTCATGCGAGGTTTGCTGTATATGCAACATTTGCCATAGCCTGTAGCTCGTCACATATTTTCATACTCATTGTTGCCTCTCCTTTGAGGAATATCTCATTTCAATATTGTCATGGGAACTACTATTATGTTTTCATTGTTTTTTGTGTTTGTGTTTGTGATGTAATGTATTTTGTAAG
Organism: Diadema setosum; assembly: GCF_964275005.1. Taxonomy (NCBI): domain Eukaryota; kingdom Metazoa; phylum Echinodermata; class Echinoidea; order Diadematoida; family Diadematidae; genus Diadema; species Diadema setosum. The sequence goes on from NC_092696.1 coordinate 28,670,166, forward strand.
GCAGCTCACCACAAGCTTTGCTTTTTTGAGGTTCTGCCTTCCTGTACAATAATTTCATGCATGTGATTTCCTACATGAAAAAAAAGATGGAAAATAAATGTTATACAAACTTGAAACTTGAACTTGAAGGTCTTATTTAACCAAGGAAGCCTCTTCGGTGTTGCCATGCTCTACCAGAGGGCCCTGCTATTATTATTACTCTACCGTGGCCAGGTACCCATTTATACATGTGGGTCGAGAGGGACATCGTGGGTAAAGGATCAAAACATCTTGTCCAAGGATTGGGCGGATTCGAACTCGGGTCCTCCTATCTTATCCACTATGAAGAGAGTGAAATATTTGAGTGCTTAAAGATCTTCATTTTTTTTTTTTTTTTGGGGGGGGGGTGTTCAGTTGTTTATTATATGTGACCGTGCAACACACACACACACACACACACACACACACACACACACACACACACACAAAATCGCACACCTTGATTATACGTGTGGGCTCAAAAAAGGTGAAATGGTCACCCGAGTCAATTTTGAGTTTTTCATATTTTCTGAAAGAGCTATCCTTCTTCTACATTGTGCTTTAATTTGGGATCATAACATGAATGAGAAAGTGTGTTTTCAGCAGGTTTTCTACAACTCTTTTTGGGGGGAGAGTATGAATGATCAGGTATGTTTTAGAGGCCCCTTTTCATTTCTTGAAATCGCGAGTACGCTCTTCAATTTCAAGTCTAATATCTTTTGAAAGGATAACGCTACTGCTTTGAAAGTTGGCAGTGATCATGGACAGAATGTGTTGATAGAACACGCTCAATTTCAGCTTAATCTGATAATCCCTTTGTTGTTGTTGCTCCGGTGGTTAACATCCTGTGTTTTGTCCCTTTCATCGCACAGCTAGCACTGCTTGGTAAAGATTCAGCGGTTGATTACATTTTAATTCAGAGCCTCTTTTCTCGGTTCACACTTTTCCAGAGTGTGTGCTTTCCTTCCAGTATTTAGGTAGGTTAGGGGAGTCAATTTGAATTGAGTTATACATCATTTTAAAGCTTAAAGTCTGCTCTTTCAGAATCTGCCCTTAACTAAACATCCACGTCTGGCGACTTTTTGTTGGTTTTGTGATGCAGGGTCACATTTTAGGGATTAGAGTTATGAAGGTTCGACCCCTTAGGAACAACACGAAGATGATTGCCTGTTGATGACGTATTGCTTACAATCGTCGGTTGTCCAAGCAAGCAATGAATATTGATAATATCTATACTATTCCTCATGTTCATGTAAGCGCTAAATCTGTGGGGCTATATACGACTCGTTTGTGCAACCGTTTCATCACTACCTCAGAGTAAATGGGGGGGGGGGGGGGTAAGGCAAATTAGCAAATTGATGATGGGGATAAGAGATTCCGCTAAGTCCTTTATCTCCTATTTCAAATTAGAGATTTTTATTTAAGTTGTGTTTGCGAGAATTTCCCGCCTTCTCAAGCAATCATTATTTATCTTGCTGATTGTGTCTTTGCCATCTGTCTTGATTTACTAATGTCAAACGAATGTTTGAACTTCGCTTATAACCATGCGTTTTTTATTCTTTCTTGTGTGTGTGTCTGTGAGCAAAAGATCGTCACGAGACAACACCCAAAGCGATTTCTCCCCTGGTCCATCAGAGTCACAGGTAAAAAGCTAAATATAACGTGATAAGAACTGTAACATGAACATGGGGGAATTGTTTCTGCCGGTTTTTTATTTCCAACAATAATCATTTATTTACAGTTTTCTTTTAAACAAATACTGTAATCACAAAAGCTTCGAAGAATAGTAAAGGTTACTAGCTATTAGAATCTATTAATTTGAAATTATGTTCATATTCTTATTTCGCACAATATTATCTTCCATTACTGTATCATCATTATGTATGTTTCTGCCATGCATTTGGTAGTGTTACAAAATGTTCGCGCTGAAAAAAAGACAGAAATAGTTGTATTCTTATTGTAACAGAGATCAATTCTTCAAACTCCCGAAAAGTTTGATGTAACTTCACTGGATTCTTCTCCTAGGGTTTATTCTTTACTTTGTCAGTGATAAATTTGATTCTGTTCTTGAAAAAAAAATGCAATCTAGTAAAATAAGCAAAATTAAACGTGACATGCAAAATAAGCGTGATAAATGCGTGGTCACCTCAGCGGTTTTTTTTTTTTTTTTATCAGGATCTGCTCAATCATTTTGCAATACATATTTGTTTTATTTACGTTCCATACGAAATGAATCACTCTTAGATATCAAAATGACCACCGACTTTGTTTTGAGCCCCTCTGCGCCAAATTATTGCCTTTTCTTGAAATGAACACAGTATCTAGAAAGTTTTGTTTGCACAGTACATGGGATACATGTAGTTGCAGACCATTCAGTTCAGCAACTCAGTAGTTCAACAACACCTAAACAAGTGAAAAACTTTTGACAATGCCAAAATCCCAACCAAAGAAATATGCAAAAATTGCGATTAGGTCAGATATATAGACAGAATTATTGTGAATTGTAGCTGTTAGGTTTGAATAACACTGCTGATTTCGTAACGTAATCTTTAAATAGAAATTTCACTAAAAAGGACTCAAATAAATAAATCGAAAAAAAAAAAAACAACAACAATAGGATCTTGAGAGTTTCAGGCCTTTAATCATTTTGATTCCACTTACTATTCCACAATTACCACACATTCCAAAACATTTCCTGAAATATTTGCTGAAAAAATTGAACAGTTTCTAATGTAATCACAGAACATGCAGAATTTTGTTTTTAATCTAGCAGTTTTTTTTTTTAAGAAATATCTCCATTTAAGCACAACTAATTGTTTCCTTCTATATGTGTACATGACATGCAAGTTACAAGCTTGTGTGTTATAAAAATGTTTTTAGAAGATTTAGAAGCCTTTGATTAAGCGTGGACGTAAAATTAAAAATTTCGTATTTATGTTTCAGGGCCGAGTATACACATTTCCACACTCACGACATTGAATACATGTATTGAGAAACTAGAAATGTCGCTTTGGCGACTGGTATGCCTCCGCCATAATGCATGATTTTTCCCAATAGGTCTAGATAGTACATGTGGACAATGTGTGATTACATTTTCACAAAATTGGCAAAATATTGAAATGACAAGTTTGTCACAAATGTGTTGAATGTTCACCTTCCTTGACCTAGGTTTAATTGGATGAATAGGAGAGCATGTATCTAGGGATTTAAGGACTTTAACTTGACTTTGACCCATTCATACATTTAGGCATTGAGTAATTTTCAAGGTACAGGTGTGGAGAAAAAGTGCAATTTCTGAATTGAATAGTAAATTGTTACCATTTTCATCTGGCCCTTGGCCCTAAAATTCATAAAATAATTACTTTCAGGTAGAACATGCATAATATGTACTAAGTTTCAAGATAACTTGAGCCACTTCCGAGATATGGAGGAAAAAGTTAGTTCAGCACTTTCACTTGATCTTTGACCTTTTGACCTTTGAGGCAAAAAAAGAAGAAAAAAACAAACTTTCCAGAGAGTTTCTGTTAGGTTACACACGCATACACCAAGTGTAAAAAAAAATAACCCTCCTGGCATTGCATAAATATGAGGGTAATAGTAAAATTTTGAAGTCTTGCACTTGACCTTTGACCCCTGACCATTGGACCCCTGACCATTGACCCCATGAACCCTACATTCTCTAGATAATCACTTCCAGTCAGTACATGTATATACTATGTTCCATGAAGATACCTTGAACAATTTTCCAAGGTACTGAGAAAAAAAAGAAGTTTTAATATTTTTACTTGACCTTTTGACCTTTGACCTTTGACCTCATGACCCAAACTTTCACCAGAGAATCTTCATTGGGTAATACATGTATACACTAAGTTTCAAGAAAATCTCTTCAGGCATTCAATAGATATGGTGGAAATAGTGAAATTTTATGTATTTGACCCTGACCTTTTGACCTTTGACCTCATGACCCAAACTTTCACCAGAGAATCTTAATTGGGTAATACATGTATACACTAAGTTTCAAGAAAATCTCTTCAGGCATTCAATAGATATGGTGGAAATAGTGAAATTTGATGTATTTGACCCTGACCTTTTGACCTTTGACCTTTGACCTCATGACCCAAACTTTCACCAGAGAATCTTAATTGGGTAATACATGTATACACTAAGTTTCAAGAAAATATCTTCAGGCATTCAATAGATATGGTGGAAATAGTGAAATTTTATGTATTTGACCTTGACCTTTTGACCTTTGCCCTTGAGCATGTGCACCCAAAAGTTGATAGGCACAACTTCACCCCCTAATACACATGCAAGCCAAGTTTCATTAGGATACCTCAACAGGTTTCGATAGTTACCTTGTCCACAAAATTCATTACGGACGGACGGAAGGACGGACGGACGGACGGACGGACGGACGGAAGGACGGACGGACGGACGGACGGACGGACAACCCGAAAACATAATGCCTCCGGCACCACTTCGTGGCGGAGGCATAAAAATTTGAGAGTAGTATTGCTTAGTTTCTCTTCATTGCAAAGTAATGATACATTTAGATTTAGAAGCCCTTGATTAAGCATTGACGCAAGATTAACTAGAAATGTCGCTTTGGCGACTGGTATGCCTCCGCCATAATGCATGATTTTCCAAATAGGTCTAGATAGTACATGTGGACAATGTGTAATTACATTTTCACAAAATTGGCAAAATATTGAAATAACAAATTTGTCACAAATGTGTTGAATGTTCACCTTCCTTGACCTAGGTTTAATTGGATGAATAGGAGAGCATGTATCTAGGGATTTAAGGACTTTAACTTGACTTTGACCCATTCATACATTTAGGCATTGAGTAATTTTCAAGGTACAGTTGTGGAGAATTGGTGTGAATTTCTGAATTGAATAGTAAATTGTTACCATTTTCATATGGCCCTTGACCCTAAAATTCATAAGATAATCACTTTCAGGTAGAACATGCATAATATGTACTAAGTTTCAAGATAACTTGAGCCACTCCCGAGATATGGAGGAAAAAGTTAGTTCAGCACTTTCACTTGATCTTTGACCCTTTGACCTTTGAGGCAAAAAAAGAAAAAAAAAAACTTTCCAGAGAATTTCTATTAGGTTACACATGCATACACCAAGTGTAAAAAAAAATAACCCTGCAGGCATTGCATAAATATGAGGGAAATAGTAAAATTCTGAAGTGTTGCACTTGACCTTTGACCCCTGACCTTTGACCCCATGAACTCTACATTCTCTAGATAATCAATTCCAGTCAGTACATTGTATGTATGTTCCATGAAGATACCTTGAACAATTTTCCAAGGTACGGAGAAAAAAAAGAAGTTTTAATATTTTTACTTGACCTTTGACCTTTGACCTTTGACCCCATGACCCAAACTTTCACCAGAGAATCTTAATTGGGTAATACATGTATACACTAAGTTTCAAGAAAATATCTTCAGGCATTCAATAGATATGGTGGAAATAGTGAAATTTTATGTATTTGACCCTGACCTTTTGACCTTTGACCTTTGACCACATGACCCAAACTTTCACCAGAGAATCTTAATTGGTTAATACATGTATACACTAAGTTTCAAGAAAATATCTTCAGGCATTCAATAGATATGGTGGAAATAGTGAAATTTTATGTATTTGACCCTGACCTTTTGACCTTTGACCTTTAACCTCATGACCCAAACTTTCACCAGAGAATTTTAATTGGGTAATACATGTATACACTAAGTTTCAAGAAAATATCTTCAGGCATTCAATAGATATGGTGGAAATAGTGACATTTTATGTATTTGACCTTGACCTTTTGACCTTTGACCTAGAGCATGTGCACCCAAAAGTTGATAGGCACAACTTCACCCCCTAATACACATACATGCCAAGTTTCATTAGGATACCTCAACAGGTTTTGATAGTTACCTTGTCCACAAAATTCATTACGGACGGACGGAAGGACGGACGGACGGACGGACGGACGGAAGGACGGACGGACGGACGGACGGACGGAAGGACGGACGGACGGACAACCCGAAAACATAATGCCTCCGGCACCACTTCGTGGCGGAGGCATAAAAATTTCGTATTTATGTTTCAGGGCCGAGTGTACACATTTCCACATTGAATACATGTATTGAGAAAAAAAAAATGAGAGTAGTATTGCTTTAGTTTCTCTTCATTGTAATGTAATGATACATTTCTGTATACTATTTTTGTTTGCTTTAGTAGGGTTTCTTATTTTTGAAAAGAGCATTTTCATCTTCCTGCGCCTGGATAAGATAGCTTGATCACATCCACGAACATTCAAGGTATTATTTACCACCTGCAGATAAAACAAAAACCCAGCTTTAGATCTTCAAAATAGTTCTAATATGTGAGTTAGGGACAGAAACAGCCAATGTAAAAAAATGTTAATCAGTATAGTCAATTTCAGGTATTGTTAAAGGACAAGTTCACCTTCACTAACATAAGGATTGAGAGAATGTAGCAATATTAGTAGAACACATCATTGAAAATTTGAGGAAAATCGGACAATCCGTTCAAAAGTCATGAATTTCTGAAGTTTTTGTGCAGTCACCGCTGGATGAGAAGACTACTGCAGTGTATGATGTCACATGCGTATAACAATATAAGGAAAATATAAAGAGAATTTCACAAAATTTCATCTTTTCAAAAAAGTACACATTCCCTTGACTCGTTACTGACATATGTTATGGGTAATATTATTCCCATTGCCTTTCGTCAAGTGCTCTTTTATTATGCGAAAAAAGTGAAAATATTTTGAATTTTCTTTATATTTTCTTTATACTGTTGTACTCATATGACATCATGAGCCTTAGTAGACTCCTCATCCAGCGGTTCCAACACAAAAGTTTAAAAAATTCATAACTTTTGCACCGATTGTCAAATTTTCCTCAAACTTTCACTGATGTGTTCTACTAATATTGCTGCATTCTCTCAATGCTTATGTTAATGAAGGTGAACTTGTCCTTTAAATATGTAAAGTATGAACAATGTACAGTTATCAGCTGGCTATGGTTTACTAAAAAAAAACAACAACAATAATATCTCCCTACATTTTAGGCTTTATTTCGAAACTTTCATATGGTTGGATGTTCTATCACTAACCTTATAGTTACGCATCAAATGTGATAACTCGAACATTTTTGAAATCACTCTTCGCAATGGTAAACAATACCTTTAAAAGGAAACGAAAAGACACTCAAAATAAATACCATGTGGCGCAACAAAAACAACAAAATTGAGACAAGACCTACATAAGAGAAAAAGCGTAACTTTCTTACATGTTTCTTACTAATACTGGTTGATTTCTTGGCATTCTTTCAGAGTGTTGTACTTTTAGCTAAGCAGATGTCAAAATCAAGCTGTCTAGATTTCGAGTACACGGCCAATATGTCTAAATTACTTTGTATCAAATATTTATTGCGAGATTAATCCTTTCTACAAGTCTCTGTATTCTCTTACTGATCTAGATGGATTTGTTGGCATCTCGGAGCCGAGATGTTACGATGCCTACGAGACGACGTCAATAACACCACCTGTAACTCGCCTCCGAGCCCAACTACACTGGCAAAAATGACTTGATATTATTAGCATCCTGAAATCACGCGACCGCCATAAGAAAATGGATGGGTTGGCCACGTCGTTGAGGATCAAGGCCAAATATGACATTTCGGAAATCCAAGACGCAAAATTAGTTCTTTGCGCAGAGCGTGTGCCATCGGATATATCCAAGATATCGTCAAAGACGCTACGGACGTGCCGTATATCATCGCAAAGGTGAGCAGGAGGCGCTGACTTTCCCTGATCTTCTGCACATCTGCGAAATGTCCAACTAACGACGCGCGTGAAATTCCAATGTAAATCAAAACGTATGCTATCCCTGTGAAGAGGAGAATGCATATTAGTAATGCACCTTGAATTGCTGACAAGGTTCGCCAAACGAAGACGTCTTGTCGTGATACTGGTGCTGTAACCAATGTGCAATAAATCACAGACAATGCAATGATACACAGTGCGAAGCAGCGCCGCGTCGTCACGACTTTGCGCGTGCCGAAGGGGTCGATCCTGATCGTTACGAACCAGTAAAGAACGACAAGAAATATGCTCAGAATTGAAGCATTGGAGCTGGTGAAAATCCCCGACAGAGCGACAGGCTTGAAATGAAGATTCGATCCACCATACCGTAGACAGATACACGTAGAAAAGGAAGGAAAGAAAGAAAATTAACTCACAACCAATAATCCAATACCATCATTATCATGATTGTGTTAAAAATGTCATACTTACTCGTGTCATACTGATCACTTCCTAGACTATTTCGCATTATAGATTTTACCTCGAATCTTATATTTGCCGATATCCTGTCTCTACAATTTACAAAAATGTTTTTTGTTTTTTTTACATTCTATGTTATTTTTTTTTTACACGTGCATTTATGTACATTATTTTTAGTCAGAAAAATTAAAACGTAGATCCAACATTCTTAGTGTTGAATTCAGCTAGACATAAGTACAAAAGACTCACAAGTTTGACATTAAGTAAATTAGACCCACGAGCTAAACGGTCCAAGGATTAGACACTTTATAATAATAATAATAATTTAAAGGTCCATGCACGAGGCAATGTAGGTAAATAAGAGCCATAAGCTTGACACTATGGGCAAAAAGGCCCAAGATCTTGAGATATCAAGGGGTTGATTCAAGTAGTGTAGAGCTCATGGACCTATTATTGCCTTAAGTCGAACTCATGGGCCTCATTTGTTTAGTGTCTAGCTCATGGGCCTGTTTACTTGGTGTCCAGCTTTCGGGCTGAATGGCTCGTGCTGTAAAACTCTTGATTGTGGTGTGTATGTCTCATGGACTTTTTTGTTGTTGCAATGTCTCTAGCTCGTGGGCAGTATGACTCGTGGGTATGTAGCTCGTGGGATGTCCCCGGAATAATGAACGGGGGGGGGGGGGGGGGTAGAAAATCAAGAGATTGGTGTGGACGATTATTAATTAATATGATCATTCAAAGTTATCTTACTCCATTTTTTCTTGATGATGAACAAGTTACTGTGTGTGTGGGTGTGTGTGTCTTTCATTTTTTTCTGTTTTAGTGGTGGTGGCGGTTTTAACGGCTTTTTTTTTTTTTTTTTTTTTTTTTTTTTTTACATTAGAGCATTTTCTTTTCTGGTGTTGTAAAAACCGAGCACACAAGCACTATAGCAGCTACCCTGTACTGGACGAACAAAGGAAGCAATGGTAACGTGCTCGATTATGAAAGAGGAGTGCTGAGTCTTCAAAGAAAACCCCGATATTGATAGTAAGCGCTTTTATCTATTTTGTTTCTATGATAGAAAATCATTTCTTTTTACATTTTATAATAAGTCTTCATATTTCTTGGAAACCAACATCCATTTTTTCTGGTATGATCATAAATGAAACTATGATCTCTCTCTGTCTGTCTGTCACTGAGTTGTAAGAAATAAAACGTAGAGAGATTTCATGACATTCTCCTAATTTTTTTTAAAGTCTTCTTTGTGGATGTTGACGATGAAAAATCAACATCAAACAAATATATCAGACTTTACAATCCTAACGAGAAAGTTGTGTAAGTTCTAGAAGTTTTTTTTTCCTAACAATGTTTAATGTCACAATCATAAAAAACAACAACTGCATGGATAGGGTGAAGCGGGACAGGTATTATTTTGACATCTCAGTGACATAGAGAGGAAATAGTTTCAAGCATAGTTAGGAACAGTTGACTTTTTTGGTCTATAGGTCGGCAAAACGAAACCAGCATGAAATAGGATGATAATTCCTTTTTATATAGTTTTTACTTGGTTCATTCTTTTGACGTGGCAAATACATCACTCATCAATATCATTGTCAGAGATTTATAAGAGCTCCTCAACGTGGTCTATCACTTCCCCAGCACACACTCACTTCTTTCACCCCATCATATGAACACCTAATTACAAAAAAAAAAAAGACATGTACGTCAAAAAATGACGTGTGCGTCATCGGCGTTGGATCCTGCACTTCATAAGAGAATTGTTTGCCCACATAGTTATTATTGCATCCAGCATCATTGGGCCACTATCTTTTTCTTTTATTCCTTTTTTTTTTCTTTAATGAGCACCAGACGTCAAATCTGGCATTATTTCAACAGTTCATCCCGGTTTTCTTTTATTTATCATTTCCACATCCACACTGAATATAAACCGACAAAGGCAATGTTCATATTCTCCACATTAATAAGAATTTATTCAAACTACTATGCATATAGTGCCTTTTTCTGCCAACTGTGAAAACGAAAACTAAAGCATTTCAATCAGCGATTATACGGGAAAGTGTGCAGAAGCCGCAGATTCAGTTCCATCCTTTGTTCGAGTTGTCTTTAAAAGTGTATTCAGCAAACACATTGTGATAGAATATTCATCGTAATGATGTATATCATATATCGTATGTTAATTGAAAGTAGAAAAAAAAAACCCAATGTTGTACTACTTTTCCTATCATGCCTATTATTCTTTGGGTATACATCCATTGAGTAATGGAGGTTTTGCTGCAGAGATTCTCCTCAGTATCATATTGACACTTCTAAATAGATAGTGTAATATAAATGGTATCATGCATATATATATATATATATATATATATATATATATATATATATTCATATGTATATAAATGATATTTATAAAATAAGACAACAAAAAAAAAAAAACTCAAAAGCATGGTTTCACGGAATTTACAGGTTAGCAGTCTAGTCGAACTCGCCTTTACCAAGTTCAGGTCGAACATCGCCAAGCTGATGGCATTTGTAAGGTCGGCCAGGGCTAGGTTACAGACGAAAATGTTGTGCTGCTGGCGAGCCTTCCGATGAGCAAGAATCGTAAAGACGATAAGCGCGTTCAACATCACGACAAGAATGAGGAACGGAGCACGAACATACTGGGCGTGTTCTTCATACCATTTCGTTGCTAAACTTGAGGGGACGTTTTCGTTATCTGGTCGGAAGTTTAGCGATGAAAGGTTCATCGTTGCTGAGAATAGTAAAAACTCGTTCTAATCACAAGTCTACAAAATAAACTGCGACAGTAATGAAGTGCACCTTGGAAGATTGTGATTCGGAAATCTCCTTCACTGATCATGATTTCATTCACGTATCACGATGCCAACCTCAACCGTAGAATTATGTATGCCCGTTGCTGTGCTACGTCGCACGCGGCAAAGTGTATGCTTCTTGTGCGCATGTCCCGCAAGCATTGGTTATGTTCGCCATATCAATAAAGTTGTTTTTTTTTTTTTTTTCATTGATACTGAACTTTATATTGTAAAAGATATTTTGTTTGGGGAGTATTGAACCTTTACAGCATATCTTTATATGTCTTCTTCCCATTTGTGAGTGTTATTTGTTTTTTCTCGAAGTAAAATACAATCTTCTATACTAACTGAAGAATATTAAAGGGATGGTACAGTTTCGGTTGAGATAGGGCTTCAGGTTTCCAACATCTTTTGGTGATTTTTTTTTTAAATGCCTGAGATATCCATAACAAAACAATCCTAATAAAATGTGGGATCATACACCTTTTATCTGGATAGCTTTGTTTTCCTTTGATATTGGATATCGCGACTATTTTAACGTCAAATTTGAACAAATAAACCTTTAATTCCTTTTAGATTTGTATATACATTTCATAAAGTGGTTTGTAAGTATCTCGCAAAAGGTTAAAAGCTGAATCCTCCCCTCAACCAATACTACAGTCATTCCTTTAGGCATTTTAACTGCCCTCTAATAGAACAATAATAATATGTTTCAAATCAGACAAATTTCTATATCTATATTTATTGCTATTACTACAATATTAAATAATCGCTGAGGCTTTCAAGAGATTGGTGTGGACGATTTAATATGATCATTCAAAGTTATCTTACTCCATTTTTTCTTGATAACAAACAGTTACTGTGTGTGTGGGTGTGTGTGCCTTTCATTTTTTTTTTCTGTTTTAGTGGTGGTGTGGTTTTAACAGCCTTTTTTTTTATACTTTAGAACATTTACTTATCTTGTGTTGTAAAAACCGAGCACACAAGCACTATAGCATCTACCCTGTACTGGACGAACAAAGGAAGCAATGTTAACGTGCTCGATTATGAAAGAGGAGTGTTATTTTTGTTTCCTCGAAAGAAAATACAATCTTCTATACTAACTGAAGACTATTAAAGGGATGGTACAGTTTCGGTTGAGATAGGGCTTCATGTTTCCCACATCTTTTGGTGATTTTTTTTTTTGAAATGCCTGAGATATCCATAACAAAACAATCCTAATAAAATGTGGGATCCACCTTTTATCTGGATAGCTTTGTTTTCCTTTGATATTGGATATCGCGACTATTTTAACGCCAAATTTAAACAAATAAACCTTTAATTCGTTTTAGATTTGTATATACATTCCATAAAGTGGTTTGTCCTACCCTCATCCAATACTAGAGTTATTACTTTAGGCATTTTAACTGCCTTCTAATAGAACAATTATAATATGTTTCAAATGAGTCAAATTTTTATATCTATATTAATTGCTATTGCTACAATACTAAATAATCGCTGAGGCTTTCTTTGAAAAAAAAAATGCTCATATCATATGTGTACTTAATTTGATGCTGTTATTTACAAATAATTATATATATATATATATATATATATATACATATATATATATATATATATATATATATATATATATATATTCGTAATAATTTAATATAGGTTTTCCCGGCCAATTTCGCACTTTTGTCAGTCCAATTCCTAATTGCTGCATTCAATCTAGCAAAATTTAGCGTAGATGACATGTTCGGTAGTTCAGTATTTTATGATTATTTCATTCAAATTCATTTTCGAAGCATTCAAATTACCTTTAGCCTCAATCTAATTAACACCTTTTAAATTGAAATTCGTAAAACAAGCAGCACTTCGTTATTCGTTCATTCAATTTAGAATGATATGGTCACGTGATCACGGACATACTGCATTAGTTCATTCAAATTAATTTTTGGGCATCCAATTTAACATCCTTTGCAGTCAATTTAGCACGCATGTTTATGCTTTGGTTCTTTTTTTTTTTCAACATACATGTACTTATTGTTTTGCAAGCGTCATTACATTTCATATTTTCGTACTCATTATTTTTAGAGATTTTGGCAACAATTCTTTTTTTTTTCTTCAATGTGCTTATTGAGTCTTCCAGTCCCAAGATAGTGCATCATGTGGCCACAACTTATCTGGCCGTTGAGCGCTTTATTCCGAGTGTGTCGGCCAGTTCTAGGAAGTCAAGGTTATGATAATCAAATGTTCCTATAATTCTTTTCCTGTCTTCTTGAGAAATACGTCTGTATCTTGTGCTGCCATGACTGTAAGAAGATGAAGTTAATCTGTATTGGTTCAGGTAGGCCTAAAATGACATGTATGAAAGAAAAGGGGTGTTATAGAACAACAAACTCTAGTTATATGTAGGGTCAAAAATATAATACTTTTACTGCTTAACAGTGCATGGATGAAACAAAAAGTCACATAGAAGTTCGCGTTCAAATGTTATCACCTTTCAAAATAGAAATGACATGACGTTAATTTGAATGAACATGTTTGGAATTTGACAGCCCATACGCGAAATTATTGAATGACTGAAATACCCCTTTCGGCGAGTGCTGGCGAATTTGAATGACTGAAGAGCACGAAATATGTAGAAATTGTAACTGTAATTTGGAAGTTTTTATATTGTTGGATGGTGAAAAAAAATTGAGTATTGGTAGTTTATGATTGATTAGATGAGAACGAGCCTTAGTACAGAAACGCCCCCCCCCCCCCCATATACACAAACACATATAAGATACACCCGACCATAACTTTCACACAGACAACATTACAAGACCACACTCAGCACCAACACAGTGAGTTTTGTTTTGAGATTGTATTTAGTAATAGTATGTTTGTTTGTTTTTTTTGTTATAAAATGCGCTGAATTGAGGTATGTTTTATGTTGAGTATATTTTGAAATGTATGATATATAAGTTTAGTTAAGTTTAGTATGATTTTATACCTAGGTTGATTTTATTTATACGTTGTTGTCATTGACTGTGTAGATCCTGAAGAAGGGCATTTCGCCCGAAAGCTTGATGATTAAAGGGGTGCAACCCAACACCAGCCACGTCTATATGTGCAAGATTTGCTGTCAATAGATTTACTGTCCTTTCACCGCCCCGCCATGTTGTGGTTAAGTCGTTTGATGTCAGTATATATATATATATATATATATATATATATATATATATGTAATAGTTTAATAGCATAATAATTTGTATATTTATGAATATATACATATATATTAATATATATATATATATATGTATTAGTTTAATAGTATAATAATTTGTATATTTATGTATATATGTATATATATATATATATATATATATGAAATTTTAACATTTCTCTGTGCTATTTCTCTGTGCTGCCTAGACTATCAGAATTCCATTGCTTCTATTCCTGGACATCGATTGAACAGCTTAGGTCATACTAAATGTTAGGTGTTAAGCACTGCAATTTACTTCTTCTCCTAGGATTATCATTCTTACTTTGTTTCTGGTAAGTTTTCGATAGCCATAAAAAAACAAACAAACCAAGATTCACTTTTCTACTTTCGTAGTAGACAAGAAAGTTTTACAAAGATGACTACACAGACGCAGTATGATGATCCACAAATGCAAATAAAATAAAACAGCATTCCTCCGTATCTGAAGTAGAAGTAACACTTTAATAAATATGAAGGGTTTGTTTGCAAATACTGATAAGTCCATTTTTGAAGATTTTGAAGTACGATCTCTGTCATAAAGTACAAAATAATACCTTTTAAATGATATATTGGTCACTTCATATAAAGGTATATTTTTTAAGTTATTGTCAAAAGAAGCAAAATTTTTCTTATTTTTCTCTCTATTTTTCTTGACATTTAATCGCAAATATCTCCATTTGGCAAATGGACTTATCGGTTTTTGCAAACAAACTCTTCATATGTATCGTATGTCCCCCCCCCCCCCAAAAAAAAAAAAAAAAAGAAAAAGAAAAAAGCAGCGGTACCCTCCTAAAGGGTATGAAGCTATAATTCATTGCCCTCATCTTATATAAAATCACATTCGATTTGCGTCAGTGGTCAAACAGTCTAAAAAGAAATGAGGATCTTTGTATAGCATGTCAGGAATCCCTTCCATCCAAGTTCTGTCCATTGTGTTCAGAGCATCTAAGAGCTAAATTTGGGAGAAACAGACCAATGACAATGTTTTACAACAATCCACATTTCTTTGTGACCACTTAACCAATTGAAAGGGATTTTCTGCAAAATATAGGTGAGATGTTATATTTTAGACCCTGCAATAGCATTCATAAAGTTTAATCTCCTTAAAAGGTACCGGAAATCCGTTGTAATTTTTTGTTGTTGTTGGACATACTGAAAATTGGAAACAACGCTCTCGAAGCAAACAAAATGACGTTATAGATGTCAACCTACTTTTAGCAGTGTCCAGTATACATTGCCGTTGGTCTCTGTCCAATTTTAAAGACGGATTCACATGTTTTTATTCTATTCTTGTGACTGGGATGATTTCAAACATTTGTTGTTGTTGTTGTTATTACTGAAATGCCAGTACAACGGAAAGGAGATTATTGTATATCCAATTTAATCATACTTTATTTTCATCCCAAGAAAGATGATGCATAATATCCATTATATGCAATTGACAAATTATGTCCTATAACAACTCGTAAGAAATACATATACAAGTCATAAAGGCATAAAAGAAAGTATAAGACCAATAAATATAATGAGAAAAATATGCATACTTTGCAATAATGACACAAAAATGCTAATTCATCATTTTGAAAGAGTGATCTAGAGAAACGCGGCTTGTATTGAAGCCGTGGATCATAGGAAAACAATATGCTACTAAAGGTACATCCATAATACACAGTTTGAGCTTCTGAAAACTGATTTACATGATGCAGGTAATATAAAAAGTAAAGTAAACAGTACCCACGTGATACTTGTTTTTAAATGAAAGGTGAAAATACAAGCTTAAAATGAGATACCCGGTAATGAAATGCTGCGTCACACACAATATTCATTTAGCCGTTCATACCAAGAACTATGACAAAAACAACAAGACACTCAAATACCAGGAAAAGAAATGCACACATGAACAAAAGTGTTCTAGTAATACTGCTGCATTCTCTCATTCCACATACGTCTTTGATTGCCCATTAGAGAAGCATCATTTTATTAACGAGTTTCAGTTCTGGTGCACCCAAAAACAAAATCTGACGATTTTCGTTGGACTACATTCACTTACATCACATACTTAAGACAAAAGACAAATGATTATGCTCATTGTATTCAGCTTATATTCATGTATTCAGCTTTATATATGTATATTATATACATGTGTGTAGGCCTAGCGACCCGCCACAACAAAAGGATCCTAAAGTCGGTCATGGCTGAGCCAAGAAAATTGAGTTTGAATCCAGATCATCAAAATCAGTCTGTTTTTGGCACAGTTTCGTAGTCCAATGTATCGTCTATCATCTGCCGAAATTTCGAAGCTACATAATCAAAGGAAAGGCAAGAAATTAGGGTTTTTCTTGGCCATGATTTTCTGACTTTCGATGGAACAGAAACGTGTCCGAAGATTTTGGATTTAGCGCGGCAGATAGACTCTGCCCCTTGCAACGAGGGAGTGATCTTATTGGTCAGTGCGTTGTATCCTGGTTACTGATTGGTCGTGCGTAGAATGCTGGCGCTAAGCTAGAATGAACATCTGGAGTTTGCTAGGAGCAGACGTCCTATTTTCAAGAGGTGAAACTGTCTTACCTTCCCTTGATCACGATTGCGTCGGAAGGAAAACTTTGAAGGCCGTGATCTCGTATTAAACGTTGATTTCCTAGACCACTGGACTTGGTCTCACAAAATCACCAATATCTCCGTAGCTTTTATGAGTCGTATCATATACAAAATTAAAGCGGAAGAGTAAGGTAATAATGTCATCTCATGTTCAGAAAATCTTCTTCCCCCAAATTTCGGATCCTTTTATTGTAGCGGCTCACTATATATATATATTTTCTTTTCTTCGGGCTCCTTTCAAAGGGCATGAATTTTTCTTCCTATTTTTTTCCAATTTTGGAAAGTGTGCTTTTACGTTTCACATGGTTGTTGTCCTGCACTTGGACAGGTTAGAGCTATGCTCAGAACGACGCTTTGAATAGGTATCACTAGAAAAGAACAACACCAGAGATTACTCATATTGTTACAGTGCACCCCCCGTTATACCGAACACGCTTATAACGAATTTCCGGTTACAGCGTAGTAAACATTCAGACCGTAAAATTATCCGCTCTTCGTTGGGTAGTGTTTATTTGTTCGGTTGCAACGAAATTTCGATATTACGAAAGAAAATTGCCCGTCCCGAAAACTTCGTTATAACGGGAGTCCACTGTATACGTTTCTGCTATCCCTTCATGTTAGTACAGGTATTGGCGAATTTCTTGCCAACATGGAGTCTTGTCGTTACTTGCTGTTCGGAACAACATCAATAACACAAACTGCAGCAGCCCGCTTTCTAGCCCAACCGAAGTGGCAGATTACCATCCTAAAATCACGAGACCGCCACAAGAAAATGGCCGGATTGATCATATTATTGAGGACCGACGCCCAACAATTTAACTCAAAAAGCCAGGGCATAGTGGTGTGCCCGGTCACAGCTATCGCTAGTGGAGCTGAACAGGACACCGTCAAAAACACTGCAGACGTGCCGTATATCAAGGCAAATGTACGGAGAAGGCGTTGATTTTCTTTGATTTTCTGAGCGTCGACGGCATGCCCATCGGACGAGGGACGCGATATCCCGATGTAAATCAAAAAGTACGCTATCCCCGTGAAGAATAGAATGCCCACCATTCCAATACCCTGTAGTGCAGATATGGTACGGCGGGTGACGCTACCCTCTGGTGATACTATGGCCAACACGTTACAAATCACAGAGAGGACCCATACGGCAATGCACAATGCCAAACAGCGCCGCGTCGTCACGACTTTGCGCGTTCCGAAAGGATCGATCCTGACAGTTAAGAACCGGTAGAGGGCGATGAGAAATATGCTCACAATTAATACGCTGGAGCTGCTTGCTATCGCCGACATAGTAACAGCATGAAAGAGACTAAAACTCTGTAATATTTAAATTAGAAAAATGCACATAAAAAGAAAAGAAAAGAAATGTAAAACAGCAAACAGATGATTACATGTTTGACACGCTAATATTAGGGAGCTTTAAATTTTCCCAACGAGGACGTTCAGAGAGAGAGAGAGGGAGAGAGAGAGAAAAAAAAAACATGTTCTGAGCATGCACAGAAGCTGCACGCGTCAAGTCGATCTATTTTTAGATTCCGTCGTCTGAGTTTTTCACTCCGCGTTCTGGGCTATTTTTACGTCGGCTCAATTTGGGTCGTTGAAAGCTACTTCACGCATCGATCAAATGGGGCGCCATTTTATTTATTTATTATTATTATTTCTTTTTTTATATATACGTTGCATCTCAGCGTATGACGCAGGGGAGGGGAGAACGTCCTGCTCAAGCGTTGTCTCAAACGTCCGCGCTGCAAATCTAAAACTCCCTATTGAGATGAACTTTGTAGCTTTAGTTTCACTAGTATCATTTTCAGTCATTGTCAGAATGATTTTCGATTCGGCAAAATACCATAATACTACCTAGAATAATTCATTGGCAAGATCTTGCCTCTTATGTTTAAAAAATATTCAGATTGTAAGCTTGTACACAGCAAACCAAGATGCAGACTCGATATCTCTAAAGAAGAGCAAAAGGACCTGTAGGTCTTGAAGAAATTACCCTCCTAACATAAAGCTGACACTTACAAACAACTGACAACTGAGTACAGAGCCGGAAAACTAATGACAAATCTTCCGTCGGGTATTAACTTAAATAAAACTGTAAAGTGTAAACTCAGCGTCGACACGTTAGCTTTGTGACAGGATAATCAATCTCTCCTGAAACCTTGCATCCTACGGCGATATAGCTCCTTTTTTCTTCTTACTCTATTGCTTAAAGATTTATTTTAGGAGTATTGATAGGCTGGTCCTGCTAATCAAATCTACATGGATATTCATGAAATAAGATGATAGTTGCTTTATTGGTCCCCTCATGTTGGAGTGATAGAAACAGTCATTATTAATGTTCAAAGATATTGACTAAAATCCTCAACGCAACCACCCTTCCACCCCCCCCCCCCCCACCCATCGTGGAATCGCTTCAATATGGTAAAAGAAGAGACAACAGGATAAGTTCATCAAAAGATGACATGATCATGTATGCTTTCGATTTAGTCTTTCACTTATTGTTTGCCCACAGAATTTGTCATTGCATCTATACTATCATTTAGCGATGACAATACTGACGATTATTAAAGTTATCATGAACAAATATTATGTAGAGTAAAAAAATACATTAATATTTTGCACACACACACACACACGCACACACACACAAAAACCTCCATAAACTTTCAAAACGTTCTCCAAAGTCCCTGGCACATAGGGCTAATATAGCTTATTTCCAATTCTAATATGCGAAGATAGGCGCATTCATAGTAGAACCTGACAAACCAAATAACAATAGAAAAAAAAATATTATTTTTATCCTTGAAAACAATATGTCAAAGCAACTGTACAAAAAAAAAGTTTCTGGTATGGAAATTATATCATTTTGATATTACCAACTGAGTAAAAACAAGAAGACTAACACGCATACACACACACACACACACACACACGCGCGCGCGCATAAACGATTTTATCAGCGAGTAAAGAGACTGTAAGGTACAGGGTGAGGTGAAGATTCAACGTGTAATGTTTTGCGAGATATCTAGAAACTATTCTCTGAAATGTTAAAGAGCATACAATTCTATAAAGGAGAATCAAAAGTTTATTTGATGGAAATTGTTTTTGAAATGACAGAGATATCTTTACAAAAATGAAAAATTAAGAGATCCTAAGTCAAAGTCGTGACCTGTCAATTTCATTAGGATCGCTTTTTTTTTTTATATCAGCCACTCTAAGGGAAATTCTCATCAAATAAACGTTGAATCCTAATTCTTGGAATTACATGATCTATCATAAGAGGTTTCTCGTTATCTCACCAAAAAATCTTCGAAACCTGAATCCTCACCTCAAGCAGTACTGTACAGTCCTTTTAATATATTAATGTTATAGTTGTGAAAGTGGTAATTACCCCACTTATTCATATCCTATATTGATTGTATATTAGTTGTATATAAATTGTAAAAGCATCATCGTAATTCTATAATTGTGGAAGATCGTTCGGATCTTAAAGCAGAAATTTATAGAGAATCTAGAAATATGACAAGTTTGATATCTACGGAAAGCTTATACGGAAAGCTAAGAAGCTAGTAAACAAAACTGGATATCTTGTAGACGATGTAGCTTAATGCCCCCAAACTGTTTTTGAGATTGAAAAAAACACCCAATTTCTATGACCACGTAGCTCCGTTTGCTACAAGAAACATCGGATTTGAGCGACGTCACCAAATGTGTACGAGCTGATTTGCCGTACGGCTATATGAGACCCGCTCTGGCAAAACCCGAAACTTCTCGGCAAAAATGTGATTTCGCGCTACAGCCCGAAAAAAGGTCCAAAAAATGACCTACCTCAGGGACCAAATTGACATTTTGGTATCACGTTGTAGGGGAAATTTTCTAGTTTCTGATTGATATCAACAACATTTCGAAATACAACCTACAACATGTGGAATTTTGAAAAGAAAAGTGGGATGTCAATCTCAAAAGTTGGCCAAAATCTTAAGGCTAAAGACCAAATCGCCTTCGCTTACGGCGAAAATGACTGTTCTTTTGGCGATCGCGTCTTAGATATTCTGCGTTGAACCATGACACATTTGGTACCTACAGAAAGCTCTACCTCCGCTTATTCAAAATAATTATGGTAATGGCATGATGTCATGCTTCTCACTTTCATTCATGAATTCGTCTGAAACATGAGTAAGTTTATGCAAATCGTCTCCCAGATCGAAATACGTGTTCACGATTGGTCAACTGCGCCGAGGACCCTTGTTTACAAGCAACCTACGTGTTATACTATGGGGATCGCTGCAGCAGCGGTGCATGCTTGCATGCAACACGTGTATCGTGACTGCTGCTCAGCACGGAAATGTTGCAGTTTCCCGCTTTGTTAGACTGTTGTTTTTTTTTTAGCAAGTTGAGGTAGAAATTATAATTCAAACCAAATTCACCGGTTCATTTGGTCATAATTACATGTTTTGTTTTGTTTTTTTCATTTCCATCTGAGAAGATGGCTGGAATGCCCATACATGTATACTGGGTGAGACCATTACCAGTGATCAAATATTCCTTTAACCTATACACAACTTTCCTCTTTTCTAACATGAATATGTTTCGCTTCGAATCACTGTAGTTTGTTAATAATGTAACAATATAGCTATATAGGGGAACAGTGTTGTAGGGTTAATCTGTCAGCCAAAATGATATCTGTCTTCCAGATTTCATACTATTTCATGTCATTCCCTTCTCCATGTCATTACTAGGCTATCACTCTGTTCTGAATATCATATTTATGTGTCTCGTGTACTGGTGTACGTTACATATTCATTATAATGTTGGCACATTATTACTGTGCGATGCTTAGAAATCATGCTTCTTTTCAAAGTCAACCAAAGTACATAGTTTTAGGTGTATTCCACCGTATTGCTACCTTACATCCCCCAAGTAATGTTTTTAGCAGAGTGATGCTAACTACGCATACCGCTCCTCCCTACTTTTCGTTATATTATCTATACATATTTTTTTTTTTAAAGATAGGCTATCTGAAAACCAGCAGTAAGGCAAGAGATAAAAGTGAAGGCAAGAATGAACTCGGCTAATTTGCAATATGGCAAAATCAAGATAATGGTACTGGTTTTCATATGAAGACCTGAATATGAGAACGACTCAAGTCCAATTTTTGACCAAATTCAGTTTGACATGGGAAATTGTAGCTTATGCATGGACTCATCTTGTGTATAAATGGTAATCCTAATTATCCCCGGAAGTGCCTGAAATGAGTGTGTTAAATCTTATATGAATGTAAAAATGAAGGACTTGGGTCATTCTTACATTCATATTATAGCGCCCTCTCTCATTCTTCTCTCATCTCTATAGCAGAATATCATGTATATGATTCAAAGAACGACCCAAGTCCATCACACAAAATGGCCTCTCCACAATTAATGCAAATGTTAATTGGAATAGTAATATCCGCCTTCCCATCACATTCAAATATAATATCATTGGACAAATACAAAGATATGAAGTTTTTTAAAGTTTACTCGAAGTGGTCTTCCATGAACTTGGGTCGTTCTTATATTCAGATACTCATATAATAATATGTATGTTCTGCACTTGTCCAATACCGATCAATTGACGGACGAAGATATTAAATTACGTAAATTAAAATATGCCCAAGGCTTTCTCTGCAATACATTTAGGCAGTAACCTACCAAGGCATGGGTAATCTTTTGGCAGAAATTTTTAACTTGTAACCAATGATTACGGCGACTCTTACGCTCGAGAGAGTGAAAATGAATTTGGTTTGATACAGAAATTTTGCCCAAATACATGAAGATATTCTGAAACGTCAATTTGATAGAAAAAAAAAAGGCTTTCAGTCTTGATAGAAAAAAACCACTGGTATGGATTGTACATCTAATATGAAAGATACATAACAAAATAACTTTATATCTTAAGCTGCGTACTCACACTCACCTTTTCGCCCTGCCAAAGATCATATATCGCTACAAAGATCGCGTTTGTAAGGTTGGCCAGGACTAGGTTACAGACGAAAATGTTGTGCTGCTTTCGCGCTTTTCGACGGCCAAGAATCGTACAGACGATAACCGCGTTCAGCACCACGGCGAGAAGGTGACACGGAGCACGAATGAACGGGGCGTGGTCCATATACCAGTTTGACGCCAAGTCAATATCTGGCCCCGAGCTTACTGATGATTTGATCATTGTTGCTTAGAACGATGACAGTTTATAATTTTCAAGTTTGTAGATAAGAACGCTAAATGTGAATGAAGGGCACCTTTGCAGATTGTGGGAACCGGAACGCTAATTCCCTCATTTCGGATACATTGCATAATTTCATCTCGATGTCGACATGTTAACATCCACACTGAAACCGCTGCGGCTACCGTGCCATGTCGAACTAGGCGAAGTGGCTGCAGCTTCTTGTACGCATGTGCACCACACATGGATTTATCTTCATTATTTATGAGTGCTTATACAACCATTATGGCGCACCCAATTGCCTAAGGGGCATCGCATCATGGAGTGTGACATTTACAACATTATTTTTGAATCTTTCTCTTTCCCAGTAGTGACCTGGAACGCCTAATGTAGCTGACACAGACTCTCAAAAGCCGAAAAGACAAAGAGATACAAAGAAAATACAAAGAAAATTTTTCCTTTTTATTTTCGAATCCTTGGAATCTTATAAGCATTTTCTTACAGAGGCCGAAATGTCAATTGAAAGGGACATAGAAAACGCTCTTGATGCGAAGTGTCCTGCATACATTGTCACTTGCTCTCTGTTCAGCTTTCAAGCCGGATTCACATCATTTATTCTATTCTTGATGGAATCAAGTGATTTCAAACCTTGTTTTACTGAGAAGCAAATACAGCAGTAGGCAAATTGTTGTAGTTTTTTAATTTTGTTTTCCATTCAGTCACGCTTTATTTTCATCCAACGAAATATGATACATAATACAAAGTATAACAATTGACAGGGATATCGTGTAACTATTTGTAAGAAGTACAATTCATAAAAGAATAAGATAGAGTATAAGAACGGATGGATATTCCATAATGAGAAAAAAATATGCATGCTTTGCAATGATGACTTATGCGCTTAGAAACATTAGTATTAAGCGCTATATAAATGGTATTCATTATCATTATCATTATCATGACAATTGTAAATTTAGAAAGAACAATCTAGAGAAAAGTGGGACTTGTATTGAAGTCGTGGATCACTGGAAAAACAATCATACTAATAGGACGTAATTCCAGGTACAGATTGAGCATTATTTTGATAACTTATTTTCATAATGCAGGTTAAGTATTATAGACAGAACTCACGAAGTACTTATTTTGAAATACAGGGAAAAATACAAACTTGAAATTAGAAAATGAGGTGGTGGTATTTGTAAGAAGTACAAGTCATAAAAGAATAAGACAGAGTGTAAGAACGAATGAATATAATACATAATGAGAAAAAAATATGCATGCTTTGCGATGATGACAAATGTAAAGTTAGAAAGAGCGATCTAGAGAAAAGAGGGACTTGTATTGAAATCCTGGATCACTGGAAAAACAATTATAGTAATAAGACGTTTACCCATGTACAGATTGGGCATTTGATCACTGATTTATATGATGCATGTAAAGTATTGTAGACAGAACTCACGTAGTACTTATTTTGAAATACAGGGGAAAATACAAACTTGAAATGAGAAAATGAGGTGGTGCGGTACAGACACTGATGACAAAAACAAGAAGACACACAAACAGCAGAAAAAAAGGGAAATGCACACATTAGCAAAAGACAATAAATCAACATATGTCACCAACAAGTTGAGTGAATGTATATTTTTTCTTCACAAAGAAAACTTTTTTTTTTGCGGAATTATCGCTTTATTTCATTCATTGTCTTACGCTGCAAAAGGGCAGTCTCCTTATCCAGCGATGGCTGCTTTGATATTAAAATTCAAAACTTCTCGACGGATTTTACCTCAAACTTGACGTGTTCTAGGTATACTGCAGTCTCCTGTGTTCACTCAATCCACATGCGCATTTTGGGATTCAAATCTGTTTTATAAAGCCTCCTGTTATTTTTTGACGAGTTTCAGTTCCAAGGAACAAAAAAAAAAAACAAAATTGGATGATTTTTCTGTTCCGTAAATTTGCATAGAATACAAAATTTAAGACAAAATTTAATATAATTAAATATATATACATATACATATCATACACATGTCATATATACATTTACATATAAATATACATACATACTACATAGTATGAGATATAATGTAATTTTTACGTTATCCGAGTATCTTTTGGGATCACCTCCTGTACCTTATTATGCACTGAGTCTTTCTTTATTCTTTATTGCTTTTCCATACATTTCGTTAATGTTGAGGTTAAACTCATAAAGTCCTTTGACTATTAATTTTAAATTTATACCATATGTATCACTGTGCTAAGATCTAGTTCTGTTTTGTTCAGTTTTTGCAGCATGTATATAATATATATCTATCTATATATATATATATATATATATATATATACACATATACACATATATATATACAATATTTATATATGGCTTCTTTAAAGAGGCTTTACCTTTTCCTTTTTTAACTTTAGGATGGTGTGCTTATTTTTGACGTGGTTGTCTTCCTTGATTTGGACAGGATAAAACTATGCGCAGAACGACGCTTTGAATAGATGTCATTCTGAAATGACAAATTCCTTTCAAATTTTGAAAAGAACAAAACGATAGATCATACATTTTCTTACATGCATGTTTCTGCTATCCTTACTGTTACTATTGGCGCGTTTCTTGCCAACATGGAGTCTTCTCGTTACTTGCTGATCGGTACAACGTCAATTACACAAATTATTTCCCGCCTACGAGCCCAACTACAATGGCAAAAAATGACTTAATATCATTAGCGTCCTGAAATCACGTGACAGCAACAAGAAAATGGCCGGATTGGTCGTATTATTGAGGATCAAAGCCCAACAAATTACCTCAAAAAGCCAGGGCATAGTGGTGTGCCCGGTCACTGCTATCGTTAGTGGAGCTGAACAGGAAACAGTCAAAAACACTGCAGACGTGCCGTATATCAAGGCAAATGTACGAAGAATGCGTTGATTTTCTTTGATTTTCTGAGCGTCGACAGCATGCCCACCGGACGAGGGACGCGATATCCCGATGTAAATTAGACAGTACGCGATGGAGCGAAGCGACCGAGCGGGGGGAGGGTGTGGGAGGGGGGATACCCCCTCCCACGGTAGGGACTTTTTGTAAAAACAGAGTATAAAAGTCGCGTTTATAGAGAATTTAAAGCAAATTTCTAGGGAATTAACATATTGAAGAAATCAGTTGGAAGGACTATGATCATAACAAACGGGAGTACATTTATGATGCGATGGTGCGAGATCCTCGGCGAGGGAGCGAAGCGAGCGAGCGGGGGGGGGGGAGGGTGTTGGAGGGGGGATACCCCCTCCCACGGTAGGGACTTTTTGTAAAAACAGAGTATAAAAGTCGCGTTTATAGAACATTTAAAAGCAAATTTCTAGGGAATTAACACATTGAACAAAAATCAGTTGGAAGGACCATGATCTTAACATACGGGGGTATATCATGTGATGGTGTGAGATTCTCGTCGAGGGAGCGAAGCGACCGAGCGGGGGAGGGTACCCCCTCCCACGGTAGGGACTTTTTGTAAATATAGACTATAAAAGTCGCTTTTATAGAGCATTTTAAATTAAATTTCTGAGTAAAAGAATAGTAAAAGAAATCACTGCGAAGGACTATGATAATAACTTATGAAAACTTTTCATTTTACTATAAGTACGGGCAGAAAGAGCGAGCCACTTTCACTTTGCAATTTATCTGAAATGTATGCATTAAAAGCTTTAACGTGATCGCATCGTTCGAACAATAAAACATATTCTTATACTGCTAGAAAGCAAAGAAGAAAATGAAAAATGTAAGGTTTACTAAAGGTATGTTTCAGTGGGCACACTCGAGGACACGAGGCTACCATCTATACACTAAATTTACTCATAAGTTACTATTAGTGTATAGATACAATAATGTATGTTGTTAGTGTTCGCCCCGGAAGACGCGAAAATTTTTGCATTTTCAGTTATGAAATTACAACATTTAGACAAGAAATATTCCTTTATTGTTCATTTTGGTCTTTAAATCAGTGATTAATTATTTGTTACAGGGGGCACTTTGGGTGGGCAAAAACTCGTTTTGCCCCCCCCCCCCCTCCAACATTTTTTTTTTTTTTTTTTTTTTGGGGGGGGGGGGGCAAGTGCCACCCCTGCCCCCCCCCCCCCCCCGCTTCCGGCGCCCTTGTGTGTGTGTGTGTGTGTGTGTGTGTGTGTGTGTGTGTGTGTGTGTGTGCGTGTGTGCTTGTGTGTGTTTGGAGTATAATAATACAATGTAGAAACTGTGCATGTGTGGTGGTTGTATAGTGGTAGTGGTTTGTTTGTCTGTGTGTATACGTGTGCCTGTATGCGTACGTGTGTCTGTTTGTGTTTGTGTTTTGATGTTTGTGCGAACGAACTTTTTTGAGCAGCAGGCACTACACCATAACTGTGGCAATGAAAAACCCTTCAACGTGTATGAACACGTACACTGTATTTATAGAGTTCACAGCAGCGTTGATTTCAAAATAGTATGGATGTGTCAATTTCAGCGGTGAGGAGTGCTAGGAGAGAGAGACCGAGAGAAAAGGCATACGAGAGAGGTACCCTCCCTAAATGTTATCTGTCTTTGTTCATTTTTTCACTGTAGTCATATTCTTTCATCAGTCTTAACTACAACTTCCATGTCATTATTCTTTGTCATATGGACACCGCCAATACATACGTATTGTAAACAAACACCAACAAACATTCAAACAAAATAATCCTCATAATGCAAATAAACCATCTCAACACTTTTTTGTTGTTTTTCCTTGACATTAATTGATTTTATTCAAATCATTCATAAATCAACCCATTCTGGGTGTAACATGAACAAAAACGTTACAAATGCAATTCAAAACACAAACAAATCCGTTTGAGAGTTTTTACTACAAATAATCTCACTTCAACATAGATAACTCGATTATAGATCAACCCTACTAACAATTTCTTCACGAGAAAGTTTTGACATGTACCAAACCTATATCCCTTGAATATGTTGGTTTGGATCATATAACACCTTCTTACTTACAAGGGCATATTATACATTAAAAAAAAAACACACAAATACATTGTACAAATCTAGAATGAAGTCAGTCATAAAAAACCCGACCACCCCCCCCCCCCCACCGAAACAAATCTACATCTATCCTAAATATCAAATCCTACCAAAATCTGTCATACCATTATAACTATCCTTCTTCAAATCAAATCCCCAACCCACCAACCCCAGATTAACCAAAACCTAAATCATCGCACACCCACATTCACCAACCCACATACATACACACACCCACAAACATACACACAAACGGGTGCTGTTCGTTATTCCGAAGGTTCGTTTTTTTCCGAAGGTTCATTATCCGAAACACATAATTCCCTATACCTAGAGGTTCGTTAATCCGAAAATGAAAAAGGGTTCGTTAATCCGAACGTTTGTAGCGTTATTCCGAAGGTTCGTTGATCCAAAAATGAAATTCGGAATAACGAACCTTCGGAATAAAGAACCTTTGGACTAAAGAGCCTTCAGAATGACGAACTTTCGCAATAACGAAATGTACATAACCCCCTCCCCACATACACACACACACCCGAACCGATACCACCTTCCTTCCTGATGAAACGACTTCCCAATGCTGATTCATAAGACATAATGGACCGTATGCATAAAAGCAGCATCCGCCCGCACGCAAGCACCACTCCGAATTCATACATACAAATCCGTCAAACAAACTCCTCAAACTCAAAGCTGCTGATAAAATCAATACAACGCTTATGCCAACAACAGCCCTCCCCACGCGCAGCCAAAACACATACGCTGACATAATAAACACATTCTTCCATCATATACACTAACACATACACACACACACGCACACACAAACGCGCGCGCACACACACACACACACACGCACAAAGGGACACTAAATTATCATGTGTGCGCGCACATACACACTTCCTTGAAACCTCACCATGACTGTTTACATGGGCGTAAATCCCGGGGGGGGGGGGATGGGGGGGGGGGGGATATATCCCCCCCCCCTGAAATGGAGGAGGGGGGATGGCCTGTACAATCATTCCCCCCCCCCCTGAATTTTGAAGAAAAAAAATGGAGGAAGCAGAAATGTGATTGTATCAATTTTGGCATATTGCATGACGTTTGTACGCCGGCCTTCAGACAGGTAACAGAGCTGAACAGTATTCTATCTTGCAGGAAATCGAATGCATAATTTTCTCAAGCGCTCGCTCGCTTCGCTCTCTCGCGGACATGGACATACACTGTAAGGTATGGCTCAGACGTTGACAACGTCAAATAGTGTAGGCCTACATGTAAACATGCTAAGACGAGAGTAACTTGCAAAATATGTACGAAAACAAACAAGCAAACAATAATAAAACTATATTGCCATAATTGAACCCCCTCCATTTCCTGAATCATTCATGAGGAACGACAGTGGCTGATAATTCAGTCAAGATACATCTATGGGTATACCCAGGGAAGATCAGGGGCGTCGAAAATATCTGGGGGGGGGGGGGGCAAAGGGCATTTGCCCCGCCCCTACGAAAGTGTTTAGGCAGGCAAATCATTTATCCCCCAAGCAATTTCCGAGATGAGGACAAATTTCGAACTTTCTTAATGGAATTATTGTCCAAATACCGCCAGAACTATGCACCAAATCGTTGAATTGCAATCATAAACATGCAAAAGCTCCGCTATACTGGATCCCTTTCGAAAAGTACACTGTTGAGATTGACGTATATTTCCCTAATTTGTCAAAGAGTGTGCAGCATATCTTTCACTTAACAAAAGCTCCCTCATATGCAGAGGCGTCGATGGGGGGGGGGGGATGGTTCCCCCATAAAAGTGGGACAAACCAAATCGCAAAAATATAGCTAAAAACGGCAGTTTTTGGGGTGTAAAATGTCAAAATTTTAAAGCTCGCTCGCTCCGCTCGCTCGCATTTAAGCGCTAAGCCATTCCCCTGATGTTGCTAACAGTGATTGACAGCAGTTGCGCCCGGTGCGCCCCCCCCCCCTAATCTCCAAAGCAAAAAATATAGCTACAAATGGCAGTTGGGGGGACTGTAAGATGTCAAAATTTTTCAAGCTCGCTCGCTTCGCACACTCGCATTTAATCATTATGCCATTCTCATGATGTTGCTGCCATAAATTGCCAGCAGTTTTCGCCCGGTGCTCCCCCTTAATTTCCAAAGCTAAAAATAAAGCTACAAACGGCAGTTTTGGGACTGTAATAAGTCGAAATTTTGAAGCTCGCTCGCTCCGCTCGCTCGGATTTAATCATTATGCCATTCTCCTGATGTTGCTGCCAGTACGAACTGCCAGCAGTTGCGCCCTGTGCGCCCTCTTAATTTCCAAAGCGAAAAAATACAGCCACAAACGGCAGTTTTTTTACTGTAAAATGTCAAAACTTTCAAGCTCGCTCGCTTCGCTCGCTCGCATTTTAATGTTATGCCATTCTCTTTGATGTTGCCTCCCTATTCATCCTTTTCCTTCATTGGTTGCCTCCTTGATCCTCATGATCATCACAGACCCCCCTCTGCCTTTTCTCTGTCCCCTCTCCTCTGCCTTCTGTCTGTCCACCCTCCTGCTTTAATCCCCCTCCCTTTACCTGTTGGGCTCCTTGCCCATGACCTCCCACCCTCTCCTTTGTTTTCTTTGTTCTGTGTACCCAGCTTGTCCCTGTCTGTTCTTGTTGCGTGAAGTCCTTATATGTGATTGCTTTCCCTGCTTGTTTGTCATTTTGCCTCTGACGAAGATTCTGCTAGGATCGAAAGCTCAGGCCCCTTTTGACTCCATTTTACTCCATTGGCTCACCTTTATTGGATAAGTAGTTTTCAGCAGCCTTTTTTGCTACATTTAACTCCAAATAATGGTATAAGGCGATTAAATTTTCTATCTATTTATTTTAGACGTGGGTACCGTCCTGTATCACTACAGTAATACTTAATATTTATTTTTCTATGTTTAGTAGGACCGATTTAGTTTTGCTTGTTTTTTTTTTTCGGGCCACCAAAAAAAAAAAAAAAATCAATCATTTTGGTGGCCCGATTGGGCCACCAAAATAAAAGTTAGTGTGGAGCCCTGGCCTGCATCAATGTGGATAAAGTGTCTTGCTGAAGGGCAAATATCGGGCACACCGCTCCAGCTCTCGGCTCCAGAGTAGACAACATACATGTACATTATACATGTGTACGCGTGGTGTAACTGTAAGTCGATTTTTTCGACTTACGCACAAGTCGAAACTCGCCTAAGTCGATGTGTTTTGCTCAGTCCCGAGAAGATCGACTTATGCGAGTTTAACTGTAAAAATCTCACCTCTCCTACATGTGTGCAAAGAATCATACACACTGGGCAAACTGAAAGGCAAAAACACTAACATAAAAATGCTGACTTATACTTGAGTTGCTGTCAAAACCATCATGTGTATGATTATGCTACCTACATAAAACGGTAAACATGTTATTCAGATTTGCACAACTTGCTATGTGCAAGTCAACTGGCTGCTTACATGATGTATACTACAACATGTACTTGCATCCAATAACAATATACATACACTGTCTCCGTACATTACATGAATCAGAATCAATGCAAAGCACTTTAGACCAGAACAAAAATATCAGCAACTTTGTAATATAGTATGCTAAAAAAAAAAAAAAAATGCATGCTGCGCATAGATTTCATACAATCACAAAAACAAACAAAAAATGAACCTGAGTTTTAAATCTCAGAGTGCCAAAATATCAAAAGTTGCAGAACTATACACAATTCACACAAACTTATAAAAATGAAGCAGGCATGTGGCACACAATTCAGTTCACAAGTCAGAGTCCAGGAACACCCGGTAACTGAGGTCAAAAATGGGGGTTATCAGTTATCAGGGAGCTTCGGAATATACAGTCAATGTCTGGAGGACGGCCAGGAGGGGGTCCTACATGCAAGCCCGTGGAGTGACCTGGTCGAGGAGTAGGAGCAATGCCTGAGGTTGGAGACATCACCAATGTGCAGAGCTGAACACGAGGAGTAGTACTCTTCTCACGCCGTGGAACGTGAGATGTATCTCCAGGAGTGGAGGCACTGGTGAAGACACGGGGTCCTCTGGATGCATCTGGGGGGCGCCCAGGAGGGTCGTTGATCTCGATAGTGCGAGGATGGTCTGGGGGCCACTGCGTCGATAAGGAGTGCTGATGCTACTAACACTGATATTGAGAACATCCACAGGAAGCTCATCAGTGGGTGAGGGACACTGGTTGACAGCTGAAGATGGCTGGCATGCTGGCAAGCCAGAGCGATGACGAGGTGTGGTTAGGGCACCAGAGGAATCATCATCGGTGACATCAGGGATGGTGCGATTCATCTCAGGGGTGGGAATGATGGCTAGCTCCGACTGAGCTAGACACTGACGTGCAGCCTCAGCATCCTGGGAATGGGGGCGTAGGCCTATGCCTTGGTGGTGACCGTTGCTGGCTGGTGAAGGTGCGGTCACATCATCAGAGATAGATGAAGGCGAGTTGTACCGGGGAAGGCTGAGAGACATCGGAGGCGAGCGGGAAAGACGAATATCTACCTCTGGTGTAGGATCAGGACCATAGGTGTACGAAGGTCCATCACCAATTGTGATACTGCGCTTTGCGGGACGGATGGTAATGTCGTGCAACACTATGAACGGAATGCCTGCCTCAATTATAACATCCGGAGAGTCAACAACTAACCCTTCAAAGAGAAATGCCTTTCCATCTCTGGTAAGTGTGAGGCACGTCCCTCCAACAACTGCATATGGTGAAGAATGATCAACTGGATAAGCTTCAGAAGAGTCCGAAAAAACACCTCCGAGACTCTTGAACACTGAATAGCAAATGAAGTTCTGTGGCGAACCACTGGCAAGAGTAACCCGGATAGTCTGTTGACCGTGGTCAAGGTCAATGTAGGGAGACATACAAGCCTTTTCAGGCAACACTGAGGGACTAGCTACTGGACACTGTGGTGACTGATCAACCCGGAAGTGGAACTCATCCGACTGCGATGAGCCACGATCATAGCAGTAAGAATTGTCTTGAAACCCTATTGACCTGTCTAAATCTCACATATGCTTTGCCTCTCCAAGACTAGTACTGTCTGAATCAGCAACACATACCCTAGCAGACAAGCAGACAATATCTGTAGCCAAAGCACTGTCATGAAGATCATCAAAACAATCATCAACTTCTGAGAAATCACATTCTGACTCTAGCTCATCATAATCATCCAGATAATTGTCATATGGACACAGGGAATCAGAGTAGCCAAGGATGGACGCCGCTTGGCGAGCACATGTAATGATATCTCTTTCATGCTCTGGTAGGAATGAGCAATCACTGATGTGATGCTGGTTCGGGCGATTGGCCACGAGACATATTGGGCAACTGTGAACTGTATGTCTAACATTAGAACGACTGGACTCACTAACACTAAGACTACTCATACACATAGGGACAGGACGAGGAGTAATGTTACATGAACTTGGATTGACGCCATCATACCGAGTAGCATGCAATACTAGATCCTCATGGGGACGAGGTTGGTTAGGGTCCCCGAAGGGCTCATCACAACTGTCATAACTTTCATCATCATAATCGTCACAGAAATCATCATAATCAAGACCGACATAATCATCCTCAGTCATCCATTCATTGCTTTCATTTCTTTTGATTTGAATTGACTCAGAATCGCAAACACTGTAAGGTACCTGGTACATTGTACTTCTGGTTAGAATACTGGTAGGGGCGGCCTCTCTCTCTCGGGCCTGGGTGCGAGGTCGTTGCCTCAAGAGGGGACAGGGAACAGCCATTCAAGGGCTATGTATGGGACTACAGCAGATGCAAGCAAACCATAACTACCTATCACGACACGTTTTGCCGACCGACTGGCTGCCATATCATGCATAAAATCCATCGGTAACGAGGGAAGAGCAGGGTACTTGATCCCATGTAGCTGCCACCACGCCATTACAAGAACATCGTTCGGGGATGGATAACCAGTCACAATAGTTAAGGTTTAAGCAAACTTTATTATGCTCATGCAACACATGCCGGCCGAAAGGGGCGAAGGTTGTACAACAACAATATAACATACATCTCAAACACTGCCCGTAAGAGGGCAGTATAACACACTGGCGTCATGGGCTGTATGACTCACGAGCGCTATGACTCGTGAGCTGTATGAGTCCTGGTCGACACTCGTGAGGTGTACCCTTTCAATAGATGGCACTATGAAAAGAATTAAACCAGAGATCATACATATTCTTACATGTTTCTGCTATCCCTTACTGTTAGGACTTCTTGCCAACACGGGAATCTTGTTACTTGCTCTTCGGAACGACATCAATAACACAAACTGCAGCAGCCCGCCTTCTAGCCCAACCGCAGTGGCAAATTAGCATCCTGAAATCACGAGACCGCCACAAGAAAATGGCCGGATTGGTCGTATTATTGAGGATCGAAGCCCAACAAAACATCTCAACAAGCCATAACATAGTGGTGTGCCCGGTCACAGCTGTCGTTAGTGGACCTGAAGAGGACACCGTCAAATATACTGCAGACGTGCCGTATATCAAGGCAAATGTGCGTAGAAGGCGTTGATTTTCTTTGATTTTCTGAGCGTCGACAGGTACGGCATGCCCACCGGACGAGGGACGCGATATCCCGATGTAAATTAGAAAGTACGCTATCCCCGTAAAGAACAGAACGCCCACCATTCCTGTACCATGAAGTGCAGACATAGTACGGCGGGTGACGC
The DNA here is from genome assembly GCF_964275005.1 of Diadema setosum. Lineage (NCBI taxonomy): Eukaryota > Metazoa > Echinodermata > Echinoidea > Diadematoida > Diadematidae > Diadema > Diadema setosum. The sequence goes on from NC_092696.1 coordinate 28,705,133, forward strand.
TTCCCTCTGGTGATACTTTCTCCAACACGTTGGAAATTACAGAGAGGACCCATATGGTGATGCACACTGCCAAACAGCGCCTCGTCGTCACAACTTTGCGCGTTCCGAAAGGATCGATCCTGACAGTTAAGAACCGGTAGAGGGCAATAAGGAATATGCTCAAAATCGATACGCTGGAGCTGCTTGATATCGTTGACATAGTAGCAGCCTCAAAAAGACGACTCTGTAACAATTAGAGTAGAAAGATACACATAAATAGTGAAGAAAAGAAAGGTAAAATACCAAACAGTTGATTACAGGGTTACACGTTAATCTTAAGATAATATTTATAACTTGTTTCACTCGTTTCATTTTCAGTCATTGTCAGAATAATTTTCTCTTCAGCAAATTACAATACTACCTATAGAATAATTCATTTGCCCATATCTTGACTCTTTGATGCAAAAATAATAAGATTTCAGGCACGAAGGCAGTCAACCAAGCTGCAGGCTCTCTGAAGAAGAGTAAGATCTGTAGGTCTTGAAGAAATTACCCTATTAACAAGAAATTGAAACTAACGAACAACTGACAAAATTACTGCGTACAGAGCCGGACAACCAGGAACAAAATATTGCACAAAATACCGAGTTGGGTTTAACATCAATGAAACTCAGCTTCAACACGTTTCCTATATCCTATGTGACAGGATAATCAATCTCTTCTGAAATATTGTCTCCTACCGCGATTTAACTCCTGTTTTTCTTACTCTATCGCTTAAAGTTGGTCCCCTAGTGTCTGAGTGACAGAAACAGTCATTATTAATGTTCACAGATATTGACTAAAATCCTCAACGCAGCTACCCTTCCACCCCCCCCCCCCGATCATGTAATCACTTGAACATGGTAAAGGAAGAGACAACATGATAAGTTCATCAAAAGATGACATGATGTGTGTGCTTGCGATTAAATCTTTCACTTATTGTTTGTCCACAGAATTAACTACAGGGGCCGTCAAAAGCGGCAGACCCACGCATTAGCGGCGCTACAGACTTGACAGAGTAGTTGCAATACTATACTATTGGGTCAAAACTACAAGGTCACATAGAATTTGCAGGGGTGAATAATGATCATCACCAAAATCTAATCGATTCTTCCCTGTCACTATCCGAACATTCACTTCCACCAAAACACTCTACAATGAAAAAGAGTGCGAAGCGGTGATCTCGACATGGTGCTCATGTGTCCAAATTTCGCCCAAGACTTCAAATTTCGCCCAGTGAGATAGTGCACTATGGAAGCATACGCACTGCAGTGTGACTGGGACCGAGCAAAATTTTTCCGTGATTGAGCAATGTTCCTCCAACGAAAAAAAGAATCAATATTAATATGAAAAATCACCAAATACAGGCCATTTTGTGACAACGGAAAGCGAACTTTCACAAAATTTTCACAAATTCAGAAGGACTAGTCCCTCAAATAACGGTAAATTTTGGCATTCTTTAGAACATTTGAGCAGCGAAGTCCGTCGTCTGGGTAGCAGAAAATGTGCAAAGTAAAAAACGGGAAAATGTTCGGAGTGGTCACACCATCATACTACACTGTGGGGTCAAAACTACAGGGTCACACAGAATTTGCAGGGGTCAACCGATTATCACCAAAATCTAATCGATTCTTTCCTGCCACTATCCAAACATTTCCTGAACATTTGGTGCAAATCCGTTCACCCGTTTTCTTGTTATCTTGTACGTGACTACAATCAAACAAACAAACAAACATACGGAGCCCTGTACATAACCCTGCCGATTTTCATCGGCGTGGGTAATATCTGTCATTGCATCAATACTATCATTGAGCGATGATTATTACAGACGAATAGGTTTAATGAACACATAGAATATGCAAGGCATAAAAACGTTGATATTGTGCGTCTTTTACCCCAAGTGTGGATTGAGTGCCGATTTGCACACACTCACACACACACACATACACACACACACGCACACAAAAAAAAATCATAAACTTTCTATACGTTCTCCAAAGTTCCTGGCACAGATATGGGGCTAAATTAGCTTATTTCCAATTCTAATATACGAACATAACCGCATTCATAATAGAACCTGACAAGCGCAATAATTAAGAAATGTATTATTTGTATCGTTGACAACAGTATGTCAAAGCAACGGCACAAAAAAACAAATAAGTTTCTGGTGTAGACATTACATCATCTTATTATTACCACCTGAGTAAAAACAAGAAAACTAACACACCAACACACACACACATACACAAAAAACGCTTTTATCAGCGATTAAAGGGACTGTACAGTACAGGTTGAGGTGAGGATTCAGCTTGTAACGTTTTGCGAGATATCTAGAAACCGCATTCTATGAATGGATGAGACAATTACCAGTGATCATTGTTTTCCTTTAACCTATATACAAATTTTCCGCTAATAATGTTCCGCTTCGAATCCTTGTAGTGTGTTTATAATAATTATAACAATATAACTCTATAGGGGAACAGTGTTGTAGGGTTAATCTGTTAGCCAAAATAATAATATTTGTCTTCCAAATTTTATATTATTTAATTTAATTTCTTTCACCATGTCATATAGCTAGGCTATCACTCTGTTCTGCTTATTCTATCAATGTGTCTCGTGTAGATCATAATGTTGATATATTATTATCATGTGATACTTGGAAATCATGTTTCTTTCCATAAGTAATATTTTTAGCAGAGTGATGCTGTATTCAAGGAGTCATTTGATCTATCTTGTCTGTTAACGCAGCCCTGAAGAATGTCCACTGACAGACCGAAAGCTCGGCGGCCATTAAACCTGCTTAATAGCTAGGCCTACCGCTCCTTCATAATTCTCATTATGAATATAATAATTATCATATGATATGCGCTCTCAGAATGATAGCCTCTTGTCGAAACCAGTGGATAAGGTGTGAGTTAAAATTGACGACAGGAATGAACTCAGCTATACAATATGACAGAAACTAATACAGTATCATTGGTCTCCGCATATTGTACGTTCTCTACTGTCCAGTATCGATGAAATTGACTGAAGAAAATGTTAATTTATCAAAATTAAAACATGCAAAAGGTTTCTCTTTTATAAACTCATGTATCTTATACAAATCTTTATTTACATATTTCTTTCTCTATATTTAGGCAATAACCTACCAAGTTATTGGACTTTTTTTCGGCAGATATTATCAACTTGTAATCAATGACTATGACGCATCTTTATACGCTCGATAGAGAGAGGGAAAATGGATTTGGTTTGATACAGAAATTTTGCACAAAATCATGAAGATAATCTGAAACGTTGTCAATTTAACAGAAAAACAGGGGTATTGATATATCTTAATGTTTTCATTGTAAAAATGTAGCAGTAAAAGTTAAAGGCTTTCGATCTCAGATGAAAGATACAGAACAAAGTAACTCCATATCTTTAGCTGACTACTCGAACTCACCTTTTTGCCCTGCCAAAGATCATATATCGCTGCACAGACGGCGTTTGTAAGGTCGGCCAGGGCTAGGTTGCAGAGGAAAATGTTGTGTTGTTTTCGCGCCTTTCGACGACCAAGAATCGTGCAGACGATAACCGCGTTCAACATCACTGCGAGAATGTGACAAGGAGCACGAATGAACGGAGAGTGGTCCATATACCAGTTTGACGCCAAGTCAATATCTGGCTTCGAGCTTACTGATAATTTGATCATGTTGCTTAGAACGATGACAGTTTATAATTTTCAAGTTCGTAAATAAGATCATAAACTGCGAATGAAGTGCACCTTCACATAGATCGTGGGAGCCGAAACGCTAAATCCCTGACATTGCACAATTTCACCTCGATATCGACGTGTTAACATCCACACTGAAACCGCTACGGTTACCGTGCTATGTCGAAATAGGCGAAGTGGCTGCAGCTTCTTTTGCGCATGTGCTACCGCACCTGGATTTCTCTTCATGAGTTATGATGGTGCACCCAAGATTGCCTAAGGGGTATCGCGTCATGAAGTGTGACATTAACATTATTTTTTTGTTTTGTGGTATCTTTCTCTTTCCCAGTAGTGACCTGGAACGTCTAATGCAGCTTACACAGACTCTCAAAAGCCAAAAAGACAAAGAGATACAAGGAAAATTTCTTTCTTTGTTTTGTTTTCGAATCCTTGGAATCTTATAAGCATTGTCCTACATAGGCCGAAATGTCAATTGGAAGGGACAGAGACAACGCTCTCGGAGCGAAGTGTCCTATATACATTGCCACTTGTTCTCTGTTCGGCTTTCAAGACGGAATCACATCTTTTATTCTATCCTTGATTGATTCGAATGTTTTCAAACCTTGTTTTAATGAGAGGCAAATACAACGGTACGAATATTGCTGTAGCTTTTTAATTTTGTTTTCAATTCAATCACGCTATATTTTCATCGAACGAAAGGTGATATATGATACAAAGTATATATAATTGACAGGGATATTGTATAAAAATTCGTAAGAAGTACTAGTGACAAATGACAAAGTAAAAAAAAAAACAATGAATATTATACACAATGAGAGAAAATATCCATGCTTTGCAATGATGACAAATGTAAATTTAGAAGGAGCGATCTACAGAAAAGTGGGGCTTGTATTGAAGTCGTGGATCAATGGAAAAACAATCATGCTAATAGGACGCATACCCATGTACAGATTGAGCATTATTTTGATAAGTGATTTATATGATGCAGGTAAAGTATTGTAGACAGAACTCACGGGGTACTTGTTTTAAGATACAAGAAAAAAATTAATACAAACTTGAAATGAGAAAATGAAATAATGAGGCACGGACACTGATGACAAAAATAACAAGACACCCAAACCATTGACCAAAAAAAAAAAAAAAAAAAAAAAAAAAGAAGAAGAAGAAGAAGAAAGAAATGCACACATAAGCAAAAGAAACAACATATCTCAGCAACAAGTCGAGGGAATGTGTACTTTTTATTCACGAAGAAAATTAAACTTTTGTGGAATTATCTTTTTTATCTTAATCATGATAATTGTTTACTCTACAAACTGGCAGTCTCTTCATCCAGCGATGGCTGCATTGGTATTTAAATTCATAACTTCTCGACGGATTTTACCTCAAATTTGACGAGTTCTAGTTATACTGCAGTCTCCTGTGTTCACTCAATCCACATGCGCATTTTGGGATTGAAATCTGTTTTAAAAAGCCTCCTGTTATTTTTTGACGAGTTTAAGTTCTAAGGAACCAAAAAACAAAATTGGATGATTTTCTGTTCAGTAAATTTACATACAATACAAAAGTTAAGACAAATATCCTTGAATATATATGTATATATATATATATATAATAATATATTATATGGTTGAGGGGTCTAGATATCGCGCACGAAAATTTGAAATGCTCTTATAATAGAAGTTATTCCATAATCGTACCTGAATTTCTCAATGAATATCACGAAAATGCAGAAAAATCACCTCCCAAAATCTCCTGATGATACGATGACGGAGTAGTGCGCTGTCGCCGTTTGTATGTCGGACTTTTTTTTATGCGTTCAATTTCTCGGGGTATGTAAAGATCGCGCAGCTGCCCTCTGTAGTTTCATGCGTGAAAGTGTCTGCCCCTAGAGCTCTGCGGCTGTAACGTGCTCCGGCTTTCGTAGAATATTTTTTCACTTGATATCAAATTTGTCCCTGTTAAGCAACAGCAGTTTTACCTAACTTGTGTATATTATTGTTATTATTATTATATGTGTTATTACTATTATTAGCATTATTATATGTGTTATTATTATCATTATTATTATTACTATCATTGTTATTATTATTATTATCATTATTACTATTATCAACACCACCATCATCGATCATCATAATCATCATCATTATCATTTTCATTATTATTATTATCACTTCCACCACCATCATCATTTTATCATTCCTATTATCATTATTTTTATTATTGATATTTTCATAATCGTTAATGATTTTCATTTATAAAGTTTTCTTACAATATTTCTAATCACTTTAACCAATAATATACACGTAATATAAAATGGAAAAAAGTAAAATATGAACATATATTTTGTGTGTGTGTGTGTGTGTGTTTGTGTGTGTGCTCACCCATTCGTCACCCTCTCATTTTCGTCACCCATTTGTCACACTCTCATCTAATTTGTTTTCTTCAGTATCATTATGGCCCTCCCCTGTCATAAATATATATCACAAGTTAGCGCAAGAAATCACAAACAAATTCAAATTGAAATCACACTTCAACTTCGATAGACTGAAATATTTATTCCTTTGTAATATTATAATCGTTGTGTTAAAATTTGACTTAAAACAACATTTATTAACAGTATTTCAGCGTAGCTGGCAGTATACATTGTTCTTGTGTATGATGACGTCACGTGGTAAACGATCGATCGAACAAATTACGAATTCTGTCTACTACGAACGAGACAAGCGAGACGACACGTCTAGGCTACAACATCCTTAGAACAGATTTTAAGGGAAGGTAGGTTTGTACAAGGTAAAAAATTGGAAATTTAGTGGAAACTTTGTTGGAAATCAAAATTTCTTACCTGCTTCCTTCTCATGTTGAGCGGTAAGTCAGGTATGTTTATTCCATGGGCGTATCGGCAAATTTTGCGCTTAGTCCTACGCGTAATATCGCTTGCTATACGCAGTTACGCTATGCGCGATCATTAGGTCCTTGCGCGAGACCTAGTACCCTTACTATATATGTTATGATACAAAATATTTCAACACGTATGCCCCCTTTACTACTGCTTATTTCTGTGTATTTTTGTTAATGCGCATGCGCAATTGTTTGTTGTTGTCATGGAAGAAATCATAACAAAAGAACGCTTCCATCCACTGAGCTGATCCGAGTCCAACGTTACCGGACACCCCGCACTCTCGTTTGTTTTGTGGATGATTAAACCACATTTAACACCAGTTAATATCGGTAAGTTTGAACAAATGTTAAGTAAATATCATTTTATTCATTGTGTGACAATGCATGCAAATATTGATTATTTACAGAGTTATTTGAAGTAATTTTATTGAAATTTATTAGGCACTCTGATGCTGAAGTAAAGGAGAGTCATTGAATATTGATAGATTACACTTTGTCGAATTCTAGGCGTAATAAATTAATTTACAAGGCTAAATGTGTGCCAGTTAATCTAAGATAAAGAATTTCGTTGACATTCTTTGAGTACGTGCATCTTGTTCAGATCTTTCCTGCCTCTCTGATGATATGATTTATTTGATGTTGCATTGTCAATGCGAAGGATTGAATTGTTGTAAATGTAGATTTATCTAACGAAAAGAATAAAAAATTTGTGGATTTTGCCATTTTCGTGTGCGGTGTGCCGGTGTCCAAATGCGCTATGTGGCTTACTTTTGGGGCATGCGCGGGGTATTGACCGATTCGGGTTCGTTGAGGGCAGCAGACATTTTATGGCACTGGGCGCAGCCATGAGCTCAAATTGCGGTGTCTCAGCCGACCCCCCCCCCCCCTGCTCTCCCCCACCCCACGGGCAACATGTTTATCGCGCACTTGTAACAAACGTTCGCGCACTAAGCAAGCATTCGCGCACTCAGTACGAGACGCCCATTCGCTAAAACAACCATGCATCAGTTTCTCATTAAGCGCGCGTGAGAGGGGTGGGGAGAGAGAAGGGGGGGTCGGCTGAGACACCGCAGTAATGGCGCTGCCCATGCCAAAAATACACATAGCGCCTCACAGAATCGGTCAATATTTTCTTGATGCGCGCATCCTTGTAGATGCACGCGCGTACCCCTGCTTGCTACCCTGGATGGGAATATGACGAAATAATGGCGTTATTATGACGTCAACAATACTGTTATTATTATGTTAACAATGATCTAATTAGCATATGTTGTGTAATGAAATTCATTCTGTTTACATTGCATTATTTGCATGTCATCTACTTGACAGTGAGTAATGATGAAATGGATATGTTTTGCAGGTGGCTGAGGCATACTCTCGCCATCACGGAGTTTGTCAGAAGGACTTTGTTGTCTCTCTCCTGTTTTAACGGTAATTATAACCTTTGTAAATTGTAAATATTTTTAATACAATACTATGTTGGCGAGGCTTATATCCAATATGTTTTTATGAATATTTGTACCCTTGTTTTGCAAAGGTCGCCAATAGTTTGTCACCTGATGTGAGAGGTTTTGCAGGTCTTTGCTTTCATTGGTGTATTTCCTCATTTCTTGTTAGATGTATCTTATTATCGACACACTATTACATTAGGTTTTGAATAGTGAAGATAATATTTAAAGCTTGGTTTTTAGAGTTCAAATGAAAATGTATTTCATGCAGGTCAATAATAATTTTCGTATGAATGTATTCATAGAAGTAATATCAGTTGTACCATAAGGTGTTTCATTGTAACAATTAATGTCCTCCATATTATTATTGATTTCTTTTGTTAAAATAAGTGAAAGTATTATTTTACTTCATCGCTATCTTCTTCTCCCTCTTTTCCTTCAGCGTCTTCTTCTACTTCTTCTTCTCCTTTTTTTACTTCATCTTCTTATTTCCTCTCTCATTATCATGATTATCTTATCGTGTATTCTTCTTATTACAATTGTTGCCATTATTATTAACAGAATAGTTGTTATTTTCGTTGTTATTATCACGTGGATCTGTCTCTTTTAATGTGATGAGATATTCGCTAAACTATTGTTGTATCATTTTGTTTCTTCTGATGTACACAGCCTGGATCACGATGGAGATGGTTTAGCTCTCTACCTTAAACACAGTGTTGCGTTGTTTTAAGTTTGAATTTTAATTTCATTCTTTGTATTCTTGTATTCCAAGATATATTATTTTGTAATTGTTATTCAGAATTTCTATTTAAAAAAAAAAAGTAAATTTTATATTCAATTTAAAAGAATTGCTAATAATGCGTCGTTCTTTCTCCCCCAGTCTTCTTATTTGAATAACGGATTTAGAAAATTGCTCTCCCACTTTAATATTTATATTTCTTTTTTATTTACTTAAATACCGAGTGGACGCCTATTTGTCCCGTCGGTGACATATATATATATATATATATATATATATATATATACATATAGTATGAGATATTATGTAATTTTTAGGTTATCCCAGTATCCTCTCGGATCACATACTGTGTGTTATTCTGCAATGATTCTTTCTTCATTCTTTATTGCTTTCTCCATACATTTTGTGCGGAGGTTAACTCATGAAGTCCTTTGACTATCAATTTTACACTTATACCATATGTATCACTGTGCTAATAATGAGAGATCTAGTTCTGTGTTGTTCAGTTTTTGTTAGCATGTTTATAATTTTGTACATACGTGTAACACTATATGGCTTCTTTAAAGAGGCTTTAACTGTTCCCTTTTTTAACTTTTGGAAGGTGTGCTAATTTTTGACGTGGTTGTCCTCCTTGATTTGGACAGGATAAAACTATGTGCAGAACTACGCTTTGATGTCATTCTGAAAAGGCAAATTCCTTTCAAATTTTGAAAGGAAGAAAACAATAGATCATACATTTTCTTACATGCATATTTCTACTGTCCTTACTGTTACTATCAGCGCGTTTCTTGCCAACATGGAGTCTTGTCGTTACTTGCTGATCGGTACACGTCAATAACACAAACTATTGCCCGCTTACGAGCCCAACCGCACAGGCAAAAATGACTTAAAGCCCGTCTGCACTAGTCATTATTTTGATGCCAGAACTTTTTTTGTAAAGAGCGCCATCTATCAAAACTTCCGGTGGCCGGGTTACATCCACGGAACTCTAGTCAAAACTCTAGTTCTGTGGTTACATCGTTATTTTATACTGTGGCTGCGCTGATCGCCGCCTGCCGGTCAGCGCACGATCTCACAGCAGCTTGTGCGCATACGCAGAGCCGAGAAAACACACACAAGCAGTGCATATTATGGTGGGGTACCGAGAGCCCAGCCCGGCCCGCCCGGCGCGGCCTCGATCTTTCGGCCAATCGCGAGGGAACGGGTTACTTGTCGCGAGAGAGATCCACGACAATCCACTCACTCAGCCCAATGACCTACTCACCAGCGTAGCGAGCAGAAAAACATCGCTGGGCGGTGAATTACTAGTACTGTAATGTGGCCGTCGGTTTCTTCGTCGGGCCAGCGAGCTGGGATTTGTAACTTCTGAACTATAATTATTCGCCTGATTATGGGTTGGTCAATTACGATGACATGTGATTAGTGATCGCATTTAGTTTGTTGGTTGCATGTCAATTCCAGCTTGTAAATAAACGTAGCACAGCATGAACACGTATTGTACCAACGATCAATCACATTTCCACGAAAATTTATCACCCACCTCGATCTCCGCGGTATCCTATCTCCCTGTGTAGGCGATACACCGATAACGGTTTCGCTATACCTCACTTTCCCGTACGTTTTGCATAGTTGATTTTGTGTTGTTTATTTTTTCATTACATGTACAGTTGTATATCAAATCAATGTCAAGGCCCTACGGCTACAACTGTACAAATGCTTGTAAACATGAATCACATGCATAAATATGAATATGTCAATAAATAAAAAAAAAAAAATAAACAGTCCAGGAACCAAAACAGTAAAGATCGAGAAGGACGACTAAAACCCGTGTCCAAGAATGTTACTGAAGATGGTCGATAGTAGGTGGTTGAAGATAGTAGGTCCTTATAATAATGATGATAGTAACAATGAGGATGATAATGGTGATAATAATAAGAATAAGAATAGTAGTAGTATTAGTAGTACAAGTAATTGTATCAGCAGAAGCAGTAGTAGTATAGTAGTGACAATAATAATAATGATACAGTAATAATAATAATGATAAATTACTTCATGAAGCATTGAAATCCAATCTGCAAAATGCTCTTAATCAGTCTTGTCACAGAATAACAAATCTAATGGACAAGTATTTCAGAAATGGCAACTCTGCAACATACATAAAACCAGGCCTCAGTGGATTCCATCTCCCTGTTAAAAACAAACCTCTTGAAATTTGCGCAGCAAAGGCTACCAAATAATATAGAAATTGTCCGAAAGAAGCAAGTGAAAGGCTTGCATAGAAACTCTTATGAAGGAGTCCTTGGGACCATGGAAATTACAGTATATCCAGCGAAATTGAAGGTTTACACAGAAAATGTTTTCAGCTGAATAACTTATGAAAGCATCGCACCAAGGAACAACAGTTTAGGTATTTTTATACCGAGATATAGGAGATTCAGGTGTATTACTCTTTATCTTTTGCCAAACACACATCTCCAGAAGGATCAGACCACAAAGGACTTAGTTAGGCCAGTAGGCAGGTGCATATTGCCAATTCTGAATTTGTACCCTTGCAAAACTTTTCATCCGTGAGCACTAATGATTCGTAATGAATTCAACTTTATAATTTCGTCCCTTTGCACACTGACTACTTATAGTACCATCCAAAGATAATGTTGCAGAAAATTTGATTCAAAAGACGGAATCCATGCACATGCAGGTGCAGGGTTATAACTTGGTTTATCCCGAAGCTCAGACAAACATTACATGAGCCCTGTCTATAGCTTTAGGGTTGCTAGGGAATCCATGATTGTAGAAGTGAACTCAATACGAACGTTTATTGAGCCGTCACTAAGGTTTTGTCATTACCAACAAATAACCAAAAGGCATGTACACCCCACATGACGCCAGTAATGATGTTCAGTAAACAACAGGTGTAATTCTGCTGGAATATCATCACAAGGAATATTTGTCATGTGGACAGATGCATGATACACACAATCTAATACAATATGTATACGACATACAGTGCTTTCCTGATATTATAGGTTTTGTGTATTCTTGAACAAAGGATCTCTACTTTGTCCGAAACTTTGACCGAAATGTCCGACCCTTTTCAGCAAATATAATCTGCGCTGATTTTCAAGACAGTAATCGTCTTAGCAAAAAGTCACATGAACTGTCATCACTCGGGGAAGAAAAAATGTCCATAAATTTTAATACGTGTACACAACTAAAATTGTCTACTGCTTGTGACAGGATAAATTTTGGAATGTATACCGTGTTATTAGTGTACTGCATATTGTATGCAAACTTCTGCAACAAAGGATCTCCATAGCAACCCTTTGCGAGCAACCAATTCTAACCCTGTATTCTATCTTTTGGATCCAAATGTTTTTGACACAGGTTGAATAGTCTCTGTCACGGTGCAGGTAAGGAAATGTTCATAAATTTGAATACATTATGGAAATGGTCTGTTCGAATACAACTGTACGTTACAAAATGCTCTGCTGTCGTGCGGGTTGGCAAATAAAACGCCTAAATTCCCTCTACAGATCAATTAGCAAATTCTCAATAACCTCAAAATAAAAATAAAGTGGTCATATCGTATCGATAAATGTATCTTTTTGTGACCTGTATAGTCGGATGTCGTTCGCAATGTTTCTACATGAAATGCGGGCTACTTGTGATGAGGAATTCTGACCTTAGTGTGGTAACTGAAATAGTCGAGCAAGACATGGCTTAGTGTTCAAATTTCATGCATACTTCCAATGATTTCTAGACCAATTCGAGAGCTTGTTCCAGCTCATAAGGTGTTTTCTCCAACATTCAGGAGGAATTTCAGTCAGAACTCTGAATCCAACTATTTTTGACAGGTTCTCTGAGCTGTTTCTGCCACTAAGCAGGGACGAAAATATAACTTGAAATTCACTACAAAACTGGTCTAGTACGCTATGCAGGTGAGTGGAACAAAGTGGAACACAAGATTTGTGAGTATTGATGTCGGACTCAGAAACGAAGTCGCGTTTCCTTCTTTACCAGAGTTAGTTGCATAAATCTCAAGACACCTAGGACAGAAAAAGAAACGAGTGATTGTTTCCTTCTTTGCTCTTTGTGTTTATTGCGAAACTGTTCCAATACACATGTATAGTACCATGGTTATCATGTACAAATGCTAAAGGGATAGGATTAGCTTGTGCTAATGTGAAAACCAACCACAGAGAAAAATATATTATCAAAACGAGATCTGTAGGAAATACACCAAACATTCACTACCACAGTTAATGTATGTGTAGGCATAATGACAACACACCAACTTACATTATATATTTCTTTCACCATCCACTGCACAGGGATTTTGACAAGGGTGAGCACATCCCGTTTGCATGTAAATCTTGCACATATTCTGTCTTGTATATTTTGGGGGATAAGAGGCTTTGCCATTTTCAACCTTCAAATCCATGATGATGTCGAGTTGCGAACTTCACAGTCTACATCAAACCAACAGTTTATCATGGAGGTAGGAGATAGACCGCCATGTCTTGATATAGAGAAGCATCCTACCTCACGAACTATAAACCCTGTTCTGTCAATGAGGATGTGCATATCATATTCATATATGTTTTGCTGGCAGAATGTGCATACAAACGTTTTAGCATAGGGATGGGGTGAAACAAAGTCTAAATAACTAGTTACCGCAAGATGGAGGCATAATAAGTAGCTTTGCAGACAATAAAAATACAAAGAAAATGTTTAGAAATATCTGCAGCCTTTGCAGACAAAAATACAAAGAAAATGTTTAGAAATATCTCCATCCAATACATGTACTTGTATACGTGTACACATATCGGTAAAATGTCTTGTACAATTTTTTTTTCCACATGTAGTTTTATACATGTATCAGCCACAAAGGAAGTTCGTCATCTCTGGCGTGTTCTGTTAGATTTACTCACCTATTCAGCATTTTACAATATCACTAGTGTCTTGAAATGAACATAATGTCTCATACAGTAATTGATACCTGCATATAAGTGCATAAAGAATCACTCATGCGTAATAGATAGTAGGCCTACAACAAAGGGATACTTCACTATGTTACATGTACTATGAGCACACATCTCATAGAATAATCGTAAGACCTAACCAAACTAAGAGCAACCAGTGTCGTCTATTGAAAGTATGTTGCAAGATCCAAGATACAAGGAAAATGGTTGTGGAAGGAGTATAAAGTTCGACCCTATGACCATCTCGGTACCCTTTGACCTCCTGATAACCTACATAGTGCCCGTTAGCAGATGAGTACTGTACTCGGTTCTAATGGCCCAGACAGAACAGGAGGGAACCACTCTTCGATTGCCAGCGCCCAATTTGTCGTGCTGCCAATGGACGTACAATGTATGTGCGATATGACGCGTGACGGTATGATCTGTTGCCCCTGTCTGCGGCCCAGGCGTGCTGGTTCTCCAGGTTGTGGCGAACGATGTCGAGTACAGCTGGGTCCAAACAGAGGCGACGGAATCGTGCAGAGAGCGAGTGACACTGCATGTTAGCTTTTCTGCAGCATTTTTTCTCTACGTCATGCGCCATCTCCCTGCACCGCCCACATTTGCACCATGGAGGCACGGCTTCTGGCTCTGGCTCTCGTGGCGGCTGTGGCGGTGGATGAACAAACTGCTCGAAGAAATCTTCGAATAGTCCAGCTGTCCTTTTCAAGTTCGTGATGGCCAGCTCATTGACTTGATCCCTGGTGAGCGCCTCCACCTTGGCCTACGCATGAGAGACAGAAATAAATAAGAAAAATAATGAAACAAATTCTGCCTACAGCTGTACATCAAAAGTACTGTAACACAAAATGCGCATGTATAAATTCATTGACTGTTGATTGTTTGTTTTTGTTTGCATGTTGGTTGACTAGACATCATAACATTCAATGGTAATAGATGATATTATCATGTATTAAGACTTGTTGCTGCAATAAAGGATGCCCATATGGCGACCCTAAAAGCTTGTTCGAGCTCATGCGATGCTTGTCCGAGCTTCGGGAGCAAGTAGGAGCATAAAACCATATTGTGTCTCTTGTGTCCAGTATTGTTTGTTGCAGGTTCTAGAATTGTTGTCAATGCTAATGAACGGGTTTCTCATGTATTCAGATTGTATTTTTGTAAACAAATAATGACAACCCAACAAACTTTGTCCGCGCTCATGTGAAGTTTGTAACAGCGTCGTGAACAAGGAAGATTATATATTCTGACTGTCTGTGACAAGTTCTTCGAATTGTTGTCAATGAGTGCATGGAAGGAAACAAGTATAATTGTGTAAATCTGGATACAGTACGAAAATGGTTTATGGAGCAGATTGCAAGTTTCTCCTCCAAATTCAATACGGTCTGTGGGAAAACCAAACCACGTCTTATCAAACCCCACAAGCCACAGGCGATTAAATTACCACTATAAAACATTGTCTTTGGACTTATATGCTCTAGGCGTCACATTAGTATGATGGTTTTATGGCAAATACGTTTCTAAAATATTTTATGTTGAGTATATGGGTTCAGGTACATAATTTTGTCAGTCAACTTAATCAATATTTGTGAGTCAAATCATGTAGAAAATCTTTCATTGTACCAATATATCTTCCATATTGTAATTCATTTAGCAATGCATCAGATTTTCTTGAGGTAACCCTGAATCTTTGGTCATTACTAAACAACAAGATACAATGTAACACGACATATCAATTTATCATATGCAGCTCTGATTGGGATTTCCGATACTTGGCTTAGAAAATTGATTCTGTCTCCTAAATTTGATTTGGAATTGACGAAATTGTGCTAACTAAACTGTGTTGCAACCTTTCCAAATTCATACCGAAATCGAACAACTGATGAGCCCTACATGTACAAAACTTGTACACTGTATATGTGGCTTCATAACAAACTTCAAGCTTCAAAAAGTCTACTATTTTTCAAGTGCATCCACGATTTCCCTGCAAACACATGTCAAGGTAACCAGAACTATTTCTGCTATTCCTGTTACCATACTCTAAAGGTACAGTAGTTAGGTGAAGATTCGATGAACAGAAGTAAATGGGAGGCTTCTTATTTTAATGTCCTATTGACTTCACAGCAGCAAATCTTTATCAATGCTTCAGTGTAACTAAATGTATGTAAACGGGATTGAAGAGAAAAAAGAGCAACAAACGCTTCTCTCCCTGTCTCCTCTTTCCCCTGCCATGAACAATTCAGAAAAAAAAATACCCCCCCCCTCCTTTTTCCCCTAGCGTGAATGACGAGAAAGAAAATCCGCAAGACTTCCTCGAATTCTTGAAGTTCTTTTCTGTCTCTTTTTTTCCCCTCGCACATGAAAGATGCAAAACACACACAGACCCAAGACAGAGACCACTACCATCAGAAAAACAAAAACACCAACTACTAGTAAAGAGACAGAAGTGCTAGACAGGGTTGGGGCCTGGGAAGGGCTACCGACAAAGGAACACGGCGCGCACAAGCATTCTTTCGTGAGATCGTATTACAACTGGCACCTGGTCATGGCCTGGGAACAGCGCCAAGAGTATAGTCTTGTCACAGACCCCAATTATTAGACCTGGTAACATGGTACCCAATAGGGTTACAGCTCGTTATTCCAAAGGTTTGTCATTCCGAAGGCTCTTCAGTCCGCAGATTCGTTATTCCGAAGATTTGTTTTTCCAAATATCATTTCGGATTAACAAATCTTTGGAATAACGCCACAAATGTTCAGATTGATGAACCTTTTTCATTTTCGGATTAACGAACCTCTAGGTATTGGGAATATGTGTGTTTCGGAGTAACGAACCTTCGGAATAATGAACCGTCAGAATATCGAACATTCATTATGTTTGTTTGAGGTATATGTACATTGTACATTGCTCTAGTTTATTGAGATTTGCTACATCCACCTTTGAAGTTTTACCCAATTTTACCCAAAGTCTAATCAAGTGATTATCCCACCTTGCTTCACCCTTGTGCAAAGTTTAGTGAAATTTGCTTGATCCAGTCTTGAGTTTTAATATCACACAGTGAATTTTTAGAATTTGACCTTGACCTTTGACTCTTGCCAATTTTACACAAAATGTTATCAAGTTAGTGACCTATCATATTTTACCCTTGTGCCAAGTTTGCTGAAATTTGCTCAATACAGTCTTGAGTTATTGCATAAACTGTTTTAGATGACCTTCACTTTTGACCTACGACCAATTTCTAATCAAGTGATTGCCCAATCATACTTCATAGTCGGACTATGTTTGGTCAAATTCCGCTCAGTATTACTCAAGTTATCGCGTATACTAAAGTAGACAGACAGACCTACAACCCAAAAATATCATGCCTCAAGCACCCATCGGACAGAGGAATAAAAAGGATTCATGGTCAAATTTGTGGGCATTTTATTGTCAATAAGCCTGTGCATAACAATGATAATTTTTAGTTTGATACTCACCTGACTTGGTTCAGGAGTGTCTTAGAGTTGATCGGTGAAAACAACACTCCTCTGCGCAGAGGAGCTCTCCTAGGAGCTGTAAACACAAACAAAGCATACTTAATTAACCACATACATGTAATGCAACAAAGTCATAATTACTTTCAATTATACTAATGACATATATTTTCCGAATGAGTGTCAGTAAATGACATTTTCATGTCGAGTCGAGTACAAAATTTTACAGTTTGATCCTAGATTTTTAGAGTCCTAGTTATCAACGAGCAAGGTAGCACAACACTCCTAGAAAGAACACATCAGTATGTATTATGGTCAAGAAAATTCTCAGGGATACGTGAAAAAAAAAATGTACCCAAAAATATTTATATGCTAATTGGCTGAAAAAAAAGTGCAGATATAGGGTGTTGCAAATGCTCTTTTACACACAATTTGTGATCACGATATTGTCTTTTTAATATGGATGGGAATAACATATTGAAAAGGCAATTATTGTACAGTGCATTTACCATGAAAAGTATGATGTGTGGCAAACAGCAGCAATGATCTTGAGTATAATACAGTGTACTTCTCAAAAAGTAAAGGTTACAAACATTCTTTCACAACAAACTCCTAAAATTGAATGGTAATTGGTCAATGGGTATACACTGTAGGACACACTGTGTAGAGTATAGAGTACACATGTATTGTTCCTTTACAATGTAGCTGAGGGATCACACTCTTATCAAAGCAATGGTTTTAAGAGTTTTAATAAAATCAATTGATTTGTATACCGGTATACGAAATAAAAACATTTTTTCTGAATAACTCACAAACTAAACATCGTCTGGTATACTAAAGGCAGTATTATGACCAAAGAAAACATGTTTTTTTTTATGTTTTCTCTGAGAGGAACATTTGGATCAGTTGGATGGCCATTTGCATTCTTTCATTCCTTATTCAGAACATTGCTTCCAATGCACAAGTTATTTCAGCTGGCATTTTTCCTCTGAGATACGAGGCCGAAGATATCTTGGGCTGCAGAACTTAAAATAACACTAATTTTGCTGATGGTAAACTTCCACTTCAGCAGAACATTTCTGGAAAGAAATAACAGGAACAATGAGTACCGGTATATAACTTGAGGTTTCCAGCAGGATACATCCTAAATACTGCATGCTATTTTATGGGTAAAATCAGCAAAAGACTCAAGAAGTCAGATGAATTCCCAGCACTGTTCGTTACAAGGTATCCAGAAATTGGCCAATCATGAGCTATTTTCCATGTTTGGTGTTAGATATCAGCATATCTATCCAAATCAAAATAACTCATCCCAATGTCATGACTGCTTTAGTTGACCAATAAAGGTCTTGAGTTTGAACTTACTTAGTAACTGTAAGTCACCTTTCTTTTTTTTTTTCGTATTACCGAACAGATGATAAGGAGGTTTGTGTATGAATACATTACACTATTCATGTACTGTGTCTTCAGAGGCAACCATCTACTATTAGCCACTCAGGAAAAACAAACTGTATGGGGGAGGGCTATTGACAGGCTTAATGAATATTCCAGAATAGTCGGCATCTCTGGGTTTATAGGATATTTTTGTTATCCATCCCGACAGGATTATGCTGTAAGAACAAACAATGATCACAAAATAAATTTCGGACCCTATCAATACACTGTACTACAATGTACGCTTCAAGAAATCTCACTTGAAGTATCTACCGGCTGGCCCAATTCTTGAGTCCTTGGGAGTTCGAGACGTATCTGGACAGAGCTTCCTGCAGGTAGATCTTCAGCAGTAGTTGCTCTGAAAAACATATGAACTAACAGCTTGTACTACACAATATAACCAAAGACATCTAACTTTGAAGAAAAATTAAATCTCATTGTTATTCCACACAATGTATTTCCATTGGCACAAAATTCCAAGAGTGCCTTGAAACATTGACATCGCCTTAGGGCTCTGTTAGACACTGTAGCTGACCTCTGTGTGTAAAATACCTTTTTAATCAACCTGCAGAGCATGCAAAGAGTAAGGTTTCCATGCAATTAAAATCGTCCAGTGGACATTATGGATTCTGAGGTGATTGACAATGCACTACATATTTCAGAGGAGCACAACCTCAAAGAAGACAATGCTGTACAATGTTTGTCAGCAACTGCAGAGGTGGAGATGGTTTCTGTCTGTGATGTTGTGCTATCAGTTGCAGAGGCTACAAGTAAGTCAGATTATTCTGATGACCGAGAACTAACACAAAGAAGATGCACAGGGGCAAATAAGTTTATACATCATGTATACTTTACGCCCAACATCAAGGTAAATCAAGGCAAGAGCAGTACAGCATAAAACATAATGTTAGTTGGATACCATGCATACAAATGTACTGTACCCCAGACTTTTCATATCACATTAGTGAATATTATATGAGAGGTTTCAGCAGCACACTAAAAACATGTAGTCTGTCCCCTTTATTACCAATCATGCAGCAATGACCATGTTGAAGAAAGATGAAAATCCCAATAGGTTACTGTAAAAGATTTCTGTGAAACAATACACCATACTGCATGGCCCGGTAGCCTACTGAGATGGTATGACAGTGCGCTAGAGTAGCGTGCGACTGTGCTTTCGTACCAGTAAAGGTGGATGAGACATGGAATTCTTTCATTTCATAAACTAGTGTAAAATGCAATTTCAATTTAAGCGATTTCCATGAATTCCAAACCACTGTTCACGCATCTTTGGGGGCAGATCTACATAATAATCATAATATTGGCTACCCTTTCATGGTATACCAGACATATTGCATTCAGCTTGACGAATATTACACTCGTCCATCGTGCAATATTCATCTGGCTTCACATAATTGATCAGGTATACCACTCAAGGACAGCCAATTACTCCGCTGCAAAGCTATCTTGACATCAAGAAATCAGTATTTCTACTACACTGTATATTGATATTATGATGGCAAAGAAAAGGTGCTGAATTTGATGGGAGTGTACATTGGCGTGTAGGGTCTGTACAGTGTAAATGTATGAAATAGCAGTTTTGCATGTGTGACAATTATACATTGTACAAATGTGCCTGTACCTTCCTTTTGTTCTGGCCTTGTATTTCCAATAATGCCCACAAATCAAATCAATTTATTCTGATATGCTCTCTTTGACCTTGGCCATTTGACGTAAAAAACACCCAAATTTTCTCATTGTAAATCTTAGTAAAATTGGTGTCCAGTTACTGAGCCCCAACTGTCCTTCCTTGTTATATTATACAACCTACCGAAACAGAGAACTACAACTGTAACCATACTCGAAAAAGTACAGTACAGGTACGTACATGTATGAAAGGCATAATGAATTATGTCTACGTCTTTCATACAGTCCAGCTCGCAATGCAACGGCGCTGGCAACTAGGTGCAAGTGAGCTCACAAAATCTGACCAACGATAGATTGTGCAATCCTGCAGCCAGGGCCTCCAGTCAGTCCAAGGGTTTGAATACCAAATCTTATTTTTGTAACCAGTGGAGGTGTTGCCTGCAGGATTGTGCGATAAGTGGTAACCCATATCCCATGGAGGCACAGGCTGCAGGTCTGCGCAATCTATTGCCGGTCACCATGTGAGTTCAATTGCACCCAGTTGTCTGCAACGTTGCATGCAAGCTGCCCTGTATAAGACTGTCGCTACAACTGTACATGTAGTCAAGCATTTTATTACCATAAGGTTTTGTACGACCAAAAATTATTTTCAATAGCTGATTTAGATATACTACACGATGTGCAGAAAAATATTCCTTCAAATTTCATGGTCTTTATTGAGTTTTCATGAAGTCCAACACAATGAGTGATGAAAGCTCCAGATGCGTTATCTCTCGCACATAAATCTTTGCTAGTACTTAGCCCGACCAGACACTGTAACGCTATGCGAAAACAGCGTCTGACACGCACGGCATGCAGCCTCGAAGTGAGGAACCTCAACACAACTACAAAACTTACGAACATGTATACTTTTCTCCTTTAAACAGAATACTTTACTCACGTTAAATGCTACAGAAGAATAGTTCGCCACACTGGGTCCATGGAGACCACTTGCGATAAGTCCGTGGAACAAATAAATGACACTTTCTGGCGCAATTCCTGACCGCCGGGCTTCGACTGTCGGCTAGCGCCAGCCGTGTTGCCATCCGTTCATTGGTCCGTTAAGGACGTGCGCAGCACGTGTGCGCGGTAGACGAACGGAGATCATCGGCGTAGAGCCGTAGCAATCACTTCGTCTATCTAACGCAACGTCATTGGGGTCAACTTGATATGAAAACGATTATAAAGTTCTAAATATTACTGTATCATTCCCAAGGAATCGATTTTCATCAATCTCTTCTTTCAACCACGGTCGCAATCATAATATGCTAACAGAATGTTAAAAGATAATTCTCAGCATGAAACCATCAGTCGGTCTCCGTGCTTAGCCACACACACGTTAGTACGTACGTATATAACACACACGAAGCTTAGATCTGTGAACCAGTCGTTTTCTTTAAATACTCACAGTGCATTTTTCTTTTTTCATGTCGGGCATACTGGGGTGGCAACGCGGCGGTCTCGTTATGTTCTATCTGTCAACGAGATGGCAACTCGGCTGTCTCTTAATCTTACGATCAGTAGAGTGCATTTCTGTCTGTCATTGTATAGTACGTTTTGATATGTCATTTTAGTACATTTTCATTGCTGTCTATTATGAAGTACATTTCTATCTGACATTGTAGATGGCAACACGGCTGTCTCTTGAAGTAAAGTGCATTTCTATCTGACATTTTAATGGCAACACGGCTGTCTCTTATGAAGTAAAGTAACTTTCTATCTGTCATTGTAGATGGCAACACGGCTGTCTCTTATTTTATGGAATAAAGTGCATTTCTATGTGTGTCACTGAGATGGCAACACGGTTGTCTCTTATAAAGTAAAGTGCATTTCTATACTAGTATGTGTCATTCAGATGGCAACACGGCTGTCTCTTATGGAATAAAGTGCATTTCTATGTGTGTCTATGGAGATGGCAACACGGCTGTCTCTTATAAAGTAAAGTGCATTTCTATGTGTGTCATTGAGATGGCAACACGGCTGTCTCTTATGGAATAAAGTGCATTTCTATGTGTGTCATTGAGATGGCAACACGGCTGTCTCTTATGAAGTAAAGTATAGATTTCTATCTGTCATTGTAGATGGCAACACGGCTGTCTCTGAAGTAAAGTGCATTTCTATACTTGTATGTGTCATTCAGATGGCAACACGGCCGTCTCTTATGAAGAACATTGACATTGTAGATGGCAACACGGCTGTCTCTTAAGTAATTTCTTGATGTGCTTGCAGCCTGTAAAACAAATGTTATTCCAAGTTTTTATCTTAAATGCTGTTCATTCCAAATGGATATGTTTATATATTTCATTAATGGCTATGTTTCATACTAAGAGCTTGTATGCTTGTGGCTACATTCAGCAATGTCAAATAACTCTGATTTGAATGAAAATTATGCTTGTGGCATGTGAAGCAGATATCTCCATGAAATTCAAAAGATCTTTAACTTGAATGTTTCTTTTATTAAAGTTATTGATAGTGGCTATGTTCCGTACAAATATAGCTTGTGGCTACATCCAGCTATATGAAATCACTCTGATTTGCATAATGTGCTTGTGGCTTGTGAATCAAATCTAATCAGATCTTAAACGTGAATGCAAGTGTCATATATTTTCCACTGTTTATTCGATAAGGGAAAGACTTGCGATTATGTTTTCATTGTAACTTCTTTCCGCATGTGAACTTGAAACCATACAGCATTATATACTTTGTCTCATGGCCAATGTTTATCTTAAATCAGTTTTGCTATGGTACTTAGTCTCAACAATTGTTATTATGAAATGCTTAAATGAATTTCACATGGTTGTAAAGTCTCAATGTTGCACTGCCTTAGACCGAATTTGACCTTTATTCACCGATGTTGACATTAGGTTGGTGCGGAACACCATAAGTCTTGAAAAGTCCTCCCTCCCATACAAATTCTCAGAGGCAAGGAGTTGCGATTGCTGGAAGCCTCATCCCGATTTTGGGACTGATTAGAGCTGGTTGTTCCCCAACCGGGTAAGAGGCAGGTTTTTACCGCTCTTACTTTTATTATTTCTTGATATTATTTTTTTGTCATCACTAACTTTTGTTTGTTTTCTTACTTTCTTAATTATTCAGCCAATTATGACACCAGGTTGGTGCGGGAAACTGTAAGTCTTAACCAGTCCTCTCTCCCTATTCTTCAAGGCCAGGTGTGGTGACAACATTCATTGGCCTATCCCCCCATTTGGGACTTCATGGAAGAGCATGTTAACCCCCAACCTTCAGCTGTGTTATGCAGCTTTTTATCAATTCTTTTTTTATTATTTATTGTTACATGCTGATTCGTTTCATTATTGTCTCTCTTAGACCGAAGGCTCTCTTGCCTTGCTCTGCTAAGCAAGCCAAGAATAGTTAAGGTTTCTCTGTGTTCCTTTTTTTGAGGCCAGGTGATTGCAGACAGCCTCGAATAGCAAGGAGCTGTGACAGTTGGTGTAGCAATTGTCGAAATGAAACAACTCTGCTGTGCAAGGCATGTATGGCAAGAATGGTATGGAGTTTCTCTGTCTTTCTTCCCTATATTGAGGTCAGGTGTATTGATAGCAGACAACCTCATATAGGCAAGGAGATACAACAGTTAATGTACAATTGTTGTAATGAAACAAGTTTTTTGGGGGCCACAGCAGGAGCGTTCTCGTCGCGGTCCCTGTCAGTTTCTAAATGAAACTGCGAATCCTGCTAAACTACAAATGGGTTGAATAATCTTGTATTTGAATGCATATGGAACATACATTGAATGCATTGGGATAGCACTATGACATAAAGATACTGGATGTGATAGATATTGCATTTTGTTAGCTCTTTTGACTAGATTGGGGAAAGTATTTTTTGACCAGCCTTTTCTTGGTTCAACATAGCTTACAGCTATTGAACAAGGAGATTGCATCAGCAAGTGTGTTCGATGGATCTCCCACTGCCCTGGGAGCATTGACAGCTTGAGCAATACGTAAGTAACTACAGTTGATATCACCACCAGAGACCAACAGGTCTATACTGGCAAATGCGAGTATATACTAGGCAATGCATATTGAACGCATGAGTTTTTGAATGTAATCGACTAAATCTGACCGTGCATTGTAAAACAAACAATAGCGGCACCTCTTGATATTATGTGAGGACTCTGGTCTAATAAGTATTGAAAGGATGAGGCTACTGCTTTGAAAATTAGCATTAATCATGGGCAAAATGTGTTAAAAGAACATGCTCAATTGCACCTTAAATCTGATAATCCCTTTATTAAGTTGGTCTGGTGGTTTTACATTCTGTGTGTTGTCCCTTTCATGGCACAGCTAGCTCTGCTTGGTAAAGATTAAGTTCTTTAATAGACCCTGTAACTGCAGAGCCTCTTTTCTCCTTTCACACTTTTCTATAGAGTGTCCAAGTGCAACATTTTTAGGGGAACCCAGTTCAATCACCAGTGTTCAATCTGTTCACAGACTATTAGATTTGGTTCTATAAAGTATGAAGAGAGGCTTCATGATAAGGATCCTATGTCTATTGTCCAAGTACTATGTCTATTGTCCAAGTCATTAAAGGATCCCTCTTTTGCCTCACTGGGATTACCTCCTCTCACAAGCTCAAAAGAACGGGGGCATCCTTTGTTTCATAGCTATGCAGCTGTGTTGCCATCTCAATGACACATATGCACTTTACTTCATAAGAGACAGCCGTGTTGCCATCTCAATGACACACATAGAAATGCACTTTATTCCATAAGAGACAGCCGTGTTGCCGTCTTAATGAGACAGTAGAAATGCACTTTACTTTATAAGAGACAGCCGTGTTGCCATCTCAATGACACACATATAGAAATGCACTTTATTCCATAAGAGACAGCCGTGTTGCCATCTCAATGACAGATAGAAATTTACTTTTCTTCATAAGAGACAGTCGTGTTGCCATCTCAATGACATAGAAATGCATTTTATTCAATAAGAGACAGCCGTGTTGCCATCTCAATGACAGATAGAAATGCACTTCTTTACTTAAAGGACAAGTTCACCTTCATTAACATAAGGATTGAGAGAATGCAGCAATATTAGTAGAGCACATCAGTGAAAGTTTGAGGAAAATTGGACAATCGATGCAAAAGTTATGAATTTTTAAAATTTTTGTGTTTGAACCGCTGGATGAGGAGACTACTAAGGCTCATGATGTCATATGAGTACAACAGTATAAAGAAAATATAAAGAAAATTCAACATATTTTCACTTTTTTCGCATAATAAAAGAGCACTTGACTTACCTCTTTCTAAAGGCAATGGGAATAATATTACCCATAACATACCAGTAACGAGTCAAGGGAATGTGTACTTTTTTCAAAAGATGAAATTTTGTGAAATTCTCTTTATATTTTCCTTATATTGTTGTACGCATGTGACATCATACACTGTAGTAGTCTTCTCATCCAGCGGTGACTGCACAAGAACTTCAAAAATTCATAACTTCTGAACCGATTGTCCGAATTTCCTCAAACTTTCAATGATGTGTTCTACTAATATTGTTACATTCTCTCAATCCTTATGTTAATGAAGGTGAACTTGTCCTTTAAGAAACGGCCGTGTTGCCATCTACAATGTCAATGTTCTTCATAAGAGACGGCCGTGTTGCCATCTGAATGACACATACTAGTATAGAAATGCACTTTACTTTATAAGAGACAGCCGTGTTGCCATCTCAATGACACACATAGAAATGCACTTTATTCCATAAAATAAGAGACAGCCGTGTTGCCATCTACAATGACAGATAGAAATGTATACTTTACTTCATAAGAGACAGCCGTGTTGCCATCTCAATGACATAGAAATGTATTTTATTCCATAAGATATCGACAGTCGTGTTGCCATCTACAATGACAGATAGAAATTTACTTTACTTCATAAGAGACAGCCGTGTTGCCATCTACGATGTCAGATAGAAATGCACTTTACTTCATAAGAGACAGCCGTGTTGCCATCTACAATGACAGATAGAAAGTTACTTTACTTCATAAGAGACAGCCGTGTTGCCATCTACAATGTCAGATAGAAATGCACTTTACTTCATAAGAGACAGCCGTGTTGCCATCTACAATGACAGATAGAAAGTTACTTTACTTCATAAGAGACGGCCGTGTTGCCATCTACAATGTCAGATAGAAATGTATACTTTACTTCATAAGAGACAGCCGTGTTGCCATCTCAATGACATAGAAATGTATTTTATTCCATAAGATATCGACAGTCGTGTTGCCATCTACAATGACAGATAGAAATTTACTTTACTTCATAAGAGACAGCCGTGTTGCCATCTACAATGTCAGATAGAAATGCACTTTACTTCATAAGAGACAGCCGTGTTGCCATCTACAATGACAGATAGAAAGTTACTTTACTTCATAAGAGACAGCCGTGTTGCCATTAAAATGTCAGATAGAAATGCACTTTACTTCAAGAGACAGCCGTGTTGCCATCTACAATGTCAGATAGAAATGTACTTCATAATAGACAGCAATGAAAATGTACTAAAATGACATATCAAAACGTACTATACAATGACAGACAGAAATGCACTCTACTGATCGTAAGATTAAGAGACAGCCGAGTTGCCATCTCGTTGACAGATAGAACATAACGAGACCGCCGCGTTGCCACCCCAGTATGCCCGACATGAAAAAAGAAAAATGCACTGTGAGTATTTAAAGAAAACGACTGGTTCACAGATCTAAGCTTCGTGTGTGTTATATACGTACGTACTAACGTGTGTGTGGCTAAGCACGGAGACCGACTGATGGTTTCATGCTGAGAATTATCTTTTAACATTCTGTTAGCATATTATGATTGCGACCGTGGTTGAAAGAAGAGATTGATGAAAATCGATTCCTTGGGAATGATACAGTAATATTTAGAACTTTATAATCGTTTTCATATCAAGTTGACCCCAATGACGTTGCGTTAGATAGACGAAGTGATTGCTACGGCTCTACGCCGATGATCTCCGTTCGTCTACCGCGCACACGTGCTGCGCACGTCCTTAACGGACCAATGAACGGATGGCAACACGGCTGGCGCTAGCCGACAGTGGCTTCGTCGTTGCAGGATTCAAAATGGCGCCTTGACTTATGCGCATGCGTGACCGGATGTGCTCCAGAGCGAGCGCGTGTGCGTTGAAAGTGTCGAACAAACCTTGGCGTCTGCGACACAATAACCCAGTACAGTTTATAGCTGTATACCTTATACTAGTAACCGTGCGTACGCTGCTTGAAAGGGCATTCACATCACGTGACCACCCGATATCTGAGCTTGGCCTGGCGTGAAAGATTGTGTACGGTGTGGACATGCTGGATATGATGATCAATTTCGGTAAGTTTCATTACGTACATTTGAATATATATAGCATCAGATGTAGAGTAAATATTGAAGAGTATACTCGATGAGTTTGAGGTGACAAAAATGATCGTAAGTATCAAAAGTCAAAGCTATCGTGTACGATTACGTCGCCTCTCCTAGTGATTGGTGGTCGCGCGCGTACAGCCCTGTCGCGACGTACCATGTACAGCGACTGGGCTGTGTATAGTTAGCTAGTACTAAGATAACTAGACGGTAAGAGTTACAGATCTAACGTTAGTACTACAGTCAGCACTAGTAGTCTAGTAGTGACTAGTAGTACCAGAGCAAATGTACACGCGGTTCCTAGTCCTACTGTAGATCTAGGCCTACAAGTAGAAGTATATGTACAGCTGATGTGCTGTCCCCCTGAATATTACCACACATGTGAGAAATGACACCAATCTCGAGATTGCAATTGGAAAACAGATAACATATCTTGAATTGATCATGATTTCCCTTCCTAGAAATTTTGACAATTTGTTGAGGCTGGGTTAGTGAGGAACAATAAGCTAAAAATGAAAACGTTCATATAGGATACCTACGGCTATCTAACGTTAGTGTCGGTGATAATTTACATGTATGGCTGGGTCTACTACTGTGACCGTACACGTTCACTAATTGACTTAATCAGGCCTAGGTCTAGTCATTGAGTTATCATAGTACTTTTTGTCGTAAGTTGGACGTCAGTATTTATTGTGATAATCATTTTAAAAAAAATGTGAATAAGGCTGTTTTAAATTGTGTCATCGTTCATCGCGATGGTTGCATGATCAACGCTGCGGTACAACTGTAGGCCTACCGGTAATTCAAGTAACGGTAACGTTATCGTTACATGGATTTGGAAGGTTATAAATTCAGCGTTCGATCAGTGAATGTCATTTGCAACTGAATAAAAAATAGGTACAATTATATATCATACAAGTTGAGTTTCACCCACCTTGGCTTATCAGAGGCTTCTGACTCAGTCTGAGTGCATGTAGAAACTTTCACAACGGGTTGATCCCGCAATCCTGGCACACAGTGCTGATGCCCAGAATGCAGTGCGAGTGGTGGACATCCAGCAGATGACCAGCAAAGTCATCCTGTGTTGAATGGCTTGATGGGCCGTGAAGGGCAACGTTTATCTTTTTCATTTCTTGCCGATAAACAGCTCGCATCTCCTCCCACTGGATCCAGCATTTACCAAGTCGTATCCGCGACATAATGGCACGCAGATTGAAGTTCGACACAAAGATCAGAATAAACGATCTGAGTGTTGAAGACAATGTTTGAAAGCACCGAACAGATCGCGAAGTGATTTACGTGACAACGTACGCATAACCATGGGATGTACCATCGATCATGGTATACATACTATGCACTGGACTGCGCATAATGCGGGATCGAAGCAAGCCGCTGCGCTGCGAGGCCATCCCCTACGGAAACCTGGTGGTCTGTGTGTTAAGTCTATGGGGATTTCAGAATTCAGTGTGGAAGGGGTTAATTGCTGCACGCCGCTTGGCATTATGGGGGAAATGCTGGGCACCACAGAGAAAAATGAGCCTTATGATGGCGCTAGACATGTTTCTTGCCAGTGCAGACGCACTTTAATATCATTAGCATCCTGAAAAGAAAATGCGGAGCTTGTATTGAAGTCGTGGATCATGGGAAAACAACTGACACCTATCCGATTTGAGCATCTGATAACTGATTTACACGATGCAGGTAATATAAAAGTATTGTAGACAGTGCTCACGTGGTACTTGTTTTAAAATACGGAGGGGGGACACAAAACTGAAAATAATGAGATAATGAAATGCTGCGGCACAGACACTATTCATTTAGCCGTTCATACCAAGAACTATGACAAAAACAACAAGACACACAAACACCAGAAAAAGAAATGCACACATAGACAAAATTGTGCTAGTAATACTGCTGCATTCTCTCAATTCACATGCGCATTTGGAATTGATTCTCCTTTATAGAATCCTCTATTATTGACGAGGTTCAGTTTCAGTTCTAAGGCAGCTTCCCCCTCAAAAAAAAAAAAAAAAAAAATGATGATTATCGGTGGCCTTGATGTACTAACATTACATACTTAGAACAAATAATTATGCTTATATATAAAATCATTATTTTTTTTCCTTTATGAACAGCATATATATAGATATATGTATACATACATATAATAATAATAGTGAGACTCTTATAAAGCGCACATTTCTACCTAAAAAAGATACTCAAGGCGCTATAGAACAGAGTACATATTGTGTCACGTTACAACAGTATCACAGAAAATGATAAGACAATAAACCAACAAACAATAGGCCTATATACGTACACATACTATACATACAGGTATACAATATTGTCAATTTAAATTGAAAATATATGTCTTGAGATTCTTTTTGAAAACATCAATGGAAGATGCTTCTCTAAGAGATTTTGGTAGGCCATTCCATAGTTTTGG
The DNA here is from genome assembly GCF_964275005.1 of Diadema setosum. Classification (NCBI taxonomy): domain Eukaryota; kingdom Metazoa; phylum Echinodermata; class Echinoidea; order Diadematoida; family Diadematidae; genus Diadema; species Diadema setosum. Next base: position 28,735,360 of record NC_092696.1, read on the forward strand.
GCCCATATATGAAAAAGCCCGATCCCCCCAATTATGCTTGATTCGAGGTACCTGTAATTCTAACGAGTTTGATGGACGGAGATATAATTATCTCATTATCATTATCTCATTATATATATATATATATATATATATATATATATATATACATATATTTCTTTTTCTCTCTCTCTCTCTTCTTAGGGGTCCTTTCAAGAGGTTTGATTTTTCTTTTCTTTTTTTCAATTTTGGAAAGTGTGCTTATGTTTGACATGGTTGCCCTCCTGCACTTGGACAGGTCAGAGCAATGCGCAGAACGACGCTTTGAATGCCGGGGTCATCCCACTAGACCAACACCCACGAGTCACAGACCCACGAGTTCGTCCTTAAAAACAGGTCCAAGAGCGTACCAGTCATGCAGCCAATGAGTTTGACACTAGACAAATAAAGCCCATCAGTTCGACACTATAGGTAAAAACAGCCCACGAGTTCGACAGATACAACACGGGGCGTATGCGTCGGTCTCGTGGGCCTTGTTGGCTTAGTGTCGAACTAATGGGTTGTATGACTCGTGAGCTGTATAACTCATGGGCTGTATGACTCACGAGCGCTATGACTCGTGAGCTGTATGACTCCTGGTCGACACTCGTGACGTGTACCCTTTCAATAGATGGCACTATGAAAAGAACTAAACCAGAGATCATACATATTCTTACATGTTTCTGCTATCCTTACTGTTACGACTTCTTGCCAACACGGGAATCTTGTCGTTACTTGCTGTTCGGAACAACATTAATAACACAAACTGCAGCAGCCCGCCGTCTAGCCCAACCGCAGTGGCAAATTAACATCCTGAAATCACGAGACCGCCACAAGAAAATGGCCGGATTGGTCATATTATTGAGGATCGAAGCCCAACAAAATATCTCAAAAAGCCATGGCATAGTGGTGTGCCCGGTCACAGCTATCGTTACTGGAGCTGAACAGGACACCGTCAAAAATACTGCAGACGTGCCGTATATCAAGGCAAATGTACGGAGAAGGCGTTGATTTTCTTTGATTTTCTGAGCGTCGACAGGTACGGCATGCCCACCGGACGAGGGACGCGAAATCCCGATGTAAATTAGAAAGTACTACGCCATCCCTGTGAAGAACAGAACGCCTACCATTCCTGCACCCTGTATTGCAGACATGGTGCGGCGGGTGACGCTTCCCTCTGGTGATACTATCGCCGACACGTTGCAAATCACAGAGAGGACCCATATTGTGATGCACAATGCCAAACAGCGCCGCGTCGTCACAACTTTGCGCGTTCCGAAAGGATCGATCCTGACAGTTAAGAACCGGTAGAGGGCAGTAAGGAATACGCTCAGAATCGAGACGCTAGAGCTGCTTGATATCGTCGACATAGTAGCAGCCTCAAAAAGACGACTCTGTAACAATTAGAGTAGAAAGATACACATAAATAGTGAAGAAAAGAAATGTAAAATACCAAACAGTTGATTACAGGGTTACACGTTAATCTTATTATTTATAACTTGCTTCACTCGTTTCATTTTCAGTCATTGTCAAAATAATTTTCGCTTCAGCAAACTACAATACTACCTAGAATAATTCATTTGCCCATATCTTGACTCTCTGATGCAAAAATAATAAGATTTCAGGCACGAAGGCAGCCAACCAAGCTGCAGGCTCTCTGAAGAAGAGTAAGATCTGTAGGTCTTGAAGAAATTACCCTATTAACATGAAATTGAAACTAACGAACAACTGACAAAATGACTGCGTACAGAGCCGCGCGGACAACAGGAACAAAATATTGCACAAAATACCGAGTTGGGTTTAACATCAATGAAACTCAGCTTCGACACGTTTCCTATGTGACAGGATAATCAATCTCTTCTGAAATATTGCCTCCTACCGCGATATACTGTAACTCCCGTTTTTCTTACTGTATCGCTTAAAGTTTGATTTTGGGAGTTGACTGGTCGTGCCAATGAAATCTGCATGGATATTCATGTAAAAAAAAAAGATAATATCTACTTTATTGGTTCCCTAACATGCCTAGTGTCTGAGTGACAGAAACAGTCATTATTAATGTTCACAGATATTGACTACAATCCTCAACGCAGCTACTCTTCCACCCCCCCCCCCCCGATCATGCAATCGCTTGAACATGGTAAAGGAAGAGACATCATGATAAGTTCATCAAAAGATGACATGATTGTGTGTGCCTGCGATTAAATCTTTCACTTATTGTTTGTCCACAGAATTAACTACAGGGGCCGTCAAAAGCGGCAGACCCACGCCTTAGCGGCGCTACAGACTCGGCTTGACAGAGTAGTTGCAATACTATACTATGGGGTCAAAACTACAAGGTCACATAGAATTTGCAGGGGTCAATTATGATCATCACCAAAATCTAATCGATTCTTCCCTGTCACTATCCGAACATTCACTTCCACCAAAACACTCTACAATGAAAAAGAGTGCGAAGCGGTGATCTTGACATGGTGGTCATGCGTCCAAATTTCGCCCAAGACTTCAAATTTCGCCCAGTGAGATAGTGCACTATGGAAGCATACGCACTGCAGTGTGACTGGGACCGAGCAAAATTTTCCCGTGATTGAGCAATGTTCCTCCAACGAAAAAAAGAATCAATATTAATATGAAAAATCACCAAATACAGGCCACTTTGTGACAACGGAAAGCGAACTTTCACAAAATTTTCACAAATTCAGAAGGACTAGTCCCTCAAATAACGGTAAATTTTGGAATTCTTACGAACATTTGAGCAGCGAAGTCCGTCGTCTGGGAGTTGTTTTCGTATGGTAGCAGAAAATGTGCAAAGTAAAAACCGGGAAAATGTTCAGAGTGGTCACACCATCATACTATACTATGGGGTCAAAACTACAAGGTCACACAGAATTTGCAGGGGTCAACCGATTATCACCAAAATCTAATCGATTCTTTCCTGTCACTATCCAAACATTTCCTGAACATTTGGTGCAAATCCGTTCACCCGTTTTCTTGTTATCTTGTACACAATCAAACAAACAAACAAACAAACATACGGAGCCCTTTACATAACCCTGCCGATTTTCATCGGCGTGGGTAATAATATTTGTCATTGCATCAATACAATCATTGAGCGATGGTTATTGTAGACGAATAAGTTTAATGAACACATACGCAGGGCATAAATACGTCGATATTGTGCGTCTTTTACCCTTAGTGTGGGTTGACTGCCGATTTGCACAAACACACACACACACACGCACACACATACAAAAACAAACAGAAAAAAAAAAATCCATAAACTTTCTATACGTTCTCCAAAGTTCCTGGCACAGATATAGGGCTAAATTAGCTTATAGTCAAGGCGCAGGGACCCAGAAAAAGTGACTTCGTTCAACCCACCCCGCAGAAAAGGTTTGACTGCATGGGGTGGTCGGTTGGACCCTCTGGAACACCCCTAGGTAGTATGTGATTCCAAATTGTGATATCAATAAAATTTTACAGGTCACTTTAGTTGCGACAAGACCTTATTCTTCGAAAAAGAGTTTGCGCTCACTAAGACTACTACACGCACAACTAGCTGCACTGCTACAGGCGCCAGTGCCAGTGGTGCGTGTAGTAGTCTTAGCGCACACAGACTCTTTCTTCGACAAAAAAGGGTTTTTGCCTGCTAACTAACTTTTCATGCCAAGCTGGGGTCGGTGTAGTGTAGTTTCTAGCCTTTTTTAGTTCGTCTTTATTTCTCCGAGTTGCAGCAAGCCGAGTGAGAGCGCATACCCAGTGATTGCGACGCCCGAACCGTTTTTTGTCGCCATCACTGGGTATGCTCCCTCACTCGGCTTAGCGCAATACAGCGGGCTTCTGCACAATACACAAGCTGCAACTCAGAGAAATAAAGACAAAATAAAAACGGCTAGAGATTAGACTAGGGTCGGTGACGCTTGTCGCTATTGGGGCACTGAAAATGAAAAAAATTATCACAGTTTTTGCATTTATTTCATGAAGAATTCATCAGACCGCCATAAAACTATATATGTACATGTTGCTAGAGATGTCAGCAATAAAATGGGATACATTGTAAGGTATAGTAATGTGCATTGTTACCATGTTAATCGGGTGCCTTCTTGTGATCTGGAATATCTGGAATCTAGACAGGTTTGTTTCTTTTGCCTGTCGTGTACATCACCCATTGTAGATCGGATCTTAAAGTACCTACCTCAGCACTATAAAATTAGTCTGGATAAAAGGGAAAGGACGCCCAAGATTTTTCCCTCATTCTCTCCTTAGCATGAATTCATTACTGCACGTTTTGATACAAATTTACATATCATGATTTTTCATTTTATTCTATTTTTTTTTTGATTGATTGATTGATTGATTTCTGCCTTTTTCCAAATCACACATAACAAAAGAATACACATATTTAGAAATTAACGTTACACGACATTTAAGCAAGCATATACTGTCTTAATTGCAAATTAATTCAAGGTACATACACACACACTATGAACATGACAGTATTCGATGTATAAGACGTGTAGCATATCATTCACACACAAAAAAAAAAGTTCGGAGGCGAATCGTTAAATCAACACTTGTAGAGTATGTAAATAATAATTTATTATTCATTCGGAGTATATCACGTCGTTTCATTAAACGAATTTTAGAAAAAAAAAAGAATATAACAGAGGGGATTTGAATAAATTGATTTTTAAAATTCAATATTTTTTTTTATTTTTTTTTATTTTTTTTTTTTTTTTTTGGGGGGGGTTATTATAATAACAGAGAAGCAGGAGACCGCGATCGTAAGCAGCAACTTGACATGGATCGAGGCCTCGGGGTAAAATTCGAGACTTAAAATCGATTTACATATCTGTATAAGGGACGTGTCTACAAAAATAGAATCAATAGTAAAATCCAAAATATTGTAATAATTTATGAAATCAAAAGTAAAGGGAAAATTCAAAATATTTTTCGTTTATTTGTTATCAATAGGCATTTTTTACCATAATACTGTGCTGAGGTGAGTGCTGTGCTGTGCTGTGCTGTGCTGAGCTGTGCATGCGATGAAAACAATTTTGTTAATTTAATGTTTGGGTATAAATACCTTAATTTAATTGATTTTGGTTTATTCTTTGTGTCACATGTATGTCTTCTACATACTTCTGTATACAATATCAACAATTTTGATGCGCAGCAAATTATAGGTTTTACCGGCCAATTTCGCACTTTTTTCAGTCCAATTCCTAATTGCTGCATTCAATTTAGCACAATTTAGCCTAGATGGCCTGTTCGGTATTTCAATTTTATAATCTTCTCATTCAAATTCATTTGGGAGCATTCAAATGACCCTTAACATCATTCGAATCAGCACTTTTTCAGTTCAAATTCGTAAGACAAGCACCTTTTCGCAAATCGTTCATTCAATTTAGCATGATATAGTCACGTGATCACGTATACGCTGCGCTCGTTCATTCGAATTCATTCTTGGGCATCCAATTTCGCATTTACTGCAGTCAATTTAGCAGACACGTTTATGCTCTTATTCCTTTTTTTCATTTCCATTCATCATAGGCATTGTTTGCAAGAATCATAACATTTCATATCTTCGTATTCATTCTTTGTTCTGATATCATCTTTGCAACAGTACTTTCAAAATATGTGCATGTGTTTATAATGTTCGACAGCATTATTTCATGCACAGATACATTAGTCTTAAATTTGTTTTGACATTAATTGGGAGAAGGAGGTTTCAATTTACATCGTGATTAATTCTTTCATCTGCTTGTTTCATTATTTTCATTTGTTTGGTGCTATATTCCGTTAATCATCTATAGGAATAAAGTTCTTGGATCAGCTCTAGCCATCCATTTGTCAAGGTTGAACCCTCAAATGCTTCTATGATTCTTTCCCTGTCTGCGTGAGAGATACGCCTGTATCTAAATTGTGCTGCCATGACTTGACATACAATGACATAAGAAAGTGAAGTGAATCTATGGTACTGGTGCATGTGTGGTTCTGATAACATGTATGAAAGAATAGGGGCGTTACAGAACAACAAACTTGAGTTATTTAGGATCAAAGATACCTTTACTATATACTTAACTGCGTGTGGATGAAACAAAAATTCACATTTAAATACGTATAAATCACGGTTCTCACCTTTTCAAAATTGAAATAACATTACGCCAATTCGAATGAACATGTTTGGAATTTTACTGCCCATACGCGAAATTGAATGACTGAAATACCATTTTCTGCCAATGCTGGCGAATTTGAATGACTGAAGAGCACGTGCCAATTTGAATGCCCGTTTTACGAATTCGAAAGGCACATGTGCAAATTTCATTGATCGAAATTCTAAATTGAACGGACAAGTTGCAATTTTGAATGCCAGAATGTGCAGTGACGAGGATTTTCGCTGAATTGAATGAACCTTTTATCAAATGGACTGACAAAAGTGCGAAATTGGCCGGGAAAACCTAGACTAAAACTAATACTATATCAATATAAACTGTTTATGAGTGAACGTAAAAAAAACCCCAAAACTTCTTATCACTCATACATTATTATATTTCGATCAAAGATATTTTTTCATAAGTGCCATAAAAGAATGTAATTTGGCGGTTGTCTTTAATTTGCTCGGGGAGATTATTCCAAACGTCAGGTCCATGATGTCTAATTGACTTGTGAGCTATCATTAACTTGGGATTGTGGAGGTGATAATCTTTAGAATGTCGAGTTGGGTAAGCGTGGACGCTGGAGTTCACAGTGAATAGGTTGTGGAACGAGGAAGGGAGGGTGTTGGATTTGTATTTGTACATGAATATTGCACTTTGTAATGTATGGATATCATGGATTTTCAAAGTTTTCAATTTAAAAAATAATGGTTCAGAATTTGCAAGATAATGTGAGTTGGTACAAATGCGGAGTGCTCGTTTTTGGAGAAGATGAACTGATTGAATTTATGTCTTGTTAGAATTTGCCCATACCATATTGCAGTATGTGATGTATGGTAAAATCAGTGCATTATATAAAATAAAAAGAGACTTTTCTATCAAAAAAAAAATCTTTCAGTTTGAACAATATACCCATGTTTCTTGATACAATATTACTTATATTATTTACATGTTCATTCCAGGCAAGATCAGCGTCAATAATTACACCAAGAAATTTAGTAGACTTTTTTTTCTACAAGGGGTAACCCATCAATATATAAATTACATTCAATATCAGAAGAATGAACATTTTTGAAAGGTATAAAATTAGTTTTATCAATATTTAAAGATAATTTATTGCATTTGAATCAGGAAGAAACTTTACCTAATTCAAAATTAAGTGTGTGGATAAGTATCTGTGGATCTTTATGTGAATAAAATATATTTGTATCATCTGCAAACAAAATGTAAGTTAATATTGGTGAAACATTAATTATATCATTAACATAAATAAGAAATATCAGAGGGCCTAAGATAGACCCTTGTGGTACTCCACAATTGATTTTTACAATAGCTAACGAACACAAAAGTACGCTGAAGTCTTTGATGGATAATACAGCGTACGTGTATATTCCTTCTTTAGAAAGAAATTTGTCTGCATTCTTGAATATACTTACTTTAAGAACATGAACAATCAATTGCTTTCCTCTGCTCTTTTCCAGGATTGTTTCGAATAACCATCGCTCTGTAAATACTCAAAAGAGCTAACATTAGAATATAATTGGCTTTGCTCTCTGTATTCACCTATATTTTTAAGGGAAATTTGTGTCCATACATTACTAAAAACTACATTTACCTATACTTTGAAGTCAAATTTGTGATGAAAGTACGACGGATATAACTTTTTCATGCATTTTACAATTCGAAAATGATATCTTTCTTTCAATGGCCGTTTATTATGCCTTTGTTTACAAATGAAGGGTTTGTTTACAAAAACCGATAAGTCCATTTTTGAAGATTTTGAAGTACGATCTCTGTCATAAAGTGCAAAATAATACCTTTTAAATGATATATTGGTCACTACATATAGAGGTATATTTTTGAAGTTATGGTCAAAAGAAGCAAAAAATTTCTTATTATTCTCTTTATTTTTCTTGACCTTTAATCGCAAATATCTCCATTTGGCAAATATGGACTTATCGGTTTTTGCAAACAAACTCTTCAAATTTTGCTGTAACTTGAGAATGCTTCAACATATTTTTCACCGTGATGTGGTACACTTATGCAGAAGGAAGGACATGCTCATTGAGCTTTTTGAAATTATGGGCTTTAGTTTTTAAGTTATTGACAGCTGAATCCTAATTGGATAATACTGGTTGCCATGGCAACAGGAGAAAACTTTTTAAACGATAATCAATAAAAATGTTTTTTATTGCATCTATAACATAAAAAAAGATATCAAAGTTTGCAGCAGTAGGAGGCATTTTGGGGGTTACCAATCACCTGTAGGCATCCGGTTACCATGGTAACCATGCACAATGTTATACCTTACAATGTATCCCATTGTATTGCTGACATCTCTAGCAACATGTACATATAGTCTTGTGGAGTTTTGACGAATTCGTTATGAAATAAATGCAAAAACTGTAATAATTTTGTAATTTTCAGTGCTCCAATAGCGTCAAGCGTCACCGACCCTAGTCTAATTTCTAGCCATTTTTATTTCGTCTTTATTTCTCTGAGTTGCAGCTTGTGTTTTGTGCAGAAGCCCGTTGTATTGCGCTAAGCCGAGTGAGGGCACATACCCAGTGATGGCGACAAAAAACGGTTCGGGCGTCGCAATCACTCCTGGGTATGCTCTCTCACTCGGCTTGCTTCAACTCGGAGAAATAAAGACGAAATAAAAACGGCTAGAAACTACACTACACCAACCCCAGCTTGGAATGAAAAGTTAGTTTGCAGGCAAAAACCCTTGTTTGTCGAAGAAAAAGTCTGTGTGCGCTAAGACTACTACAGGCACCACTGGCACTGGCGCCTGTAGCAGTGCTAGTGGAGCGTGTAGTAGTCTTGGCGTGCGCAGACACTTTTACGTTTGTTCCAACAAATAATGACGAAAAGTGGCCTGTAACTGTAGCCTGAACTCCTTGATTAAGCCCCTTACAGGAATTAGCGCCTAGACTATTATTTCCAATTCTAATATACGAACATATCTGCATTCATAATAGAACCTGACAAGCGCAATAATAAAAAACATTATTATTCATGTTGTATCCTTGCCAACAGTATGTCAAAGCAACGGTACAAAAAAAAAAACAACAAATAAACAAATAAGTTTCTGGTGTAAACATTACATCATCTTATTATTACCACCTGAGTAAAAACAAGAAGACTAACACACCAACACACACACACAACACACACACATACACACACACACATACACACAAACGCTTTTATCAGCGATTAAAGGGACTGTACAGTACAGGTTGAGGTGAGGATTCAGCTTGTAACATTTTGCGAGATATCTAGAAACTATTCTATGAAATGTTAAAGAACATACAATTCTAAGGGGAATTAAAAGTTTATTTGATGAAAATCGGTTTTGAAATGACTGAGATATCTTTAAAAAAAATGAAAAATAAAGAGATCCTAATAACAGTCTTGGCCTGCCATTATTTTATTAGGATCGCTTTTTTGGAAATATATAATATATATAATAATTCTCAAAAAAAAACAAAAAACAAAACAAAACAAAACAAACAAAAAAAAAAGTTCATCCTTCTTGAAAATACATGCTCCTTCAAAAGAGGTATCTCATTATCTCACAAAAAAATCTTATTAAACCTGAATCCTCACCTCATCCAGTGCCGTACAGTCCTTTTAATATAATGTAATGGCAGTCAAAGTGGCAATTCCATCACTTGATTATATTCTATATTGATTGTATTTTAGTTGAATATATGAAATTGTAAGAGCATCATCGTAATTCTATATAATCTGGGAAGAATGTTCGGATCTTTCATTTGGTCATAATTACATGTATACTGGATTAGACCATTACCAGTGATCGTGTTCTCCTTTAACCAATATACAAATTTACTCTTTTCTAATATGAATAATGTTCCGCTTCGAATCACTGTAGTGTGTTGATAATAATTATAAAAATATAGCTCTATAGGGGAACAGTGTTAGCCAAAATAATATTTGTCTTCCAGATTTTATTTCATTTTATTTCATTTCTTTCACCATGTCATATATCACGGCTATCACTCTGTTCTACTTATTCTATCAATGTGTCTCGTGTAGATCATAATGTTGATGTGTTATCATTTTGTGATACTTGGAAATCATGTTTCTTTCCATAAGTAGTAATTTTAGCAGAGTGATGCTGTATTCAAGGAGTCATTTAATTTATCTTAATTATAAAATTATTTAATTTATTAAATAATTGATATATTATTCATAATTCTCATCATGAATATGATAATTATAATATATCATGCGCTCTCAGATAGCCTCTTGTCGAAACCAGTGGATGAGGTGTGAGTTAAAATTGAAGACAGGAATGAACTCAGCTGGTTTGCAATATGGCAGAAACTAATATATAATTGGTCTCCGCATATTGTAAGTTCTCTACTATCCAGTATCGATGAAATTGACTGAAGAAAATGTTAATTTATCAAAATTAAAACATGCAAAAGGTTTCTCTTTTATAAACTCATGTATTTTATACATCTTTATTTACATATTTCATTCTCTATATTTAGGCAATAACCTACCAAGTTATTGGATTTTTTTTCCGGCAGATATTATCAACTTGTAATCAATGATTATGACGCATCTTTATACGCTCCATAGAGAGAGGGAAAATGGATTTGGTTTGATACAGAAATTTTGATCAAAATCATGAAGATAATCTGAAAAGTTGTCAATTTAACAGAAAAAACAGGGATATTAATATATCTTGATGTTTCATTGTAAATATGTAGCAGCAAAAGTTAAAGGCTTTCGATTTTCATTAAAAAAAAAACGCTCACAGATTGTATATCTCAGATGAAAGTTACAGAAGAAAGTAACTTCACATCTTAAGCTGACTACTCGAACTCACCTTTTTGCCCTGCCAAAGATCATATGTCGCTACACAGAAAGCGTTTGTAAAGTCGGCCAGGGCTAGGTTGCAGACGAAAATGTTGTGCTGTTTTCGCGCCTTTCGACGACCAAGAATCGTACAGACGATAACCGCGTTCAACATCACTGCGAGAATGTGGGACGGAGCGCGAATGAACGGGGCGTGGGAAAAATACCAGTTTGACGCCAAGTCAATATCCGGCCCCGAGCTTACTGATGGTTTGATCATTGTTGCTTAGAATGATGACAGTCTATTATTTTCACGTTTGTAAGTAAGAACACTAAATGCGAATGAAGGGCACCTTTCCAGATCGTGGGAGCCGGAACGCTAATTCCCTGATTTCCGATACATTGCACAATTTCACCTCGATGTCGACGTGTTAACATCCACACTGAAACCGCTGCGGTTACCGTGCTATGTCGAACTAGGCGAAGTGGCTGCAGCTTCCTGTGCGCATGTGCACCGCATCTGGGTTTCTCTTCATTATTTGTGATGGCGCACCCAATTGCCTATGGGGTATGGCATCATGAAGTGTAACATTAACATTATTTTTTTTTTTGTATCTTTCTCTTTCCCAGTAGTGACCTGGAACATCTAATGCAGCTGACACAGACTTTCAAAAGCCAAAAAGACAAAGAGATACAAAGAAAATTTCTCTTTTCTTATTTTCGAATCCTTGGAATCTTATAAGCACTGTCTTACATAAGCCGAAATGTCAATTGGAAGGGACAGAGACAACGCTCTCGGAGCGAAGTGTCCTGTATACATTGCCACTTTCTCTCTGTTCAGCTTTCAAGACGGATTCACATCTTTTATTCTATTCTTGATTGAATCGAATGTTTTCAAACCTTGTTTTAGTGAGAGGCAAATACAACGGTACGAATATTGCTGAAGCTTTTTAATTTTGTTTTCAATTCATTCACGCTTTATTTTCATCCAACGAGAGATGATACATAATACAAAGTATATAAAAATGACAAGGATATCGTATAACAATTTTTTAGAAGTACAAGTCGTAACTGAATAAGACAGAGTATAAGAACGAATGAATATAATACATAATGAGAAAAAAATATGCATGCTTTGCAATGATGACAAATGTAAATTTAGAAAGAGCGATCTACAGAAAAGTGGGGCTTGTATTGAAGTCGTGGATCACTGGAAAAACAATAATGCTACTAGGACGTATATCCATGTACTGTTTGAGCATCTGATAATTGATTCATATGATGCAGGTAATATACAAGTATTGTAGAAGTATATATCCGAACTGTAAAATTTATTAATATATGTAATATATTTACGAATTTTCAATTTGGATTCAGAGAAAATCACAACACCACTCACGCTTTACTTACCTTTGTGGAAAAGATTACACATGCACTTGATACATTTCCGCATACAATAGGCATCTTCCTGGACTTTTCCAAGGCTTTTGATACGATTAATCACGGTATACTTCTCTCTAAGTTATCCCATTATGGTATTCGCGGAAAAGCCTTGCAATGGTTTACGAGTTATTTATCTGCCAGGTTTCAATATGTACATGTGAACAGTTTTGATTCTTCTATGAAGAAAATAGAATGTGGTGTTCCGCAAGGAAGTTTGTTAGGCCCACTGTTATTCGGTGCCAGGTAAAAATGGCAGAGGTAAAAATGGCAGGGGTAAAAATGGCAGAGGTAAAAATGGCAGAGGTAAAAATGGCAGGGGTAAAAATGGCAGAGGTAAAAATGGCAGAGGTAAAAATGGCAGTGGTAAAAATGGCAGGGGTAAAAATGGCAGAGGTAAAAATGGCAGAGGTAAAAATGGCAGAGGTAAAAATGGCAGAGGTAAAAATGGCAGAGGTAAAAATGGCAGAGGTAGAAATGGCAGGGGTAAAAATGGCAGAGGTAAAAATGGCAGAGGTGAAAATGGCAGAGGTAAAAATGGCAGAGGTAAAATGTTAGAAGTAATGAGAGCGATTTCGTCAGAGGTAAACGTATGAAGAGGTTTTGAATGATAACCTAGCCAGAGCAAACTGTATTTATCGAATTATCAAATCCAAACTGCAGATTTGAAGAATGTTTATTGAATTATGTTTTAAAAAGATTAGAGCACTCTCATTATTCTGAGTTTGATTCAAGTGCAGTGTCGTAATCTGTCTGTTCAGAGGTATAATAAGCCAGCTAAGAACCTAGTAGGCCTATGGGAAATTATTTCTATTATTCAATATCATTATTATTATTATTATTATTATTATTATTATTATTATTATTGTTATTATTATTATCATTAATGTTTTCTATCATTATAAGGGGTTTCAAACAATGCTGCAAAGCCCTTAAACAGTATAATCCTACGTTGTTCCGCCCAATTAAGTTATCACACACACACACACACACGCACGAACCCACTTTTGGCATAAACATAATACTTCTATACGCAGATATACATACTCTCACATACACACTCTTACACAAACGAATTCCTCTCACGTCCAGGCTAGTATATTGTCATTATTTTTCATTTTTTGAAATGTTTAGTGTAAAGAAGTGAAGGAGACATAGTCGAAGCAAACCGCTAATTTTTCACCTGTTCTATGTTATTTTCTCACATTCAGGTTTCGTAGGAGCCTATTTATCTCACAAGGCCTGATCACGACATAATGTAGAAGTAAAAATACAAAACGCAAAAAAACAAACTACAGCAGATGTATCGGCAGACATAAGTAAGCTCTTGCAAAACATTTCATTACATTGTTCAAGTATCACATGGCGCAAAAACAAATATCTCGAAGTTTTAAATGAACACTTTGTGGTCACTTTACAAACTTATGCCTATTAAAACTGCAGACGAACTTTAGCAATAAACTGTTCTAGTGAGAGAAAAAAAACAATAGTTTGCCATGGGATTTCTTTCAATCATTGTTGAACGAATCCGCAGGCGAAAAAAAAGTAAATGATATTGATGCCTTTCAAACTTAGCTGTTGCTCCAAAGCATGGGCGTAAATCCCGGAACACACCAGAATAGGTCAATAGCACCATTAGACCCAGAGATAATCGCAACTGTAGATTTCAAATGGCGACCATTTTGAAATCCAATATGGCGGACATAAAGAGAGAATTCCAAGTGGCCCAATATCTGAAAATGTTTGCAATATGTTAATGTACATTTTGTGCCAAATTTGGTGCTTGTATCACAAAATGCACGATAGGTTTGCTAAGCTGCCCCACTTAGAGTATTTAGTGATACCCCTTTATATATAAAACATTTTCGTGTAATTAATGATTTGTTTAACCCCTAATTTGGGGGGAATGGGACATCAAGCGGGGAGAAATGAGACAACCTGGAGAGAAATTGGATAACCATCATGACCAAAGTAGGATTTACATGTGCCGCGGGGAGAAATGTAACACTGCCCTATTAAATTTCTCCCAGTGGTAACAGAAACAGTAAAAGATCCCTGCCAATTTTTCATACCTGCATGTCTGTTATCAAGCAATTTTATTTTCAGAAGTTTGCACACTTATTAAAATACCTATTAGCATAGCACAGGACCTACCAGATCTATAGTAAGTTTGATATTTTACTGACAAGATACCTGTAGAGCTGTATAGCGGTTAATATGTCCATTTTCAGGTGTACCGAGGCTCATCTTTTTACTGATATAATTGGATTGTTGACTGGCCAAGCATTTTTCAAGTTACATGAGTGTCCAATATTTCTCCCCGAGTCCCATTTCTCCCCGGTCTCCCCCGTGCTTTATTTCAGAAGACACGAAAAGCGCGTATTGCGAGAAAGGTGTCAGGAACATGAAGAAAAAAAAAATCCGTCACTTTTACCTCGTCCTCTTGCATTTCAACGACTAAATTTTTATCAATGGCATTTTTATCTCTAGCATTTTAACCACTGTCATTTTGACCCCTGACAACTTTACCTCTGACATTTTTACCACTGACATAATTATTTACCTCTGACATTTTTACCCTGCCATTTTTACCTCTGACATTTTTACCTCTGCCATTTTTACCTCTGTCATTTTTACCTCTGCCATTTTTACCTCTGCCATTTTTACCTCTGCCATTTTTACCTCTGCCATTTTTACCTCTGCCATTTTTACCTCTGCCATTTTTACCCCTGCCATTTTTACCCCTGCCATTTTTAACACTGCCATTTTTACCTCTGCCATTTTTACCTCTGCCATTTTTACCACTGCCATTTTTACCTCTGCCATTTTTACCCCTGCCATTTTTACCTCTGCCATTTTTACCTCTGCCATTTTTACACCGAACCTGTTATTCATAGTTTACATTAATGATTTTTATAGATCTTTAGATAAACTCTCTTTCATATTATTCCCGGATGATTCCAATCTTTTTTATTCCCACCTTGACCATAATACTTTAATTAGTACAGTGAATTATGAATTGAAGAATGTCTCACAATGGATATATGCAAATAAATTGTCACTGAATATTGAGAAGACAAAGTATATGTTTTTAGTAATTCTTTAGATAGATTACCAGGTAATGTTATATTTGACACTACTAACCTAGAAGAGGTTTCGTCTGTTAAATTCTTAGGTGTTTGTTTTGATAATAAGTTATCATGGAAGTGTCACATAAACAATATTTGTAATGTAATTGCACGTAACATAGGCATAATGAATAGATTGAAATATTATCTTCCTTCTTCGGCTTTGATTACGCTTTATTCAAGTTTGGTATTGCCGTACTTGAATTACGGAATTCTTGCTTGGGGGAATACACATTCGACATTGCTAGATAAACTTTTTCTTCTGCAAAGGATGGCGCTCAGAATTGTTTTTAACCTTCATATCCGAGCACATACTGACAAGCTGTTTCTTGAGCACAAAATTGTGAAAATAAAAGAGTTGCATTAGTTTCAACTTGGTCAATTTATGTTTAATTACAACTGCAACCATCTACCCAAAATATTTTTTCTTTATTTCACTGTAACAGCCACGTACATAATTATCCCACGAGACAATCTAAAGAATTTCATCTTCCTTTAGTGAGAACTGTACACACTCAAAATACATTTGTTTATACCGGACCAGATTTTGGAATAGCTTAGATAATGATCTAAATGAATCTGTGAAGTTAATTACATTTAAGTATAAACTCAAAAAATATTTGTTTTCTAAATATACCAGTTAATTCTGTTCAATGAAAAAACCCGTCATGTTTCTCTTTTCCTTGAGATTTTGTAGTGTGTCCACAGACCTTTTCCATCCCTCTCCTTTTCCCTCTCCTTTTCCTTCTCTATTCTTCCTTGCTCCTTTTCCTCGTTCTTCGTTGTCCAGTGTTTGTCTGAGTGCATTTCCTCAAGTTCTGTTATTTCTGTGTTTTGTGTTATTGTTGTTGTTGTCGTCGTTGTGTTTTGTTTTGTTTTGTTTTTTTGGTGGCCGATTGCATATCTTCCTTTACGTTCAATTTTCCTGGCATACCTGGCCCCATAGTGTCTGTGCCACAAATGTGATATGTTACATAGTTTATACGTTTGCATTCTAAAATCCTAGTAAGTATTGTTATCAGCATCAAGTATCAGCATCATATATCAATGAGTAAAATGTACAATAGTATATAGAAGAATTTAAAATGAATATGTTTTATTGGTATAACAAATTGGTGCTGTCGTTGTTTTGTTCCAGTGTTCCACGTCTTACAAGCTTTGCTTTTTTAGTGGAACACTGTTTTCCATCATTGTGATTATTAACTATTTTTGTTGCCATGGCAAAGTGCATTGTTTCTTTTTTACATCATTCGTGTATATTCTTTATATTGTATTAAAAAAAAATCCTTTATCAGACGAGTGTAAGAGAAATGAAAAAAAAAAATGTATCACTTTGGATTATGTCAACTTTTTCTTTTCTTTTCTTTTTGATGATGGAAATGAATAAACTATTGAATTGAATTGAATAGACAGAACTCACATAGTATTTGTTTTGATATACAGGGGAAAATACAAACTTGAAATGATAAAATGAAATGGTGCGGCACAGACACCGATGATAAAAACAACAAGACATACAAACACCAAAAAAAAAAAAATGCACGCAGCAAATAAGCAAAAAAAAAAAAACCAAACAAACAAAACAACAACATATTAACATATCTCAGCAACAAGTCGAGGGAATGTGTACTTTTTATTTATAAAGAAAACTAAACTTTTGTGGAATTATCATCTTACTTTATTCATAATAACTGTTTTATGCTACGAACTGCATGGCAGTCTCCTCATTCAGCGATGGCTGCATTGATATTTGAATTCTTAACTTCTCGACGGATTTTCCCTCAAGCTTTTTTTCTTTAATTGAGTTTTCATTGATCAAGTTAAGAGGATTACAAAAACATCATAACAAAATTCGAAATAATAAAAATACTACTAATAATAAATGATAATAAAAAATTGTAAAAGATCAAAACAAAGCAGCATAGAATAGAGTCAATAAGAGTGTTGTACATATACAATGGTACATTATTTGAAAAACAGCCTTAAGAAATAATAGAGAGCATCAAATCGCTCTTAGGACTCCCTCAGGAGAACCAACCAGATTCCACATGAGACAATTAACAGCATATAAGAACATGTATATATAACAAATGGCTAAACCATTATGGAACCAAGTAGATACCCCCAAAAGCCCAAAGGGGCCCACACCCACTGCCACTGGCACCACAGATTGGCGCATATTATGACAGTGTTATTAACAATATATCGCTTCAATATGCTAAATTCAGAGGGCTCACCGCAATAACGTACCTTTACATCTCTTTAATTACATGTATATCAAATCTCCATTTACGGAAATGAAGTGCAAGTTTTCCATTCTTATTAGCAATGCGATACTCAAGTTCTTTACATGTTTTAGATACACCTTAAATACTTGAAATGAGGGTTGGTTACCTCTGAATTTACACAAAGAAATATAATATTTAAAGATAAGGAAAATATAAGTTATAAATTTGTCATCTTTAAATCCGAAAAATTTTTCAAAAACGGAAGGATTATAATTTTTCTTAGTGTTTTGATTTATTACATTAATTATCTCATCCCAAACTTTTTTTTTTAACGTGATGACATTCAATAAATATGTGAGTAACAGTTTCTGGCAATCTCTGACAGAATGTGCAGTTGGGGGAGTCCTTCCTTTTGATTTTGTGCAAAAGAAATCATTTAGTGCTATAACTCTATAGCTTGAAATAAAAGGAACGAACTCGAGCGTCAATAGAACTTATAAAATTTCTCAGACGGATGTTATCCCACAATTCTGAATCTGGATTTAACGACAGGTCTTCCCAAAAACAAATTTGTTTTGCTGGAGCACAGTCCTCTGCCATGATTGAGTAAACATATTTAGGAACTTTCTTTGCTAAACATAAGTTATTTACTATTGTGTCAAAAATTTCATTGTGGTTCCAATTTGAGATAGTTAACCATGTTTGAGGAATATTGCTCATCAAAAAACTAAATTTCCTCCTTCCTTTGGGCGAAATACCGAAGTCAAGAATAAGTTCTTCAAAAAGTTTGCTTCCCGGGAGTGGTGAATCTAAAAGATCACTGACAAAGACTATACCTCTGTCAAGCCACTCTTGGTAAAAAAAAGAATCGCTTTGACTCGGATGTAATATTTCTGTTAAACCATAAACATTGACATGACCCTAAATCTGAAAATTTCACACCAAACTCCTTATTTATTGCGTTCTCCCTGAAAAATACCAAGTTGTAATAGAATCAAATAATTGAGAGCATGGTAGCTTATTCAAAACAGATATAGGTACGTAAGATTTCCATAAAATATCATTCATCTGATTAAAATCTTCTAAATTTTCCCTCAAACTTGCCGTGTTCTAGTAATACTGCAGTCTGCTGCGTTCACTCAATCCACATGCGCATTTTGAGATTGATTTCCCTTTCAAAAAAGCTCAGTTCTAAGGCACCAAAAAAAAAAAAAAAAAAAAAAAAACTTGGATGATTTTCGGTTGCGTAAATTTACATAAAATACAAAGTTAGGACAAATATCCTTAATCTATAATGTTATTTTTTAGATGATCCGAGTATCCTCTCGGATCACCTTCTGTATGTTACTGATTCTTTATTTAATCTTTATTCTTTATTTATTTCTCCTCAAATCTTGTGCAGAGGTTAACTCTAAAAGTCTTTTGACTATCAAATACAACAATCTCTGTGCTATTAAAGGACGACAGATCTAGTTTAGTTATGTTCAGTTTATGTTAGCATGTATATAATATATATATATATATATATATATATATATATATTATACAAATTTATACATACATACTTATATCTTCTCTTAGGGCTTCTTTAAAGAGGCTTGAATTTTTCTTCCTTTTTTCAATTTTGGAAAGTGATACTTATGTTTGACATGGTTGTCCTCCTTCACTTGGACAGGATAGAACTATGCACAGAACTACGCTTTCAATAGATGTCATTCTAGAATGGCAAATTCCTTTGAAATTTTGAAAGGAATAAATCGATAGATCATACATTTTCCTACATGCATGGTTTTCTATCATTACTGTTACTACTATCAGTGCATTTCTTGCCAACATGGAGTCTTGTCGTTACTTGCTGATCGGGACAACGTCAATAACACAAACTGTTGCCCGCCTACGAGCCCAACTACACTGGCAAATATGACTTGATATCATTAGCGTCCTGAAATCACGTGACCGCCATAAGAAAATGGCGGGATTGGCCGTATTATTGAGGATCAAAGCCCAAAAATATATCTCAAAGAGCCAAGGCATTGTGGTATCCCCGGTCACCGCGATCGCCATTGGGGCTGAACAGGACACCGTCAAAAAAACTGCAGACGTGCCGTATACCAGCGCAAATGTACGAAGAAGGCGTTGATTTTCTTTGATTTTCTGAGCGTCGACGGCATGCCCACCGGACGAGGGACGCGAAATCCCTATGTAAATTAGAAAGTACGCTATCCCCGTGAAGAATAGAACGCCCAACATTCCCGCAGCTTGCAGTGCAGACATGGTACGGCGGGTGACGCTTCGCTCTGGTGATAAGGGTGATATCATCAATGCATTGTAAATCATAGAAATTACCCAGATAAAAATGCACACTGTCAAGCAGCGCCGCGTCGTCACAACTTTGCGTGTTCCGAAAGGATCGATCCTGACCGTTACGAACCGGTAGAGGGCGACAAGAAATATGCTCAGAATCGAAGAACTGGAGCTTGAGGAAATCCCCGTCAGAGTAAGAACTTGCAAGATAAGACTCTGTAACAGGTAGAGTCGAAAAATCACACATGAAAAGAAAAGTAAAATAAGAGACAAATTGATTACAAGGTTACATGTTAAGGGGAGGGGGTGAGACACTTCTAATGAAATATGAAGGAGCACATTATTCTACACTCTAAAAAAAAAAAAAAAAAAAAAAAAAAAAATCCGGGTCAAAACTGACCCGCAACCGGGTCCGTTGGGGTCACACCCCGTTCCGGGTTAAAAATGACTTAGAATTTGGCCATGAAGACCCGGAATTGGGTCACCCTGACCGAATTCATGGCTCTGAATGGGGTCATATCTGACCCCATTTCTTGTCATTTCTGACCCGGAACGGGGTGTGACCCAAACGGACCCTTTCCGGGTCAGTTCTGACCCGGATGTTTTAAGAGTGTAAGAGATATTCTTTAAGTTTGTTTAATGAAAAATGGTCTTGAAATGGCAGAGATATCTAACAAAAGGGCAATCCTGATAAACAGTGGGACCCACCTTTATACATCGCTTTGTATTACGTTGCTCCTGGAAATCTAAGCCACTTCAAAACTGATTTTCATCAAATGAACTTTGAATTCCTCTTAGAACTGTACGCTCTTTGACATCTAAAAGGCAAAATCCTTACCTCAATCAATATCATATAACGCCAGAAGAGATCCTTGTCTTTTGATCGGTTGTTTGACATTGATTGTTCGGCCCATTTCACTATGACGTCATCATCCGTGCAATTGTGGCTCCATTTACCGTGCAATTTTGGATCCATACGATTTGCTCCATTGCACTGAGAACCCGGCACACTGCGCGTGTTAAACGCGCTTACGTTTGCAGTGTGTGTATGCGACAGCGTGCTAGCGTAAAGCGCTCAGTGAACACTCTCGCGACCTCAGATTCAAATGACAAGGATCTATTTTAGGCAGGGCCAGCGGAGCGTTTTTAAAAGCGTGGGGGCCCACTTCCGGGTTTCATGAGCTAACAAGCGAACAAAAAAAAAAAAAAAAAAAAAAAAAGGTCCTCACCTCCACTCTCCCCTTCCATTTCCGGGTTGTTGTTTTTTCAGCTGACAAGCAAAAAAGAAAAAAAAAAAGTACCGCGCTCACAATTCAAGATCTCTATCTATAGGCCTATTTCTATTGAGTGCCGCTTACGTACTTCCGGGTTAAAAAAAAAGTGTGGGGGCCCAAAGTGATGACACCTTATGTATTTCTTTGTATGGTGCATAAAAAGTGTGGGGGCCCGAGCCCCTACGGCTCCGCCGGCCATGTTAGGCGTTATATAAAACAAATAATACATGTTTTTCATTCGTGCAATGGACAGAATGTTTCATTCGGTGAAAGATGACCAGGCGCAGCGGAGTTGAATGGATCAATTTCATCTTTCACCTCATGAAATATTCTGTCCATTGCAC
Organism: Diadema setosum; assembly: GCF_964275005.1. Classification (NCBI taxonomy): domain Eukaryota; kingdom Metazoa; phylum Echinodermata; class Echinoidea; order Diadematoida; family Diadematidae; genus Diadema; species Diadema setosum. The sequence continues at coordinate 28,757,087 of NC_092696.1, forward strand.
TCATAAACATTCATTATTTGTATACTGTACCATGGTATTTGTAACTTTAGGATCACTCGTGCCAATTTCAGCCATTGTCAAAATAGAATCAGCACACTATAGAATCACTGATTTGCTATTAGATCTTGCCTCTTTGATGTGGAAATGATACAATTTCTAAGATGCACACAATATCATGCCAGCCAAGCTGTAGGCTCTCTAAAGAAGAACAAGACCTGTAGGTCTTGAAGAAATTACCCTGGTAACATGAAAATAAAACTAACAAACAGAAAACAGTGTTGAAACCCTGACAACAGAATGTAAAACCGGACAATTAGGTACAAGAATTGAATACATAATTATCATGCATATACCAAGTCGGTTATCATTATCATCAATGAAACTCAGTTACGACACGTTTGATATACGACAGTCGATAATCAATCTCTACTAAAAAATAAATGTCTCCTACCGGGATATATCTCCTTCTTTCTTACTCTCAGTATATCGCTTAAATGGATTTTGATAGCTGACTGGTCGTGCCCGAATTAAGTCTGCATGGACATGGATGAGATACATGTATGATAATAAGTAGGCCTGTTAACTTTATTGAGCCACTCGTTTTGGAGTGACAGAATCAGTCATTATTGATGTTCACAAAATAATATTGACTAAAATCCTCAACGCAGCCATCCTTTTACCTCCCCCCCCCCCCTCCATCATTCAATCTTTTGAACATGGCATGACAATAAAAGAGAGGAAATTATAATTTCGTCAAAAGATGACATAATTGTGTGTACTTGCGATTAAATCTTTCACTTGTTTATCCACAGAATTTGTCATTGCATCACTATTATCATTGAGCGATGATTTATAGACGATTAAGTTGAATGAACACATTAATCAGAGTAAAAAAAAAAATATTAATATTGTGCGTCTTTTACCCTTTGTATGGGTTGAGTGCCGATTCGCACACAAACACACAAAAATGACAACAACAAAAACAAACATCAAAGCTTTCTCCGAAGATCCTCGAACAAAAAGGGGTAATAATATAGCTTATTTCCTATTCTAATACGAATACAACCGCATTCATTTAAAACCTGACAAACGCAATAATAATAATGATTAAAAAGCATTATTGTTTGTATCCTTGACAACAATAAATCAAAGCAACTGTACAGAAAAAAAGAAATGTTTGTTTCATAATTGTTACATTTCTTATTACCAATTGAGTAAAAAGCAAGAAGACTAACACACACACACACACACACACACACACTGAGAAACACGAACGACGCTTTTATCAGCGACTTAGACTACGTTATAACAGTCAAAGTGGTAATTCCACCACTTGTTTAACTCTATATTGACTGCATTTTAGTAGTATATGAAATTGTAAAAGCGTCATCGAAATTCAGTTGATATCTAGACTAAGGAAGGCTGTAAGGATCTGAATTCACGCTTCCAATAGTCATAGTTACATGCATACTGGATAAACCATTGCCAATAATCATGCTTTCTTTAACCTGTACACATTTTTTTTTTTCACCGATAGATTATTTTCCCACATATACATATTATGTTCCTCTTCAACCATTGTTGTGTTTTAATAATTTAACAGTAAATACAGTAGTCGAAATTATGTTTTGGCTTACGATTTCATTTTATTTCATGTCATTTATTTCCCCATGTCATAGCTGGGCTATCACTCTGTTTTGAATAATCAATGTGTCTCGTATATAATCATGGGTTGTGTATGTTTTATACTATACTGGACAGCAAAAGAAAGTACCCACTTCTGTCAAAGGTGCACACACACAAATTCACCACCTAGAAATAAAATAATTTTGTACACAGGTATGCTGCAATATCCATTAGTAATCAAACACCCAGTAGCAAGTGATTATCTATATTACAAAGAAAAAACAAATGACATGCACAGCATCTTGGTCACTGAATCAAAAGTCACAAAATGCAACAGAATGAACCTTACAAGCCTTACAAGACGTTTCATAATTTCCTGATGGAAGCTTGCTTAGACAAGACTCAGTGTAAAGTAATGTCCAGTCTAAAGAGCTAACTGATTTCATTCTGAGAATTGGCATAATCAGGAAGGATAGCATCCCTAAAATACAGAATACACTCATTAACATCATTTTGACGAAACACGTGTTCACTTTTTTCAAGTTCAAGTTCAAGTTCAATCATAGTTTATTTCCAATCAAAGAAAATCAAAACGTAATGCAAAGTATACATATCATACTTTGACATAACGGTTGTATAAAAATGTTATCCATTCAGAGGTCATTTCTGTACATGGTGGAAAGTGCTGTTGTATGGGACTTTTGATTCAATGACCAAGATGCTGTGCATTTCAAGTTCTTCTTTGCTATAAAGACATTCACTTGCTTATATGTGCATGTGATAAGTAAAGGTCATTGTAGCACACCTGTGTACCGAAATTGTATATTTCTAGGTGGTGAATTTTTGTGTGCGGAGTTTGACAGAAGTGGGTACTTTCTTTTACTGTCCAGTGTATAATATTGATATACTTTACTGTGTGATACTTAGATATCATTTCATTTTTCTTTTCAAAGTTTACTCAAGTAGGTCTTATATGATTTCACGTGCATCCCACACATACTGTATTTTATGACGACTCTTATGCTAGAGAGGGAACGAAAATTGGATTACGTTTGATACAGTACAGTACTGCACAAAATCATGAAGATGCTCAGTGAGCTTGCTGCAGCGGCTTGGTAATACTTCATAGCCGTCTCAAACGAACGAAAAGGAAGATATTCTGAAACATTGTTGATTTGATTGGGATATAGGGACATTTTATGTCTTTCTCTGTTTTCAGTGTACATTATTATGAATGTAGTATTAAAACATAGAGGCGTTCGATTTTGGTAAAGACACGAATAGATTTATTGTACATCTCTGATGAAAGCTACAGAACAAAGCACAGAAACACGGGTTTCGAAACTTAATAAGCTGTCTACTCGAACTCACCTTTCCGAAGCAAAGGTCATATATCGCTACACAGATAGCGTTTATAAGGTCGGCCAGGGCTAAGTTGCAGACGAAAATGTTGTGCTGCTTTCGCGCCTTTCGACGACCAAGAATATTGAAGACGATGACCGCGTTCATTATCATGGCGAGAACGTGACAAGGAGTACGAATGAACGGGGCATAGTCCATATACCAGTTAGACGTCAAGCCAATATCTGGCCCCGAGCTAACTGATGATTTGATCATGGTTGCTTAGAACGATGACAGTTGATAATTTTCAAGTTTGTAATAAGAACATGAAGTGCACCTTCGGAGATTGTGAGAGTCGGAACGCTGGCTAATTCCGTGAGTTCCCATACAGTGCATAATAAAATGTCACCCTGGTGTCGGGATGTAAACATCCACAACGAAGCGATTGCCATAATGCTGTCTCAAAATGGTTGCTTGCTGTGCGCATGTGCACCGCATTTGGATTGATCTTTATTATTTATGAAAGTTTACAAACATTATGGTGCACCCAGTATTGCCTAGGGGATATTCATGACATTGCATCATAAAGTGTGACATTTACAACGCTACTATTTCTATCGTTCTCTTTCCCCATTTGTGACCTAACACGTCTAATGTAGCTGACACAGACTCCAAAAGCCCTAAAGACAGAGATTCTAGGTGCACTATTAAGTCACTGAAACAAAAATCTCACTTCTTTCATCTTTCTGCTATCTTTTGCAAATAACTATGAATTTGCGTCGCTACTTGCTGTTAGGGACAATGTCAATTACATAAGCTGGAGTCCGCTTGATCCGAACCCAACTACACTCTCAAAAATTATCTGATATTATCAGCAACATGAAATCACGTGACCGCCATAAGAATATGGACGGATTGGCCGTATTGTTGAAGATCATTGCCCAACAGTATATCTCAAATATCAAGGGTGCAGTATAGTCCATGTTCAAGGCAATCGCCGCTGGATGTATACAAGAGATCGTCAAACGACACTGCAGTCGTGCAGTATATCAGGGAGCTTTAGATTTTAGACGCGCGGACGTTCAAAGAGAAAAAAACATGATCTGAGTGTACGCAGTAACTTGATCCGCGCTACTGCGCACGCTCAGATCGTGTTTTTTTCTCTTTGAACGTCCGCGCGTCTAAAATCTAAAGCTCCCTATTAGTGCAAAAGTGCGCAGAAGGCGTTTATTTTCTCTGATTTTCAGAGCGTCCACGAAATACCCGTCCGACGGAGGTCGCAAAATGCCAACGTAAATGAGAAAGTATGCCATTCCTGTGAAGAGTAGCACCCCAATCGCTCCTGCGCCTTGTATTGCAGACATAGTACGTCTGACGGTGTCCTTCTCTGCTATGCTAGCGATAATACCATTAACGCATTGTAAATCACAGAAAAGATCCATATTGTGATACACAATGCCAAGCAGCGCCGCGTCGTCACGAGTTTGCGCGTTCCGAAAGGGTCGATCCTGACCGTTAGGAACCGGTAGAGGGCGATAAGAAATGATCTATGCTCAGAACTGAAGAATTGGAGCCAGAAGAAATCCCCGACATAGCAGCAGCCGTAAACTGAATTATAACACATCATTATTAGAAATCTGAATTTAACTAACAAACGAGTTAAAGGGGCCCTGAAATCCAAATGCACGTTGATTTGTGTAGATTTATGATACCCTCAACATCACTTTTGCGGTGAAACGAATATCTAGAAACATTCCATATATTCTTAACGATTTTTTTTTTCTTCTATTTTTATTGAGATTACTTGGGAACGCCCACAAAAAATCCTTCCAAACCAATTAATATTAATATTCTTGACATGACCTCATCTGTCAATCATTGCTAAAGTACTGAAATGTTTAACAAAAGACATTGGAATGCACCTTCCCCTCGACTCAGCATAACTTGCATGTTCCCTCGCCATGTCTTTTGTTAATCACTTTGATATGACAGAAACATGCAAGTTATGCTGAGTCGAGAGGAAGGTGCATTCCAATGTCTTTTGTTAAACATTTCAGTACTTTAGCAATGATTGACAGATGATGTCATCTCAAGAATATTAATATTGATTGGTTTGGAAGGATTTCTGTGGGCGTTCCCAAGTAATCTGAAGAAAAATAGAAGAAAAAATCGTTAAAAATATATGGAATGTTTCTAGATATTTGTTTTACCGCAAAAGTGATGTTGAGGGTATCATAAATCAACACTAATCAACATGTATTTGGATTTCAGGGCCCCTTTAATCACGGCTAACGCGTAATCTCGTTAACGTGCCATTTTCAGTCATTTTCAAAATATTTCAGTGTTTAGCATATTACCTACAACTATTCATTAGCCAAAATCTTGCCCATTTTGATGCGCAAAATAACATTGTCATCCAATTTTAAAGATTTAGATTCATGTATTTTAAAGATGTACACAGCCCCTTGTCACCAAAAGAGGGTGCTCTAGAAGGGCAGTATCCATAGGTTTTTAAGAAATAACCATGTTGAAATAAAACTGAAACAAACAAATGTTTAAACACAGAACCTTGATGATGAAATAACAGTAACATTGTACTTTACTTTGTATATAGGCCTATGCATTTGTCGTATTGTATACTTCATCTGAAATGAAATAGATTGAATTAAAAAAAAAAAACTGAAAGTTTGGCACAAAAGTCGCATTTCATTTCACACGCTCTATTTGCAACCCCCTTTTTTAAATCGATTGATTTGGTTATTATCAACTTTTTTTGCAACGCATAAGCGCTTTTAGGATTTTTTCCCAAATCTCTCATAGAAAGATTTTTCTCTTTTTTTTTTTTTTTTTTTTGCGAGAAAGGAAGTAAAGCAGAAAGGTAGAGATAGTTACAAGTTTCTCTGCGTGAATCTATCTTTATGACAAAGCTGTAATTAGTTCTCGGAAAAAATAGCAGCCCCCTTTCAAAACAAATTGGTTTGTGCCTGGTTGAGTTTTTCAGAGAAATATGCGAAGTTCTCAAGCCTTCGGCTGAGACGGGAGTATCACGACCGTACGACACAAAGAGTTAACAGAGTCCGCCCCTTAACCCCTAAAAAACGATTACACACTCGAAGTTTTTGCAAGTATAACTTTAAAAGCATAATTTAGCATTTGCAGAAGATACAAAAACCCAACATTAGTGCATTAGAATTGTTCTAAAGTATGAGTTAGGAATAGAAACAACCACTGTAAAATATGAATCCCTATAATCGGTGTTTATTATTAAAATACACAAAATGTGAACAAAAATTATGATTAAAATGTTTCCAGACTAATCCCTCTACAGATATCGTTTAATGAGAAAAATAAGGATATCTCCTTGTATTTTAGGCTTTATTGCACAAATCTTATATGGTAGGATGTTTCGTGATATAACAGACCTACATGTCTGCATAAAATGTGATATTACGATCATTTTTTTAAATCACTCCTCCCAAATGTAAAAAGGACCTTTGATGGCCGGCGGAACAGGGGGGATGGTGACAGGCCTGGGGGGGGGGGGGGGGGGGGGGGGTGGGCTCTGCCCCCAACTTGTTTTTGCACCATACAAGGGAACACATTAGGTGCCACCCACTTTGCCCCCCCCCCCCCCACTTTTTTTTACCCCGGAAGTGGCACTACTAGAAATGCTGAAGACCCCCCCCCCTTTTTTTTTTTGTCAGCTGAAGAACCCGGAAGTGGCACCAGAAGTTGCGCAGGCCTTTTTTGTGTGTGTGTGTGTGTGTTTTTTTTTTTTGTTAGCCCATGAAACCCGGAAGTGCCCCCCCCCCCCCCCACTTTTGAAAACGCTCCACCGGCCCTGCATATAACATCTTACAGAAAAGAAAACTCATCCGATTCGCTTCAGTGCTCAATCAGAGATAATGATCTTTGCAGAGCATGTCAGGAATTCCTTTCCTCCAACGGTTGTCTCTTGTTTTCACACCTTACAGATTGTGTTCTCGCACAGAAATTATATCTCTCGTAAAAGAATGACTGTTTTTTTTTTTTCAAATAACGAAATGAATGATAAATATTACATTAAAAGGGAAGCAGATTTTTTGTGAGAGTACAAATGTTGTTATGGTGTGAAAAAAAAATGAATAAGTAATAAATTATTACGGCAAATATTCAATGTGATAGATTCGGGACTGATAACCTGATTACATGTTAATAATTTCAGGTGACAAGTTAATAATTTCAAGCACAACAATGAAAAGTTGGATATTTATTATCAAGCTGGCCATGGAAAACAGAAACTGGCACACAAGAGAATGATAATTACTTCATTGGTCTACTCGTTTGGGTTGACAGAAATATCATTCATTATTTCAGAGATGAAATCCTCTTAAAGTGGTCTTCCTTGTTAAGCCCCCACTCTATGAATCGCTTGAACACGTAAATGACAAAAGAGATTTAATGATAGGTACGTCAAAAGTAGACATTCATGGTTATGTGTACTTACTCTGTAATCTCACACTTGGTAATAGGAATTGTTTGTCCACACAATATTTTATACATTGCATCAAAATCGTCATAAAGCCATGATTATATCTTAAGGACGAGTAATGAGCACATCGTGACGAGTCAAATGTCGTATTATTGTGTGTCTTTTTGTATGTTCGAAATCCTCGGCACCGAATCGTTTTTATTTGCCCCTTCTTATATACTATATCATTTAGAGCCTGACAAAAAGGCATAGTATGATTTATGGTAATTTTTGAATACAATATGTTTAAAGACGAAATCTACTCCAAAATGTGATTAATTTTATTAAAACAAGATTTTAACAACTTCCTACATATTAGTGCAAAATGATCAAAATCTGATAAGAAATAAGGACGTCATGGCACTCTAAAATTCAACCATTTTTTTAAAGAAACACTTCTTGACCAGTCGCTATGAATATTCAAATTAGCAACTTGAAGGTGTCATGTCCTCACAATTTCTTAATAATTTCATGTACAGACATGACAAAAACCTCGTATATCAGCTGTCTAAATATAAAACTTACCTTAAAACTAACCAAAATCTATAAAAGCAAATCATGTTAACACGGCCTGACATATTTTGGCATGGGAATATGCTTTACCTGTGTTAGCATGTTTTTGCCTGAATGTCATGTGTAACATGCATGAAAAATTGTGAAGGCTTGACATCCTCAACCCGGTAATCTAAATATTCATAAGGAATGGCATTTAAAAAAAAAATGTTCCGAAAAATGAAAATTTAGAATGTCATATCTTCCTTGTTTCTTTTCAGATTTTCGCCTTTTTGCAACGTTCAGTAGGGATTTTTTTCCCTCTTTCTTTTAGATTTTATTTCTTTTTGAAGTGGATTCCATCCTGAAAACATTTAGGCCTATGATAAAAGATACAGAAAAAAAACAAAGCATTAAGTATCGTCGTACTCGAACTCACCTTTACGAAACCAAGGTCATATATTGCTACACAGATAGCGTTTGTAAGGTCAGCCAGTGCTACGTTGCAGACGAAAATGTTGTGCTGCTTTCGCGCCTTTCGACGACCAAGAATCGTACAGACGATAACCGCGTTCATCACCACGGCGAGAATGTGGCACGGAACGCGAACGTACGGGGCGTGTTCCATGTACCATTTTCCCCCAAAACTTATCACCGTGTTCACCAATGAACCGTTCATTGTAAATGAGATTGAAGACAATCAAGTTTGTGATATAGAACATGAACTGCAAATGAAGTGCACCTTCAAAATAGTGGGACCCGGAACGCTAATTCGCCGATGATTTCAGATAGCGTTCATAATTTCACTCTGATGTCACAATGTTAACATCTGCTACAGCAGCGAAGCGGTTACCATAATATTCCGAACAACTGGGGCAAAGTGTCTGCTTCTTATGCGCATGCGCACTCATGTTAAAAGATCTTCACTAGATGTGAAGGTTCACATTGTAATGAAGATCCCATATTGTCAAAGGGACATTGCATCATTAGTTGTTCACGTGTAAAGCATTATCATGTGCATCATTCTGTTTCTTTCCCATTAATTTTGGGATCTGTCATGTAAGTTATTGACACAAGAAAGTTAAACAGAAAAAGATATTTTCTGGAAGATACAAAGAAGCTTTCTTTCCATTCTATAATTTTCAATTCGTCGGAATCATATTAAACTTTGTCAAAAATTCGTCTAACGAAGCGAGAGCTTCGTACTTTTTAAACAGGCTCATCCCCATATGTAAATTCCCGGAAGCCTATTGGCTGTTAGTGATGGTCTTACTACTACTACTAGTACTATTACTACTACTACTACTACTACTACTAATAATAATAATAATAATAACAATGATAATAATAATAATAATAATAATAATAACAATTATAATAATAATAATAATAATAATAATAATAATAATAATAATAATAATAATAATAATTGTTCGTTGTCAAAATTCAGTAGGTCACGGAACGATGAATGATCCTGAACTTGGGAAACGAATTGATTTTTATTGAGGAGACCTAATACTATGTATACACTTTAAAGCGTCGTTGCCTCAAACGAAGTACTTTATACTCACCAGTAACACCAGCTATTCCCTGTCCAATATTGGTAATGTACACGCAGTAGCTGCACTATCAGTTCTTGTCCAAGTGAGCTGAACGATCCTTTATGGTACACGTGAGCTGGCATTGAGTTATAGTCGCATGTCGCCTGCTCTTTCCTAGGCAAGATAAACGTAACAAGTCTCCAAGTTGTCAATTGTCTCATGTCATCACAGGAAAGATGTGATATTTTTGTGACCTGCATGATCCTTAACTATGATAGTTCCTCAATGTGGTGCTCTTTTTTCCCTAAAATTCACGACTGACAATTCTGGGATCATGAATGTGCAATAGTGCTATTTTATGGCCCATCGCATGTCTTGTCTTGTTTTTACTATTAACGTGCCTTGGACACTTTTGATAAATGAAATTGAATGAATAATTTTATGTCAGCCGAAAATAAGGGACATTTTCTTCTGGTTGCTGCCTACCATAGCACACTGTAAAACTTTAAACGTAATTGTCATTCTATTTTGCTTTTTCACGGATTAAATGATATCATGTTTGTACATGTATTCTAATGTCGTTGTATTTGTTTGTTTTTAATACGCTCCTCGCTTTACTGAAATAACGGAATTAATATATACTTAACTCTTCTTTCAGGTGCATATCTAATTTATAAACTCGGTAGCTAAAGCAGGAAATCCCCGGACATCACACTTTAATGTCTTCATACCGTATGGCCTAAAGTATATGAAGAGTTCCTTTCCAAAATCCATTTTACATCACATTTGTTTTTTTTTTTTTTAAACAAAATGTATGCATCAGTAGTCCATACAGCAAAATATATGTCAATTGCGGTGTTCCTAAAGGCAGTCTACTGGGAAATCCCCTGTTTAATCGTATGTTAATGATTTGAAAATGCTTCTAGTGTTTTATCTCCCCTGTTTTTTTGTTTTTTTTTTCAGACGACTCAAACATATTTTTCTCATAATATCCATACCCTACATCTTAATGGAAACCTCAAATTCAACTTAAGGCTTCAAAAGTCGCTTCACTGGCTGTTAGGTCAAACAAATTGTCTTTATTACCTTCTCAGTATTTTTTGATAGTCTCCCGAATGATATATTGTAGATGACAAAGTTAAAAATGTAGTCATATCAACGAAGTTCTTATGGTCTGAAAATCAACAATAAAGTATAACGGAAGGCACATATTTATTTATTTGTCACACAATATCTTGTGACGTTGGTAAAGTTAAATTTCATTTTTCCAGCCCCACTCTTTGAATGTTATACTCAATTTTGATTCTGCTTGTTCTTAATTACGATGTCATAGCTTTTGGAAACACTCATTCAATCTATCTTGGTAGACAGTTAAGCCTCTAGATAGAAAAAAAAAGGTTCTTATAACACAATACAATGTTTTGCAATGTATCTTGGAGAACTCATACTGACGTTTTATTTTCCGAATATAATATTTTAAGATAGCTGATGTTAATCACGTTGATCTCTATCATCTTGTATATATTCACGTATAATTCAACAATAACTCATTTCCTCTCACCCACACTGGCGTTATTTGAAAAAAAAAAACAAAAAACAAAACTACTTTCACAGACCTTCAAGCTCAAGTTCAAATTTATTTCCGCTTTCCACAGTACAGTAATATAATATACATCTCGCTTTCTTTAGTAACAGAAAGAATGCATGAACCATGTGAAATTGTACAGAGTAAACTAAACAACAATAATTTAGACCATGCATGGTACATTGTAATAGGTGGTCAGATTAAGGTAATGAAAGTTAACTATCAATATGCACTGAGTGAAAAACAGGAGGGGCCCACTGAAAAGACAATGCTTGTAAAGTGTGAGCCCCTCGTGGAAAAAGAGAGATCTATCTGTAAATGAAAGAGCAACATCAGCAACAACAAAACAGTTTTGCACATTCCAAACTAATCGTCACTCTACGATGAATTTTCACTTGCCATTGACTCGGACCCGTTTTACTCAATTCCATTAAAACTTGAGGTACCTAAATTCTTGAATAGCCTTTCTGATAGTTCAAAACCGGCCCTAAGTTTCTTTTTTTTTTTTTTGCAGAATTAAGACTCTACGAACTCTTTCGAAAATAATTACAAAAAAAAAAGAAAATGATATAACCTATATTATTGAAGACCATGTTTTATAGGCCTATGTCCGAATAATGAAGGAAAAAAAAAATGATTAATTTGATAGCTGCTAAAGTATATACCAGAATGTTTAACTTTTCCTCACATCAAGCGTATAACTCAGCGGCCCCGCTCAGCCATCAATTTTTGTCCTCGTCATCCACTTTTGATTAATATTCACACAATGTTATCAGCTCAGCTTTTCTTCTTTCTCTTCTTTCCTATTTTCCTTTCTGAACGGATTTTCACTTCTGCACGGCAGCGACTTGAGATTTGTATGAGTGTTTGTTTGTGGCTAGTTAGGCTTGTATTATAAGTTTATGTATTCGGTTTTGCAATTCTGCTTTTCATCCAAATGAATAGCAGGTCAAGAATGATTTTTCTTTTTTTTTTCTTGGGGGGGGGGAGAAGGGGGAGGGGGTAGAGGATGCATCTTACAAGCACTGCCTTTTTGACATTTTCCCCATGTCAAGCATTAAAAATTGCACTTTTTTTTTCATTTTTCTTTTCACCTTCCTAAAATGGCACACTTATTATTTTCACTTATTATCCTTTGTAATGTCTGTTGGAGTAGTAGGCTTATCTTATGGGAAAAAAAAAGTACTTTTATGTTTACATGTTTTTGTGAAGATGGAAAATGAAGGAATGAATGAATGAATGAATGAATGAATGAATGAATTAATTAATTAATGTTACTGGCAGAATGCATATGGGACAACGTTAATAAGACCAACCGTACCTCGCCTCCGTGCCCAACGACACTTGCAAAAATGACCTGGTATTATTAGCATCCTAAAATCGCGTGACCGCCATAAGAAAATGGACGGATTGGCTATATCGTTAAGGGTCAACGCCCAAATAGAAATCTGAGTAATCCAAGGTGCTGTTTGACCACCTTGCAGAGCTTTCTCCGTTGAATATATACAGGAAATCGTGAATGACGCTACAGACGTGAAATATATCAGAGCAAGGGTGCGCAGAAGGCGCTGATTTTCTTTGAGTTTCTGCATGTCCGCGAAAGGTCTATTCGACGACGGGCGCGAAATTCCTATGTACATGAGTAAGTAAGCTATTCCTGTGAAGAGAAGAAGGAACAATATTATTGCACTCTGTACTGCAGAGATGATACGTGAGGTGATGTCGTCATTTGGTGATACGGGTAATATCATCATCGCGTAGAAAATTGCAGACGAGACCCATACGTAGAAACACGATGCCATGCAGCGCCATGTCGTCACGACTTTGCGCGTTCCGAAAGGGTCGATCGTGACCGTGACGAACCGGTAGAGGGCGACAAGAAATATACTGATGATTGAGGTGGTTGCGCTCGTGGAAATTGCCGACACAATCATGACGTCACTTCCGTTACAGTCCTACTCAAGGAAGAGTGGACATGTACACATAGATGGAAGGAAAGAAGTAAAATTGATAAACTAAGGCATAATAGTATAATCATCACAGAAGCCTGAGTCTGTAGTAGTTCCTTGAACTATGCAAACCAGTTTTTATTCAGGTTAGCGCAGCGTGTTTGAAAATTGAATTGAATTGAATAAAAAATCACTGTATGCTATTTAACTAATTTTCGGAATATTTTGCATGAGATTGTATACGCTCATTGCAAAAAAAAAAATAAGAAAATAAAAAAAATAAAAAATAAATAAAAGTAAAAAATAAATAATATAAATAAAACAAAATAGGTTCAATATTGCGCCTTCATTAGTGTCACGTACACTAGGAGCGCCTCCTTCACGGGTGTAAAATTAGGTTTGAGCTTTTCCGACGCACCTTTGAAGGTAAAACTTTGCACTTTCCTGGTCTGAAAGGTGCAAATTATTGCCCGTAAAGGTGCTTCTAATGTGACCCTAGTAAAAGTGCTCCTAGTTTGATAAAAGGTGCAAAGTAACAAACAAACAAACAAACAAATAAACAATCAAACGAGCTCATTACAGGTTAAATCTTATCATGATGCTAATGACTTTAGTGAAAAACATTTTTTTTTTTTTTTTACTCATTTTCACAATATTTCACCAACATACACCTGCATAATTATCGGGAACCATTCATTGGCAAAGATATTATTGCTTGGATTATGCTGTATTCTTCTTATTATAATGCATTTCAATGCAATTTTACAGATGTGCACAGCATTATGTCAGCCAGGCAGGGCTACCTAGCAGAGAAAGATGAAGGTCGTGAAGAGATTGTGCTGCTAAAATAGAACTTAATCGAACAAACAAACACAGAACCTGACAATTGGGAACAAACCCCCCCCCCCCCCCCAAAAAAAAAAAAAAAACACGCACTTATATTTTACACGCTGTTCGTGTTCTTTTTTTTTTTTACCTACTCGTACCCTGTTAATGAAACACAACGACGACACGTTTGCTACATAACAGTTCAAGCAAACTCTACTGAATCATTCTCGCCTTCCTACGAGAGATAACTCCTTCTTTCTTCCTCTCAGTAAATCGCTCCCTCATATACGTGTTTAAATATACAAGGAAAAATAGTCAGAATTTACCAAGCGTGAATAAAATAAACGATACTTTAAAAACCAGTTTTGTTTTGTTTTGTTAATGGGATATACAGAATCTTGTTTTACTAAATGTGTATACGTATATGCACACTATTGAGACTAACAGCATCATGTTAGTTATACCGTTCACAAAACTGCTCCGGAAAATTTTACGCAGTTTTTCTCGGAGAATATTCTCCTACACGTGGAACTGACGGCTGTATATTCTTCAGAAAGATTTGCAATGGTATTACATGCCCTCCAAAGGAGCATTATAACTGCGACCGGGTAGGGACTTTACCCTTTTCATGTAATTTTAGTGAAACAGAAATAAGTGCCCCTGTCATCATTATCTAAAAACTATTCATTGATGCGGGACTAATAGTATTTTGATATAAGATTTATCAATGGTTGCAGAGAGAGGTAATAATTTCAAGCACATCACGACTGACAAGTTGGATGATGGGAGTTGACTGGTCATGCCTGAAATCAACATGGACAATGATACCATAGATTGATAACTACACTTTATTAGTCTACTTGTATGGTGTGACCAAAATATCAGGCATTATTAATTTTCAGGGAGATATTGACAAAGTTCTCAACGTGGCCATCCTCCCCTTCCATCAATCGTTTGGACATGTGAATGATGGAAAAGAAGAGACAAATGATAGGTACGTCAACAGATGATAATATTGCGTTTATTTGCGATGTAATTTTGCACTTAGCAATAAAACTGTTTGTCCACAGAATTTGCCATTGCATCAATACTATCAATGAGCTATTCAAGTAATGATTGCCGACAAAAGTTTAATGAACACTGATGCAAATTCAAAATATAAAGTTATTGTGCGTCTTTTTCCGTTCGTGTTGGTTGAGTATCGATAGGCACGGAAAACTCCAAAGCGTTATACGCACTGTCTAAAGTCCCTGGCACAAAAGCATTATAATAACTTATTTTCTTATTCTAATTATCATACTTTCACATTCGCATTGATTTAGAATCACACAGAAACAATATAAGCACAGCGGGATTTATGGGTTAATATCCTTGACCACAATATAATGAAAAAGAAATAGTTTATATATGTTGGTGCATGTACTTGTTTTTACCAAGTGAGTGAAAAAAACAAACAAAACGACCAACACTATATAGACGGTTCGTTATTCCGAAGGCTCTTTAGTCCGAAGATTCGTTATTCCGAATGTTCATTATTCCGAATTTCATTTTCGGATTAACGAATCTCCGGAATAACGAACCTTCGGAATAACGCCACAAATGTTCGGATTAACGAACCCCTTTTTCATTTTCGGATTAACGAACCTCCAGGTATAGGGAATTTATGTGTTTCGGATTAACGACCTCTCGGAATAACGAACCTTCGGAATAGCGAACCTTCGGAATAACGAACAGCACCCATATAAACACGTAAACACACATAAACACTTTTTTTTTCAATGTTTAAGGAAATGTAATAACTGTCAAGGATACTATTTTAGCACTTATTCAAATTATTATTTTAAAAAAAAGAATTAAGAAGCTTAATCGTAATTCAGTAAATATGTATATATTCTGCACTCACACTTTCCTTGGATTATAATTTCATGTACATAGGACGAGACCATTGCTAAGAATCATGATTCCCTTTAACCTTTGTACAACTTTTCTCTCCTAACGATTACTTTATAATGTATCTCTCTCTTCAAGTAATTGCCTTGTTTAAGTAACATAACATGAAAGCTCTTAATGGAGACATGTCCGTCAGGTTTAATCAGTCTGTAAGCATTTTGGCTTACAGATTTCATTCTTTTTTATTTCATGTCAGTCATTTTCCCTTAAAAAGTACAATTACACAATCATAAGCACAGTTTTATTGTATGTACACACAGTTTTTTTCATAATATTTGTATGAGCTCTTGAATTGTTAATCATCAGATGACAAAGTATGAACAAAGTCGTATAGAATTAAGTAACGGTGTATGAATTAATCATGAGAAATTAAAAAAAAAATGGACATGGATGTGACTGCTATAAAGCTTAGCTTGTATAGTGCAGTCCCCTATTATCCTCTGTTAGATAAGCTCTTGTGAAAAACAACGGAGGAGGTTTGTCAGGAATGTTCTCAGAATTTGCAATATGGCAAAAACGAATAGTCACTGCAAAGCTCCGTGTGATATGAAATATTTCAAAATTAGAAAAAGTTTCTTTTTTATGTTCCAATACCGATGAAATTGACTGGAGGAAGTGTTAAATTAAAATCAAATCAAAACATAGCCGAAAGTTCTCTTATTATATTTAGGCAATAAACTGCCAAGTCCTGGGTTATTTGTGATCAATGAGTATGTTGAATCTCATGATATGCTGGAGAGAAATTAGATGGATTACGTTTAATACATTAAATTCTGGACAAAACCATGGAAATGTTCTTAAACAGTGTCAATTTGATAGAAATATAGCATCAATATAACATGTTTAATTATGTTTTCAACTAAAAAGAACAATCTACAAATTTAGTGAGATGCTGTCGAAATGAATAAAAGACACTAGTAGATACATTAATGATGAAAGATACGGAATGAAGCACAAAAACTTGGTTTTCGGGACTTAATATTCGTGGAATATGTCTACCTACCTTTCCCAAGCCAAAGTCATATATGGCTACACAGATAGCGTTTGTTAAGATCGGCCAGGGCTAGGTTGCAGACGAAAATGTTGTGCTGCTTTCGCGCCTTTCGACGACCAAGAATCGTGCAGACGATAACAGGGTTCAACATCACTGCGAGTATGTGGCACGGTGCACGAATGAACGGAGCCATATTCCAGTTCGACGCCAAAATCGACATTTGCCCCCGTGTTTACCAATGACCTGTTCATTGTTGCTGAGGTTGAACTACTTATTTTCAAGGGTGTGACATCGAACATGAACTGTGAATGAAGTGTATTTTCAAAGATCATGGGAGCCGGAACGCTACTTCCTTGATTCCGACACAGAGCATAATTTCTCCCTGGTGCCACAATGTAAACATCCACAGCCTGCAGTGAAGCGATTACCATTTTATGTCAAAATAGCTTAAATGGCTGAATGTTGTGCGCATGTGCACAAGCTGTATATATCGGAAAACACAATACACAGTGTCACAATAACAAGACCCACGTCAGCCAGTGTGGCTAGCGTAAACAAAGGGGATTGTGCTTGAAGCAGCCTAAAGTTGTGCCAAATTGCCATGAAACTATATCACATGATGTCAACCAAGTTATTGTGGTACTTGATTAGCTGACAAGCCCCCCCCCCCCCCCCAAAAAAAAAAGGCCTCATTTCTTTTTCTACGAATTATGGCGCCAAATGGGCGGACAAGAAAAACAAAAACAAAACAAAAACAATAAATGTAAAATTGAGTCATGGTGCCCAATCGCAAATCACATTATGGTGCTCAATCGCATTGTTGTTATGCCCCAGTCACATATAAACACGGATGCTCAAGGATCTACACGGTGATCCGGGGAAATCCGGGGACGTCCGGGGAGATCCGGGGAGATCCGGGATTTGTACACACGGTATCAACACGGCAGCTACACGGATAAGGCCGGAAGAGCGCGGCATCTACACGGATCAACACGGCAGCTACACGGACCAACACGGCATCTACACGGCAGCCACACGGACCACCCCGGATTGCTCTGCCAACACGGCAATCCCCGGATGACGCCGGATGTTTTTGACCTCCAGAAGTTGCCGTGTTGGCCTCCCGGCGTCAACACGGATCTCTCCATGGATCAGATCCGGGGTGGTCCGGGGTGATTCGGGATGTCTGTGACTGGGGCATTATGCCCAATCGTCCTCGCATATCATGCTACAAATTCTGGTGCCCAATCAGCTGGCGAGTCGCCACAACAAAAACAACAACAACAACAACAGACAAACAAACAAACGCTAAAAACACGTCCTCACAACTTTTTCTCAGGTCAGCTGACAAAATAACAAACAAACCAAAAGAGGCACCACAGTACACAAAACACCTACAGATTTTCTTTCTATAACAATTATGCTAGAATTATGCTAAAATAATGCCTAGCATTATGCTAGATGTTGAAGCGTCTCCAAATTATGCCAGAAAGCATAATTATGCCAAATCTGGCAACATAGACGTCAGCTCTACTTTCACTTGCTTGCTTTCAGTTGCAATGTGATTTTTAAACACCTGTAGTTTATGTTGTCAAACATAAGATAAAATAAGCTGATTATTACTTTGGCGCAATTTCTAGAATAACTATGCATTCAATTATTTCATACGCTTCACTGTAGGCCTATAGACTGACTTAATTGCTCGAAATTGGACTATCCATCGATAAACCGTCATACCGCGTAAGTGTGATCTACAATCATATTTTTCCACAGTTCTAATAACCGCTTCGAATGATTTTCATGCTTTTAAATCAAAGACCCAAGCCATCCCTCCCTTCCATTTCTTTCTTTAGTATGTACAGTCTTTAATGTACAAGGGCTACAAGCAAATCAAGATACCGTATGCGTAAGCTGTAACCCATTATCATCACTCATGACATTGCTGATGCTTTGTTAGACATTTTAAGGCAAGTCGAAACAAACCTATACTTGGTAAACAATTTACGCATATGGCCTCTTGTGAACTGTACGATTGGTAACCAAGGCCTACCGTACGCGTATTATCGATCGATCGTACAGTACTGTAGTATACCAGAGGCAGATGTATTGGTCTAATCTGGGTGTAGGCCTAAGTCGAGATCTTTATGTAGTAGGATATAAATCATACAAACCATGCACTCTCTTCGAGGTTCCAGCCGAAGTTATGGATTCTTCGGTGACTGGCATTGACTTCTGCGCTAGGCCCCTCAGAACAGAGTGCAATGCAAGCCCCCTCACATTCCATAATTTAAACCGAAACCTTTTGATACATGGTATATATGTATTATATATATATATTATATATATATATATATATATATATTATATATATATATATATATATATATAGAGAGAGAGAGAGAGAGAGAGAGAGAGAGAGATACATATTTATTTTTTTTTTTTTTTGCGGAAATCGCGCAGGTCACCATTGATATTTAACAAAATCAGTCGAATCAAAATTTCAACAAAGTGTTCTTCCAGTCAAACAGATACCAAAATCAATCCCTGTTTAGATATCGAGCACATGCTCATTTCATGCTTACATCATTTTGTACCAAGTATATTCAGTGCGAGATTAATCCTTTCAACATGTCTCTGCATTCTCTTACTGCTCTAGATGGATTTGTTGGCATCCCGGAGCCGAGATGTTACTGGCCGGATGCCTACGGGACAACGTCAATAACGCGAATTGTACCTCTCCTCCGAACCCAACTACACTTGCAAAAATGGCCTGGTATTATTAGCATCCTAAAATCACGTGACCGCCATAAGAAAATGAACGGATTTGCCATATCGTTGACGGTCAACGCCCAAATAGAAATCTGAGGAAGCCAGGATGTTGTATCTTCAACATGCAGAACACTCGCCATTGCATATGAACAGGAAATCATGAATGTTGCTGCAGACGTTCCGTATATCAGAGCAAGGGTGCGCAGAAGGCGCTGATTTTCTTTGAGTTTCTGCATGTCCACGAAAGGTCCATTCGATGATGCGCGAGAAATTCCAATGTACATGAGTAAGTAAGCTATTCCTGTGACGAGAAGAAGGAACAATGCAATTGCAATCTCTACTGCATAGATGGTACGCCAGGTGGTGTTGCCATTCGACGATATCATCAACACGTAGATGATCGAAGAGAAGACCCATGCGTAGATACACAATGCCAAGCAGCGCCATGTCGTCACAACTTTGCGCGTTCCGAAAGGGTCGATCGTGACCGTGACGAACCGGTAGAGGGCGACAAGAAATATGCTGATGATTGAGGTGGTTGCGCTCGTGGAAATTGCCGACGCAATCATGATATCATTGCCGTTAGTTTCCTATTGAAGGAAGAGTGCACACAAATACACGGATAAAAGGAAAGAGAGAAACAACTGCATTCGCAAAAAAAGCCAGATCCCGCGGCCCATGTAAGTAGTACAAACCATTTTTTTTCTTTTATTCAGGTATAAACACAGCGTAATGTCATGGTTTCAAATACATTAGGGAGTCTCGTGCATGTTACTTAATTCATTTTCAGAATATTTTGCATAAGATGCTACACTCTTAGAGTAATGTGTTACACTTTGCGTCCTTACTATAGTGTTATACACCTGCAGAACCTTTATGGCCGGTGTAACTTTGCACCCTTCAGACCAATGACTAGCACCTTTAACCCTATAAAGCCCAATTGGGGGGGGGGGGCACATTGTGCCCCCTACCATATTTTTGCAATGGGAACCGTAAACTAACAACCATGTTCGTCAGATTTTGCATGATTTTCTGTTCCAGTTTCAGTTAACAGTATAATAATGGATGAAATGGGGGTTTTCTTGGCTGTAAATGTGAAGTGATAATGGTTGTGAATTACCCTGAAATGCTCTTCTTATTATTTCCTTTATTTTTTATACGACATAGGCATCAAACAATAGATATAATAGAAATAATCGAAAATGCAGCATTTTCAAAGACTACCCTTTTATTTTGGGTATTTTCACACAAGCTTTGCCTGTAATATCATTTGTTTATCATATTATCAATCTGCAAACTCAAAATTTCAATATTTTGAAATATGAAATGTGATACCAATATGTACCCATTCCAAGCAATACATCATAGGTTTCATATATTTCTATATATTGTAATGAATAGCGCCCCCACATGTTGACCTTGAGAAATTTCAACCATTACAAAAAGTGAAGGTTGACTTGCTTTTCCTTTATGGTAAATATGAAAATGATTGATATAAAATAAAAACATATGTACTGGGGATAAGGAAATAAAAAGAAAAAACATGATTTTAGCATATTTCCTATGTATTTCTTTATATTTTGGTGAATAGCGCCCTCAGTGGATGACCTTGAGAAATGTCAAATGTCGGGTCATGTAGAGTATGAGTTGCTCCACCCATGTGCCAAATATGACGGTCATACATCATATAATAAAGAAGTTATATAGGGGGCATAAGGTGAAATGTAAAAATAAGGTGAAATGTTGAACCTACTTTTCTTTTTTTTTTTTTTTTTTTTTTTAGCGTGTACCTCTAATGATTTGTTCGCCACCATCTTGCCCCTATATTTGCTTCACGCTGAACTCCTGGATACTATTAACTATTAAACTTGCTGTGATCATATATTTCCCCTGAAATCGACATTTGAAAGGGATTTATGAGAAATTTAATAATTTTAATCAGTTTAATTTGCTTATAATGACTTGACACTTTAAACTTTTTCTTGCTCTCTCTTGTCAATGTCCGACAGGACAAATAGGCACCACACATGCATTTCTTCTTCCCCCCTCATGTTCCCAAGCTCTCTTTGTAAATACCCCCAGATCCTATCAAGTATCATTTAAACTATTTGCAACCATATAGATTGTGTTCACGGGGGTTGCAACGATTTTCAAGCTTTAAGCTTATGTTGCAATTCCTTTGCGTGTTCGTTACCTTGAATAATGTAGCTCTCTTAGTGGAGTTGTATACTATCCTATAACTACTTCTAATATCAATGTATACTTATTGTATATATTCTGTCTTGGCTATATTATGAGATGTACTTCATACATTTGTATGCATTCCTATTTTGTGAACACGCATGAAATCTTGAATAAATAAATAAATAAATATTTACAAGCTACAGAGACTTTTTAACTTCATTCATGTAATACTTTTTTTTTTTTATAGCAATGTGCACTCAACCCAAAAATTAGGTACAGGAATCGCACTTTATTTCCTATATTCTATTCTATCTCTGTTCCATTAAGTTACCGATTTGGCTTTGATAAGTGAAACACAATGTAAAGCGACGATCTGTTTTTTGTGACAGTTGATTAAAACTCTCTTGAAATCCCGCTTCTTAACGAGACATCTTTGTGTGTGTGCGTGTGTGTGTTTTCTTCCTTTCTCTCTACATGAATTCCTTTCCGCGAATGAAAACGTAACTAATGAAACTTTCTCTCAAACTGACATCTATTGAAATATTAGAAATAGAATATGCAAGAAATTGCAATTTGAAATGTTAACAAAACTTTCCAGCTGCGCATTTGCCTTGGAATGAATATTACACTAAAAATGTGCCCAAGTCCAGTTTATTGTAAGTTAGCGATAGACTGTAATGTGCCTGTGGCCAAACGAACAGTGTAAAAAATAATACTACATTAAAATGAATTAAAGCGGAAAAAGAGAAGTGGGCGTAACTCACTCTTGCCAAGTTAAAGTCGTTCATCGCCAGACAAATAGTGTTGATAAGGTCGGCCAGGGCTAAGTTACAAACGAAAATGTTGTGCTGCTTTCGCGCCTTTCGACGACCAACAATCGTGCTGACGATAACCGCGTTTAACATTACTGCCGGAATATAACACGGAGCGCGAACGTGCAGGGCGTGCCTCATATTATACCAGTCCGTCGCCAAGTCGACATCTGGCTTGGGGCTCACGAATGGCTGGTTCATTGTTGCTGAGAATGATATAAAGTATATTTTTTTCAAGTTTGTGATTCCGAACTTGAACTACGAATGAAGTGCACTTTTAAACATAAATCATTCTGAACGTTCGTTCTCTAGTTCGTGGTGCAGTCTATGATTTCACTACAATATCACGATGTCATAATCATTCTGTCAGTATACCGATTGCTGTGCTATGCTGGACGCGGCAGAGTGTCTGCCCTCATATGCGCATGTGCTCGCAAGATTGGTCTTTACCAGATATGAAAGTCTTCAATCACAGTGAACCAAAATGTCAAGAAAACAGGGCTTAATGAGTTGTGCATATCAAGAGATATATACTTGTCATTTGTTACTGTCATGTGCAAATAAGCTATATGTCTCTGACACTCTGATTTATCGATGAAGCGATCAGCGCACGATATCAGATGTGTTTAATAGACACACGTCACCTCATCTTCTTCCCTCTCAATATCGATGCACATTAAAGCAGAAATTTATAGAGAATCTAGAAATATGACAAGTTTGATATCTACGGAAAGCTAAAAAGCTAGTTAACAAAACTGGATATCTTTTAGACGATGTAACTTTACCCCCAAACTGTTTTTGAGATTGAAAAAAAAACCACCCAATTTCCATGACCACGTAGCTCCGTTCGCTACAAGAAACATCGGATTTGAGCAACGTCACCTAATTAATGTGTATGAGCTGATTTGCCGTACGGCTATATGAGGCACGCTCTGGCAAAACCCGAAACTTCTCGACAAATGTGATTTCGCGCTACAGCCCGAAAAAGGTCAAAAAATGACCTACCTCAGGGACCAAATTGACATTTTGGTATCATGTTGTAGGGGAAATTTTCTAGTTTCTGATTGATATCAACATTTTGAAATACAACCTACAAAATGTGGAATTTTGAAGAGAAAAGTGGGATATCAATCTCAAATGTTGGCCAAAATCTTACGTCTAAAGACCAAATCGCCTTCGCTTACGGCGAAAATGACTGTTCTTTTGGCGATCGTGTCTTAGATATTCTGCGTTGAACCCTGACACATTTGGTACCTACAAAAAGCTCCACCTCTGCTTATTCCAAATATGGTCATGGCATGATGTCATGCTACTCACTTTCATTCACAAATTCGTCTGAAACATGCGTAAGTTTATGCAAATGGTAGTCTCCCAGACGCGTAAACAGCCTTGTTGCTTACCAAGACACGTGATCGAAATACGTGTTTACGATTGGTCAACTGCGCCGAGGACCCCGTTGTTTACAAGCAACCTATGTGTTATACTATGAGGATCGCTGCAGCAGCGGTGCATGCTAGCATGCAACACGTGTACTCAGCACGGAAAGGGTGCAGTTTCCCGCTTTGTTAGACTTTTTTTTTTTAGCAAGTTGAAGGGATAGTACAGTATTGGTGGAGAGGAGAATTGGGCTTTTAACTTTTTGCGAGATGTCAAGAAAACATTTATGATATAGTACAGAGCAAACCATTTTAAGAGGAATTCAAAGTTTATTTGATGAAAATCGGGTTTGGAATGACTGAAACATCCAAAAAACAAAGTAAAACAAAGCAATCGTAATAAAGTGTGGGTCCCACACTTTATCAGAATTGCTCTTTTTTAGATATCTCGGCCATTTCAAAACCAATTTTCATCAAATAAACGTAGAATTCCTCATAAAATCACATGCTCTTTCATATTTCATAAGAGGTTTCTCATTATCTCACCAAAAAATGTTAGAAACCTAAAATTAGGTCTCAACCAAAACTGTACGATCCCTTTGAGGTAGAAATTGAAGACCTGAATATAAAAACGACCCAAATCCAATTTTTGGCCAAATTCAGTTTGACATGGGAAATTGTAGCTTATGCATGGACTCATCTTGTGTATAAAATTAATGATAAATCCTAATTACCCCCGGAAGTGCCTGAAATGAATGAGTTAAATCTTACATTAATGTAAGAAGGAAGGACTTGGGTCATTCTTACATTCATATATTAGCGCCCTCTATCATCCTTCTCTCATCTCTATAGCAGAATATCATGTATATGAATGAAAGAACGACCCAAGTCCACATGAATCAAAGAACGACCCAAGTCCATATGAATCAAAGAACGACCCAAGTCCACCACACAAAATGGCCTCTCCACTATTAATGTTAATGTTAATTGTCATAATAATATATGTTCTAATAACTGTATATACAATGTTGCCTTCCCATCACAGTTAAATAGAATATTATTGGACAGATAAAAAAGATATGAGGTTTGTTTTTTTGTTTTTCTTCCATGGACTTGGGTCGTTCTTATATTCATATACTCAATTAGAATTTAAACCAACACACAAGAGAAAAAGAAGGTCACATTTATCTAACAAACCTTCATCATGCCATTTCGAAGAAGAATCAAGCTGAAATCACGGCATCAAGGAATACCTCTTCACTGCCGATTCTGCTGGTACTGTTATGCGTACACCTGATCACGGCAATCGCGAATCTTGAGCTGATTATACGGTAGGTTTTGTGCTTTTCAAACGTCGTATTTCCGTAAATTCATGGGTGTAAAAATAATTTCCAATCAATTACAGCT
Organism: Diadema setosum; assembly: GCF_964275005.1. NCBI lineage: Eukaryota > Metazoa > Echinodermata > Echinoidea > Diadematoida > Diadematidae > Diadema > Diadema setosum. The sequence goes on from NC_092696.1 coordinate 28,782,451, forward strand.
CTTGGACTTAGTTATCATCCTTCATGAGTATATGAGATTACCTTAGCTATACGTAATTCCCCCACAATGATCGATTTGTTGTGTCAATAATAACAGCAAATTGTGGCTGTACGAAGGAACAGCTGATCATGGCAATCGTGAATATTGAGCTGACGATAGGTTTTGTGCTTTTAAAACTTTGTTTTTCCGTAAATTTATGGGTGTAAAATATGATTCCAATGAACACAAACAAACAAACAATTTCACGACGTGAATATATAGTTTTGGCGGACGATTTATTCTAGATTGACAACAAATTACACACCAATTTCCTGAAAAGTGCACACAGTTTGCCTGTAGATACGTAAATCCCACTGGGTTGCATACACATTTAGTGACGTCGCAGATTTGGCACTTTTCGTAGGCGCATCGAACCTTTTCCAGTGCTCAAATTTGGTAAAAATGAAAAGATTCTTATATTCAAAGCAGAGACAATTGTATTGCATGATTTATGTCAGAAATTACTCAAAATAACATTGAATGATGGAAAACAGTCAATTTATATATTATTTCCTATAAATTTCTTCTTTAACTCACCCGTTCATTTGGTTATAATTACATGTTTTGTTTTGTTTTTTTCATTTCCATCTGAGAAGATGGCTGGAATGCCCATACATGTATACTGGATGAGACCATTACCAGTGGTCATAACTATATTCCCTTAACCTATACACAACTTTCCTTTTTTCTAATATGAATAATTATGTTTCGCTTCGAATCACTGTAGTTTGTAGAACAATAAAGCTATATAGGGGAACAGTGTTGTAGGGTTAATCTGTCAGCCAAAATTATATTTGTCTTCCAGATTTCATACTATTCCATGTCATTCCCTTCTCCATGTCATTACTAGGCTATCACTCTGTTCTGAATATTGTATTTATGTGTCTCGTGTACTGGTGTACGTTGCATATTCATTATAATGTTGGCACATTATTACTGTGCGATGCTTAGAAATCATGCTTCTTTTCAAAGTCAACCAAAGTACATAGTTCTAGGTGTATTCCACCGTATTGCTACCTTACATCCCCCAAGTAATGTTTTTAGCAGAGTGATGCTAACTACGCCTACCGCTCCTCCCTACTTTTCGTTATATTATCTACATATTTTTTTTTTTTTTTTAAAGATAGGCTATCTGAAAACCAGTAGTAAAGTAAGAGATAAAAGTGAAGGCAAGAATGAACTCAGCTAATTTGCAATATGGCAAAATCAAGATAATGGTACTGGTTTTCATATAAAGACCTGAATATAAGAACGACCAAAGTCCAATTTTTGGCCAAATTCAGTTTGACATGGAAAATTGTAGCTTATGCATGGACTCATCTTGTGTATAAATGGTAATCTTAATTACCCCCGGAAGTGCCTGAAATGAATGTGTTAAATCTTATATGAATGTAAAAATGAATTACTTGGGTCATTCTTACATTCATATTATAGCGCCCTCTCTCGTCCTTCTCTCATCTCTATAGCAGAATATCATGTATATGATTCAAAGAACGACCCAAGTCCATATGATTCAAAGAACAACCCAAGTCCATCACACAAAATGGCCTCTCCACAATTAATGCAAATGTTAATTGGCATAGTAATATCCACCTTCCCATCACATTTAAATACAATACTATTGGACAAATAAAAAGACATGAAGTTTTATAAAGTTTACTCGAAATGGTCTTCCATGAACTTGGGTCGTTCTTATATTCAGATACTCATATAATAATATGTATGTTCCTTACTAGTCGAATACCGATCAATTGACGGACGAAGATATTAAATTACTTAAACTAAAATATGCCCAAGGCTTTCTCTGCAATACATTTAGGCAATAACCTACCAAGGCATGGGTAATCTTTTGGCAGAAATTCTTAACTTGTAACCAATGATTACGGCGACTCTTTCGCTCGAGAGAGTGAAAATGGATTTGGTTTGATACAGAAATTTTGCCCAAATACATGAAGATATTCTGAAACGTCAATTTGATAGAAAAAAAAAGGGACTTTCGATTTTAACAGAAAAAAAAAAATGAAACACTGGTATGGATTGTACATCTAAGATGAAAGATACATAACAAAATAACTTCATATCTTAAGCTGCCTATATACTCATACTCACTTTTTCGCCCTGCCAAAGATCATATATCGCTACAAAGATCGCGTTTGTAAGGTTGGCCAGGACTAGGTTACAGACGAAAATGTTGTGCTGCTTTCGCGCTTTTCGACGGCCAAGAATCGTACAGACGATAACCGTGTTCAACACCACGGTGAGAAGGTGACACGGAGCACGAATGAATGGGGCGTGGTCCATATACCAGTTTGACGCCAAGTCAATATCTGGCCCCGAGCTTACTGATGATTTGATCATTGTTGCTTAGAACGATGGCAGTTTATAATTTTCAAGTTTGTAGATAAGAACGCTAAATGTGAATGAAGGGCACCTTTCCAGATTGTGGGAACCGGAACGCTAATTCCCTCATTTCGGATACATTGCATAATTTTCATCTCGATGTCGACATGTTAACATTCACACTGAAACCGCTGCGGTTACCGTGCCATGTCGAACTAGGCGAAGTGGCTACAGCTTCTTGTGCGCATGTGCACCGCACATGGGCTTATCTTCCTTATTCATGAGTGTTTATACAACCATTATGGCGCACCCAATTGCCCAAGGGGCATCGCATCATGGAGGGTGACATTTACAACATTATCTTTGAATCTCTCTCTTTCCCAGTAATGACCTAGAACGCCTAATGCAGCTGACACAGACTCTCAAAAGCCGAAAAGACAAAGAGATACAAAGAAAATTTCTCCTTTTTATTTTCGAATCCTTGAAATCTTATCATCATTGTCTTACATAAGCCGATATGTCAATTATATTGCAAGGGACAGAGAAAACACTCTTGGAGCGAAGTGTCCTGCGTACATTGTCACTTGCTCTCTGTTCAGCTTTCAAGCCGGATTCACATCATTTATTCTATTCTTGATGGAATCAAGTGATTTCAAACCTTGTTTTACTGAGAAGCAAATACAGCAGTAGGCAAATTGTTGTAGTTTTTTAATTTTGTTTTCAATTCAGTCACGCTTTATTTTCATCCAACGAAAGATGATACATAATGCAAAGTATAACAATTGACAGGGATATCGTGTAACTATTTGTAAGAAATACAATTCATAAAAGAATAAGATAGAGTATAAGAACGGATGGATATTCCATAATGAGAAAAAAATATGAATGCTTTGCAATGATGACTTATGCGCTTAGAAATATTAGTATTAAGCGCTATATAAATGTTATTCATTATCATTATCATTATCATGACAATTGTAAATTTAGAAAGAACAATCTAGAGAAAAGTGGGACTTGTAATGAAGTCGTGGATCACTGGAAAGACAATCATACTAATAGGACGTAATTCCAGGTACAGATTGAGCATTATTTTGATAACTGATTTACATGATGCAGGTTAAGTATTATAGACAGAACTCACGTAGTACTTATTTTGAAATTCAGGGGAAAATACAAACTTGAAATGAGAAAATGAGGTGGTGGTATTTGTAAGAAGTACAAGTCATAAAAGAATAAGACAGAGTGTGTGAACGAATGAATATAATACATAATGAGAAAAAAATATGCATGCTTTGCGATGATGACAAATGTAAAGTTAGAAAGAGCGATCTAGAGAAAAGAGGGACTTGTATTGAAATCCTGGATCACTGGAAAAACAATTATAGTAATAAGACGTTTACCCATGTACAGATTGGGCATTTGATCACTGATTTATATGATGCATGTAAAGTATTGTAGACAGAACTCACGTAGTACTTATTTTGAAATACAGGGAAAATACAAACTTGAAATGAGAAAATGAGGTGGTGCGGTACAGACACTGATGACAAAAACAAGAAGACACACAAACAGCAGAAAAAAAGGGAAATGCACACATTAGCAAAAGACAATAAATCAACATATGTCACCAACAAGTTGAGTGAATGTATATTTTTTCTTCACAAAGAAAACTTTTTTTTTGCGGAATTATCGCTTTATTTCATTCATTGTCTTACGCTGCAAAAGGGCAGTCTCCTTATCCAGCGATGGCTGCTTTGATATTAAAATTCAAAACTTCTCGACGGATTTTACCTCAAACTTGACGTGTTCTAGGTATACTGCAGTCTCCTGTGTTCACTCAATCCACATGCGCATTTTGGGATTCAAATCTGTTTTATAAAGCCTCCTGTTATTTTTTGACGAGTTTCAGTTCCAAGGAACAAAAAAAAAAAAAAAAAAAATTGGATGATTTTTCTGTTCCGTAAATTTGCATAGAATACAAAATTTAAGACAAAATTTAATATAATTAAATATATATACATATACATATCATACACATGTCATATATACATTTACATATAAATATACATACATACTACATAGTATGAGATATAATGTAATTTTTACGTTATCCGAGTATCTTTTGGGATCACCTCCTGTACCTTATTATGCACTGAGTCTTTCTTTATTCTTTATTGCTTTTCCATACATTTTGTTAATGTTGAGGTTAAACTCATAAAGTCCTTTGACTATTAATTTTAAATTTATACCATATGTATCACTGTGCTAAGATCTAGTTCTGTTTTGTTCAGTTTTTGCAGCATGTATATAATATATATCTATCTATATATATATATATATATATATATATATATATATACACATATACACATATATATATACAATATTTATATATGGCTTCTTTAAAGAGGCTTTACCTTTTCCTTTTTTAACTTTAGGATGGTGTGCTTATTTTTGACGTGGTTGTCTTCCTTGATTTGGACAGGATAAAACTATGCGCAGAACGACGCTTTGAATAGATGTCATTCTGAAATGACAAATTCCTTTCAAATTTTGAAAAGAACAAAACGATAGATCATACATTTTCTTACATGCATGTTTCTGCTATCCTTACTGTTACTATTGGCGCGTTTCTTGCCAACATGGAGTCTTCTCGTTACTTGCTGATCGGTACAACGTCAATTACACAAATTATTTCCCGCCTACGAGCCCAACTACAATGGCAAAAAATGACTTAATATCATTAGCGTCCTGAAATCACGTGACAGCAACAAGAAAATGGCCGGATTGGTCGTATTATTGAGGATCAAAGCCCAACAAATTACCTCAAAAAGCCAGGGCATAGTGGTGTGCCCGGTCACTGCTATCGTTAGTGGAGCTGAACAGGAAACAGTCAAAAACACTGCAGACGTGCCGTATATCAAGGCAAATGTACGAAGAATGCGTTGATTTTCTTTGATTTTCTGAGCGTCGACAGCATGCCCACCGGACGAGGGACGCGATATCCCGATGTAAATTAGACAGTACGCGATGGAGCGAAGCGACCGAGCAGGGGGAGGGTGTGGGAGGGGGGATACCCCCTCCCACGGTAGGGACTTTTTGTAAAAACAGAGTATAAAAGTCGCGTTTATAGAGAATTTAAAGCAAATTTCTAGGGAATTAACATATTGAAGAAATCAGTTGGAAGGACTATGATCATAACAAACGGGAGTACATTTATGATGTGATGGTGCGAGATCCTCGGCGAGGGAGCGAAGCGAGCGAGCGGGGGGGGGGGGGAGGGTGTTGGAGGGGGGATACCCCCTCCCACGGTAGGGACTTTTTGTAAAAACAGAGTATAAAAGTCGCGTTTATAGAATATTTAAAAGCAAATTTCTAGGGAATTAACATATTGAACAAAAATCAGTTGGAAGGACCATGATCTTAACATACGGGGGTATATCATGTGATGGTGTGAGATTCTCGTCGAGGGAGCGAAGCGACCGAGCGGGGGAGGGTACCCCCTCCCACGGTAGGGACTTTTTGTAAATACAGACTATAAAAGTCGCTTTTATAGAGCATTTTAAATTAAATTTCTGAGTAAAAGAATAGTAAAAGAAATCACTGCGAAGGACTATGATAATAACTTATGAAAACTTTTCATTTTACTATAAGTACGGGCAGAAAGAGCGAGCCACTTTCACTTTGCAATTTATCTGAAATGTATGCATTAAAAGCTTTAACGTGATCGCATCGTTCGAACAATAAAACATATTCTTATACTGCTAGAAAGCAAAGAAGAAAATGAAAAATGTAAGGTTTACTAAAGGTATGTTTCAGTGGGCACACTCGAGGACACGAGGCTACCATCTATACACTAAATTTACTCATTAGTTACTATTAGTGTATAGATACAATAATGTATGTTGTTAGTGTTCGCCCCGGAAGACGCGAAAATTTTTGCATTTTCAGTTATGAAATTACAACATTTAGACAAGAAATATTCCTTTATTGTTCATTTTGGTCTTTAAATCAGTGATTAATTATTTGTTACAGGGGGCACTTTGGGTGGGCAAAAACTCGTTTTGCCCCCCCCCCCCCCCAACATTTTTTTTTTTTTTTTTTTGGGGGGGGGGGGGGCAAGTGCCACCCCTGCCCCCTCCCCCGCTTCCGGCGCCCTTGTGTGTGTGTGTGTGTGTGTGTGTGTGTGTGTGTGTGTGTGTGTGTGTGTGTGCGTGTGTGCTTGTGTGTGTTTGGAGTATAATAATACAATGTAGAAACTGTGCATGTGTGGTGGTTGTATAGTGGTAGTGGTTTGTTTGTCTGTGTGTATACGTGTGCCTGTATGCGTACGTGTGTCTGTTTGTGTTTGTGTTTTGATGTTTGTGCGAACGAACTTTTTTGAGCAGCAGGCACTACACCATAACTGTGGCAATGAAAAAGCCTTCAACGTGTATGAACACGTACACTGTATTTATAGAGTTCACAGCAGCGTTGATTTCAAAATAGTATGGATGTGTCAATTTCAGCGGTGAGGAGGGCTAGGAGAGAGAGACCGAGAGAAAATACATACGAGAGAGGTACCCTCCCTAAATGTTATCTGTCTTTGTTCATTTTTTTCACTGTAGTCATATTCTTTCATCAGTCTTAACTACAACTTCCATGTCATTATTCTTTGTCATATGGACACCGCCAATACATACGTATTGTAAACAAACACCAACAAACATTCAAACAAAATAATCCTCATAATGCAAATAAACCATCTCAACACTTTTTTGTTGTTTTTCCTTGACATTAATTGATTTTATTCAAATCATTCATAAATCAACCCATTCTGGGTGTAACATGAACAAAAACGTTACAAATGCAATTCAAAACACAAACAAATCCGTTTGAGAGTTTTTACTACAAATAATCTCACTTCAACATAGATAACTCGATTATAGATCAACCCTACTAACAATTTCTTCACGAGAAAGTTTTGACATGTACCAAACCTATATCCCTTGAATTTGTTGGTTTGGATCATATAACACCTTCTTACTTACAAGGGCATATTATACATTAAAAAAAAACACACAAATACATTGTACAAATCTAGAATGAAGTCAGTCATAAAAAACCCGACCACCCCCCCCCCCCCCACCGAAACAAATCTACATCTATCCTAAATATCAAATCCTACCAAAATCTGTCATACCATTATAACTATCCTTCTTCAAATCAAATCCCCAACCCACCAACCCCAGATTAACCAAAACCTAAATCATCGCACACCCACATTCACCAACCCACATACATACACACACCCACAAACATACACACAAACGGGTGCTGTTCGTTATTCCGAAGGTTCGTTTTTTTCCGAAGGTTCATTATCCGAAACACATAATTCCCTATACCTAGAGGTTCGTTAATCCGAAAATGAAAAAGGGTTCGTTAATCCGAACGTTTGTAGCGTTATTCCGAAGGTTCGTTGATCCAAAAATGAAATTCGGAATAACGAACCTTCGGAATAAAGAACCTTTGGACTAAAGAGCCTTCAGAATGACGAACTTTCGCAATAACGAAATGTACATAACCCCCTCCCCACATACACACACACACCCGAACCGATACCACCTTCCTTCCTGATGAAACGACTTCCCAATGCTGATTCATAAGACATAATGGACCGTATGCATAAAAGCAGCATCCGCCCGCACGCAAGCACCACTCCGAATTCATACATACAAATCCGTCAAACAAACTCCTCAAACTCAAAGCTGCTGATAAAATCAATACAACGCTTATGCCAACAACAGCCCTCCCCACGCGCAGCCAAAACACATACGCTGACATAATAAACACATTCTTCCATCATATACACTAACACATACACACACACACGCACACACACACGCGCGCGCGCACACACACACACACACACGCACAAAGGGACACTAAATTATCATGTGTGCGCGCACATACACACTTCCTTGAAACCTCACCATGACTGTTTACATGGGCGTAAATCCCGGGGGGGGGGGATGGGGGGGGGATATATCCCCCCCTGAAATGGAGGAGGGGGGATGGCCTGTACAATCATCCCCCCCCCCTGAATTTTGAAGAAAAAAAATGGAGGAAGCAGAAATGTGATTGTATCAATTTTGGCATATTGCATGACGTTTGTACGCCGGCCTTCAGACAGGTAACAGAGCTGAACAGTATTCTATCTTGCAGGAAATCGAATGCATAATTTTCTCAAGCGCTCGCTCGCTTCGCTCTCTCGCGGACATGGACATACACTGTAAGGTATGGCTCAGACGTTGACAACGTCAAATAGTGTAGGCCTACATGTAAACATGCTAAGACGAGAGTAACTTGCAAAATATGTACGAAAACAAACAAGCAAACAATAACAAAACTATATTGCCATAATTGAACCCCCTCCATTTCCTGAATCATTCATGAGGAACGACAGTGACTGATAATTCAGTCAAGATACATCTATGGGTATACCCAGGGAAGATCAGGGGCGTCGAAAATATCTGGGGGGGGGGGGCAAAGGGCATTTGCCCCGCCCCTACGAAAGTGTTTAGGCAGGCAAATCATTTATCCCCCAAGCAATTTCCGAGATGAGGACAAATTTCGAACTTTCTTAATGGAATTATTGTCCAAATACCGCCAGAACTATGCACCAAATCGTTGAATTGCAATCATAAATATGCAAAAGCTCCGCTATACTGGATCCCTTTCGAAAAGTACACTGTTGAGATTGACGTATATTTCCCTAATTTGTCAAAGAGTGTGCAGCATATCTTTCACTTAACAAAAGCTCCCTCATATGCAGAGGCGTCGATGGGGGGGGGGGATGGTTCCCCCATAAAAGTGGGACAAACCAAATCGCAAAAATATAGCTAAAAACGGCAGTTTTTGGGGTGTAAAATGTCAAAATTTTAAAGCTCGCTCGCTCCGCTCGCTCGCATTTTAAAAGCGCTAAGCCATTCCCCTGATGTTGCTAACAGTGATTGACAGCAGTTGCGCCCGGTGCGCCCCCCCCCCTAATCTCCAAAGCAAAAAATATAGCTACAAATGGCAGTTGGGGGGACTGTAAGATGTCAAAATTTTTCAAGCTCGCTCGCTTCGCACACTCGCATTTAATCATTATGCCATTCTCATGATGTTGCTGCCATAAATTGCCAGCAGTTTTCGCCCGATGCTCCCCCTTAATTTCCAAAGCTAAAAATAAAGCTACAAACGGCAGTTTTGGGACTGTAATAAGTCGAAATTTTGAAGCTCGCTCGCTCCGCTCGCTCGGATTTAATCATTATGCCATTCTCCTGATGTTGCTGCCAGTACGAACTGCCAGCAGTTGCGCCCTGTGCGCCCTCTTAATTTCCAAAGCGAAAAAATACAGCCACAAACGGCAGTTTTTTTACTGTAAAATGTCAAAACTTTCAAGCTCGCTCGCTTCGCTCGCTCGCATTTTAATGTTATGCCATTCTCTTTGATGTTGCCTCCCTATTCATCCTTTTCCTTCATTGGTTGCCTCCTTGATCCTCATGATCATCACTGACCCCCCCCCCTCTGCCTTTTCTCTGTCCCCTCTCCTCTGCCTTTTGTCTGTCCACCCTCCTGCTTTAATCCCCCTCCCTTTACCTGTTGGGCTCCTTGCCCATGACCTCCCACCCTCTCCTTTGTTTTCTTTGTTCTGTGTACCCAGCTTGTCCCTGTCTGTTCTTGTTGCGTGAAGTCCTTATATGTGATTGCTTTCCCTGCATGTTTGTCATTTTGCCTCTGACGAAGATTCTGCTAGGATCGAAAGCTCAGGCCCCTTTTGACTCCATTTTACTCCATTGGCTCACCTTTATTGGATAAGTAGTTTTCAGCAGCCTTTTTTGCTACATTTAACTCCAAATAATGGTATAAGGCGATTAAATTTTCTATCTATTTATTTCAGACGTGGGTACCGTCCTGTATCACTACAGTTATACTTAATATTTATTTTTCTATGTTTAGTAGGACCGATTTAGTTTTGCTTGGTTTTTTTTTCGGGCCACCAAAAAAAAAAAATCAATCATTTTGGTGGCCCGATCGGGCCACCAAAATAAAAGTTAGTGTGGAGCCCTGGCCTGCATCAATGTGGATAAAGTGTCTTGCTGAAGGGCAAATATCGGGCACACCGCTCCAGCTCTCGGCTCCAGAGTAGACAACATACATGTACATTATACATGTGTACGCGTGGTGTAACTGTAAGTCGATTTTTTTCGACTTACGCACAAGTCGAAACTCGCCTAAGTCGATGTGTTTTGCTCAGTCCCGAGAAGATCGACTTATGCGAGTTTAACTGTAAAAATCTCACCTCTCCTACATGTGTGCAAAGAATCATACACACTGGGCAAACTGAAAGGCAAAAACACTAACATAAAAATGCTGACTTATACTTGAGTTGCTGTCAAAACCATCATGTGTATGATTATGCTACCTACATAAAACGGTAAACATGTTATTCAGATTTGCACAACTTGCTATGTGCAAGTCAACTGGCTGCTTACATGATGTATACTACAACATGTACTTGCATCCAATAACAATATACATACACTGTCTCCGTACATTACATGAATCAGAATCAATGCAAAGCACTTTAGACCAGAACAAAAATATCAGCAACTTTGTAATATAGTATGCTAAAAAAAAAAAAAAAAAAAAAAAATGCATGCTGCGCATAGATTTCATACAATCACAAAAACAAACAAAAAATGAACCTGAGTTTTAAATCTCAAAGTGCCAAAATATCAAAAGTTGCAGAACTATACACAATTCACACAAACTTATAAAAATGAAGCAGGCATGTGGCACACAATTCAGTTCACAAGTCAGAGTCCAGGAACACCCGGTAACTGAGGTCAAAAATGGGGGTTATCAGTTATCAGGGAGCTTCGGAATATACAGTCAATGTCTGGAGGACGGCCAGGAGGGGGTCCTACATGCAAGCCCGTGGAGTGACCTGGTCGAGGAGTAGGAGCAATGCCTGAGGTTGGAGACATCACCAATGTGCAGAGCTGAACACGAGGAGTAGTACTCTTCTCACGCCGTGGAACGTGAGATGTATCTCCAGGAGTGGAGGCACTGGTGAAGACACGGGGTCCTCTGGATGCATCTGGGGGGCGCCCAGGAGGGTCGTTGATCTCGATAGTGCGAGGATGGTCTGGGGGCCACTGCGTCGATAAGGAGTGCTGATGCTACTAACACTGATATTGAGAACATCCACAGGAAGCTCATCAGTGGGTGAGGGACACTGGTTGACAGCTGAAGATGGCTGGCATGCTGGCAAGCCAGAGCGATGACGAGGTGTGGTTAGGGCACCAGAGGAATCATCATCGGTGACATCAGGGATGGTGCGATTCATCTCAGGGGTGGGAATGATGGCTAGCTCCGACTGAGCTAGACACTGACGTGCAGCCTCAGCATCCTGGGAATGGGGGCGTAGGCCTATGCCTTGGTGGTGACCGTTGCTGGCTGGTGAAGGTGCGGTCACATCATCAGAGATAGATGAAGGCGAGTTGTACCGGGGAAGGCTGAGAGACATCGGAGGCGTGCGGGAAAGACGAATATCTACCTCTGGTGTAGGATCAGGACCATAGGTGTACGAAGGTCCATCACCAATTGTGATACTGCGCTTTGCGGGACGGATGGTAATGTCGTGCAACACTATGAACGGAATGCCTGTCTCAATTATAACATCCGGAGAGTCAACAACTAACCCTTCAAAGAGAAATGCCTTTCCATCTCTGGTAAGTGTGAGGCACGTCCCTCCAACAACTGCATATGGTGAAGAATGATCAACTGGATAAGCTTCAGAAGAGTCCGAAAAAACACCTCCGAGACTCTTGAACACTGAATAGCCAATGAAGTTCTGTGGCGAACCACTGGCAAGAGTAACCCGGATAGTCTGTTGACCGTGGTCAAGGTCAGTGTAGGGAGACATACAAGCCTTTTCAGGCAACACTGAGGGACTAGCTACTGGACACTGTGGTGACTGATCAACCCGGAAGTGGAACTCATCCGACTGCGATGAGCCACGATCATAGCAGTAAGAATTGTCTTGAAACCCTATTGACCTGTCTAAATCTGACATATCCTTTGCATCTCCAAGACTAGTACTGTCTGAATCAGCAACACATACCCTAGCAGACAAGCAGACAATATCTGTAGCCAAAGCACTGTCATGAAGATCATCAAAACAATCATCAACTTCTGAGAAATCACATTCTGACTCTAGCTCATCATAATCATCCAGATAATTGTCATATGGACACAGGGAATCAGAGTAGCCAAGGATGGACGCCGCTTGGCGAGCACATGTAATGATATCTCTTTCATGCTCTGGTAGGAATGAGCAATCACTGATGTGATGCTGGTTCGGGCGATTGGCCACGAGACATATTGGGCAACTGTGAACTGTATGTCTAACATTAGAACGACTGGACTCACTAACACTAAGACTACTCATACACATAGGGACAGGACGAGGAGTAATGTTACATGAACGTGGATTGACGCCATCATACCGAGTAGCATGCAATACTAGATCCTCATGGGGACGAGGTTGGTTAGGGTCCCCGAAGGGCTCATCACAACTGTCATAACTTTCATCATCATAATCGTCACAGAAATCATCATAATCAAGACCGACATAATCATCCTCAGTCATCCATTCATTGCTTTCATTTCTTTTGATTTGAATTGACTCAGAATCGCAAACACTGTAAGGTACCTGGTACATTGTACTTCTGGTTAGAATACTGGTAGGGGCGGCCTCTCTCTCTCGGGCCTGGGTGCGAGGTCGTTGCCTCAAGAGGGGACAGGGAACAGCCATTCAAGGGCTATGTATGGGACTACAGCAGATGCAAGCAAACCATAACTACCTATCACGACACGTTTTGCCGACCGACTGGCTGCCATATCATGCATAAAATCCATCGGTAACGAGGGAAGAGCAGGGTACTTGATCCCATGTAGCTGCCACCACGCCATTACAAGAACATCGTTCGGGGATGGATAACCAGTCACAATAGTTAAGGTTTAAGCAAACTTTATTATGCTCATGCAACACATGCCGGTCGAAAGGGGCGAAGGTTGTACAACAACAATATAACATACATCTCAAACACTGCCCGTAAGAGGGCAGTATAACACACTGGCGTCATGGGCTGTATGACTCACGAGCGCTATGACTCGTGAGCTGTATGAGTCCTGGTCGACACTCGTGAGGTGTACCCTTTCAATAGATGGCACTATGAAAAGAATTAAACCAGAGATCATACATATTCTTACATGTTTCTGCTATCCCTTACTGTTAGGACTTCTTGCCAACACGGGAATCTTGTTACTTGCTCTTCGGAACGACATCAATAACACAAACTGCAGCAGCCCGCCTTCTAGCCCAACCGCAGTGGCAAATTAGCATCCTGAAATCACGAGACCGCCACAAGAAAATGGCCGGATTGGTCGTATTATTGAGGATCGAAGCCCAACAAAACATCTCAACAAGCCATAACATAGTGGTGTGCCCGGTCACAGCTGTCGTTAGTGGACCTGAAGAGGACACCGTCAAATATACTGCAGACGTGCCGTATATCAAGGCAAATGTGCGTAGAAGGCGTTGATTTTCTTTGATTTTCTGAGCGTCGACAGGTACGGCATGCCCACCGGACGAGGGACGCGATATCCCGATGTAAATTAGAAAGTACGCTATCCCCGTGAAGAACAGAACGCCCACCATTCCTGTACCATGAAGTGTAGACATAGTACGGCGGGTGACGCTTCCCTCTGGTGATACTTTCTCCAACACGTTGGAAATTACAGAGAGGACCCATATGGTGATGCACACTGCCAAACAGCGCCTCGTCGTCACAACTTTGCGCGTTCCGAAAGGATCGATCCTGACAGTTAAGAACCGGTAGAGGGCAATAAGGAATATGCTCAAAATCGATACGCTGGAGCTGCTTGATATCGTTGACATAGTAGCAGCCTCAAAAAGACGACTCTGTAACAATTAGAGTAGAAAGATACACATAAATAGTGAAGAAAAGAAAGGTAAAATACCAAACAGTTGATTACAGGGTTACACGTTAATCTTGAGATAATATTTGTAACTTGTTTCACTCGTTTCATTTTCAGTCACTGTCAAAATAATTTTCGCTTCAGCAAATTACAATACTACCTATAGAATAATTCATTTGCCAAGATCTTGACTCTTTGATGCAAAAATAATAAGATTTCAGGCACGAAGGCAGCCAACCAAGCTGCAGGCTCTCTGAAGAAGAGCAAGACTTGTAGGTCTTGAAGAAATTACCCTATTAACATGAAATTGAAACTAACGAACAACTGACAAAATGACTGAGTACAGAGCCGGACAACCAGGAACAAAATATTGCACAAAATACCGAGTTGTGTATCAACCTCAATGAAACTCAGCTTCGACACGTTTGCGATGTGACAGGATAATCAATCTCTTCTGAAATATTGCCTCCTACCGCGATAAAACTCCTGTTTTTCTTACTCTATCGCTTAAAGTTTGATTTTGGGAGTTGGCTGGTCATACCAATCAAATCTGCATGGATTTTCACGAAATAATAGTTGCTTTATTGGTCCCCTCGTGTTGGAGTGACAGAAACAGTCATTATCATTGTTCACAGATATTGACTAAAATCCTCAACGCAGCTACCCTTCCACCCCCCCCCCCCCGATCATGCAATCGCTTGAACATGGTAAAGGAAGAGACATCATGATAAGTTCATCAAAAGATGACATGATTGTGTGTGCCTGCGATTAAATCTTTCACTTATTGTTTGTCCACAGAATTAACTACAGGGGCCGTCAAAGGCGGCAGACCCACGCCTTAGCGGCGCTACAGACTCGGCTTGACAGAGTAGTTGCAATACTATACTATGGGGTCAAAACTACAAGGTCACATAGAATTTGCAGGGGTCAATTATGATCATCACCAAAATCTAATCGATTCTTCCCTGTCACTATCCGAACATTCACTTCCACCAAAACACTCTACAATGAAAAAGAGTGCGAAGCGGTGATCTTGACATGGTGGTCATGCGTCCAAATTTCGCCCAAGACTTCAAATTTCGCCCAGTGAGATAGTGCACTATGGAAGCATACGCACTGTATCCAGTGTGACTGGGACCGAGCAAAATTTTTCCGTGATTGAGCAATGTTCCTCCAACGAAAAAAAGAATCAATATTAATATGAAAAATCACCAAATACAGGCCACTTTGTGACAACGGAAAGCGAACTTTCACAAAATTTTCACAAATTCAGAAGGACTAGTCCCTCAAATAACGATAAATTTTGGAATTCTTACGAACATTTGAGCAGCGAAGTCCGTCGTCTGGGAGTTGTTTTCGTATTGTAGCAGAAAATGTGCAAAATAAAAACCGGGAAAATGTTCAGAGTGGTCACACCATCATACTATACTATGGGGTCAAAACTACAAGGTCACACAGAATTTGCAGGGGTCAACCGATTATCACCAAAATTTGATCGATTCTTTCCTGCCACTATCCAAACATTTCCTGAACATTTGGTGCAAATCCGTTAACCCGTTTTCTTGTTATCTTGTACACAATCAAACAAACAAACAAACAAACAAACATACGGAGCCCTTTACATAACCCTGCCGATTTTCATCGGCGTGGGTAATAATATTTGTCATTGCATCAATACTATCATTGAGCGATGGTTATTGTAGACGAATAAGTTTAATGAACACATACGCATGGCATAAATACGTCGATATTGTGCGTCTTTTACCCTTAGTGTGGGTTGACTGCCGATTTGCACAAACACACACACACACACGCACACACATACAAAAACAAACAGAAAAAAAAAATCCATAAACTTTCTATACGTTCTCCAAAGTTCCTGGCACAGATATAGGGCTAAATTAGCTTATAGTCAAGGCGCAGGGACCCAGAAAAAGTGACTTCGTTCAACCCACCCCGCAGAAAAGGTTTGACTGCATGAGGTGGTCGGTTGGACCCTCTGGAACACCCCTAGGTAGTATGTGATTCCAAATTGTGATATCAATAAAATTTTACAGGTCACACGACAAGACCTTATTCTTCGAAAAAGAGTTTGCGCTCACTAAGACTACTACACGCACAACTAGCTGCACTGCTACAGGCGCCAGTGCCAGTGGTGCGTGTAGTAGTCTTAGCGCACACAGACTCTTTCTTCGACAAAAAAGGGTTTTTGCCTGCAAACTAACTTTTCATGCCAAGCTGGGGTCGGTGTAGTGTAGTTTCTAGCCTTTTTTAGTTCGTCTTTATTTCTCCGAGTTGCAGCAAGCCGAGTGAGAGCGCATACCCAGTGATTGCGACGCCCGAACCGTTTTTTTGTCGCCATCACTGGGTATGCTCCCTCACTCGGCTTAGCGCAATACAGCGGGCTTCTGCACAATACACAAGCTGCAACTCAGAGAAATAAAGACAAAATAAAAACGGCTAGAGATTAGACTAGGGTCGGTGACGCTTGTCGCTATTGGGGCACTGAAAATGAAAAAAAATATCACAGTTTTTGCATTTATTTCATGAAGAATTCATCAGACCGCCATAAAACTATATATGTACATGTTGCTAGAGATGTCAGCAATAAAATGGGATACATTGTAAGGTATAGTATTGTGCATTGTTACTATGGTAATCGGGTGCCTTCTGGTGATCTGGAATATCTGGAATCTAGACAGGTTTGTTTCTTTTGCCTGTCGTGTTCATCACCCATTGTAGATCGGATCTTAAAGTACCTACCTCAACACTATAAAATTAGTCTGGATAAAAGGGAAAGGACGCCCAAGATTTTTCCCTCATTCTCTCCTTAGCATGAATTCATTACTGCACGTTTTGATACAAATTTACATATCATGATTTTTCATTTTATTCTATATCTTTTTTTTGGTTGATTGATTGATTGATTTCTGCCTTTTTCCAAATCACACATGACAAAAGAATACACATATTTAGAAATTAACGTTACACGACATTTAAGCAAGCATATACTGTCTTGCAAATTAATTCAAGGTACATACACACACACACTATGAACATGACAGTATTCGATGTATAAGACGTGTAGCATATCATTCACACAAAAAAAAAGTTCGGAGGCGAATCGTTAAATCAACACTTGTAGAGTATGTAAATAATAATTTATTATTCATTCGGAGTATATCACGTCGTTTCATTAAACGAATTTTAGAAAAAAAAAGAATATAACAGAGGGGATTTGAATAAATTGATTTTTAAAATTCAATATTTCTTTCTTTTTTTTTTTTTTTTTTTTTTTTTTGGGGGGGGGGGGGGTTATTATAATAACAGAGAAGCAGGAGACCGCGATCGTAAGCAGCAACTTGACATGGATCGAGGCCTCGGGGTAAAATTCGAGACTTAAAATCGATTTACATATCTGTATAAGGGACGTGTCTACAAAAATAGAATCAATAGTAAAATCCAAAATATTGTAATAATTTATGAAATCAAAAGTAAAGGGGGAATTCAAAATATTTTTTCGTTTATTTGTTATCAATAGGCATTTTTTACCATAATACTGTGCTGAGGTGAGTGCTGTGCTGTGCTGTGCTGTGCTGTGCTGTGCTGAGCTGTGCATGCGATTAAAACAATTTTGTTAATTTAATGTTTGGGTATAAATACCTTAATTTAATTGATTTTGGTTTATTCTTTGTGTCACATGTATGTCTTCTACATACTTCTGTATACAATATCAACAATTTTGATGCGCAGCAAATTATAGGTTTTCCCGGCCAATTTCGCACTTTTTTCAGTCCAATTCCTAATTGCTGCATTCAATTTAGCACAATTTAGCCTAGATGGCCTGTTCGGTATTTCAAGTTTATAATCTTCTCATTCAAATTCATTTGGGATCATTCAAATGACCCTTAACATCATTCGAATCAGCACTTTTTCAGTTCAAATTCGTAAGACAAGCACCTTTTCGCAAATCGTTCATTCAATTTAGCATGATATAGTCACGTGATCACGTATACGCTGCGCTCGTTCATTCGAATTCATTCTTGGGCATCCAATTTCGCATTTACTGCAGTCAATTTAGCAGACACGTTTATGCTCTTATTCCTTTTTTTCATTTCCATTCATCATAGGTATTATTTGCAAGAATCATAACATTTCATATTTTCGTATTCATTCTTTGTTCTGATATCATCTTTGCAACAGTACTTTCAAAATATGTGCATGTGTTTATAATGTTCGACAGCATTATTTCATGCACAGATACATTAGTCTTAAATTTGTTTTGACATTAATTGGGAGAAGGAGGTTTCAATTTACATCGTGATTAATTCTTTCATCTGCTTGTTTCATTATTTTCATTTGTTTGGTGCTATATTCCGTTAATCATCTATAGGAATAAAGTTCTTGGATCAGCTCTAGCCATCCATTTGTCAAGGTTGAACCCTCAAATGCTTCTATGATTCTTTCCCTGTCTGCGTGAGAGATACGCCTGTATCTAACTTGTGCTGCCATGACTTGACATACAATGACATAAGAAAGTGAAGTGAATCTATGGTACTGGTGCATGTGTGGTTCTGATAACATGTATGAAAGAATAGGGGCGTTACAGAACAACAAACTTGAGTTATTTAGGGTCAAAGATACCTTTACTATATACTTAACTGTGTGTGGATGAAACAAAAATTCACATTTAAATACGTATAAATCACGGTTCTCACCTTTTCAAAATTGAAATAACATTACGCCAATTCGAATGAACATGTTTGGAATTTTACTGCCCATACGCGAAATTGAATGACTGAAATACCATTTTCTGCCAGTGCTGGCGAATTTGAATGACTGAAGAGCACGTGCCAATTTGAATGCCCGTTTTACGAATTCGAAAGGCACATGTGCAAATTTCATTGATCGAAATTCTAAATTGAACGGACAAATTGCAATTTTGAATGACAGAATGTGCAGTGACGAGGATTTTCGCTGAATTGAATGAACCTTTTATCAAATGGACTGACAAAAGTGCGAAATTGGCCGGGAAAACCTAGACTAAAACTAATACTATATCAATATAAACTGTTTGTGAGTGAACGTAAAAAAAACCCAAAACTTCTTATCACTCATACATTATTATATTTTGATAAAAGATGTTTTTTCATAAGTGCCATAAAAGAATGTAATTTGGCGGTTGTCTTTAATTTGCTCGGGGAGATTATTCCAAACGTCAGGTCCATGATGTCTAATTGACTTGTGAGCTATCATTAACTTGGGATTGTGGAGGTGATAATCTTTAGAATGTCGAGTTGGGTAAGCGTGGACGCTGGAGTTCACAGTGAATAGGTTGTGGAACGAGGAAGGGAGGGTGTTGGATTTGTATTTGTACATGAATATTGCGCTTTGTAATGTATGGATATCATGGATTTTCAAAGTTTTCAATTTAAAAAATGATGGTTCAGAATTTGCAAGATAATGTGAGTTGGTACAAATGCGGAGTGCTCTTTTTTGGAGAAGATGAACTGATTGAATTTATGTCTTGTTAGAATTTGCCCATACCATATTGCAGTATGTGATGTATGGTAAAATCAGTGCATTATATAAAATAAAAAGAGACTTTTCTATCAAAAAAAAAAAATCTTTCAGTTTGAACAATATACCCTGTTTCTTGATACAATATTACTTATATTATTTACATGTTCATTCCAGGCAAGATCAGCGTCAATAATTACACCAAGAAATTTAGTAGACTTTTTTTTTTCTACAAGGGGTAACCCATCAATATATAAGTTACATTCAATATCAGAAGAATGAACATTTTTGAAAGGTATAAAATTAGTTTTATCAATGTTTAAAGATAATTTATTGCATTTGAATCAGGAAGAAACTTTACCTAATTCAAAATTAAGTGTGTGGATAAGTATCTGTGGATCTTTATGTGAATAAAATATATTTGTATCATCTGCAAACAAAATGTAAGTTAATATTGGTGAAACATTAATTATATCATTAACATAAATAAGAAATATCAGAGGGCCTAAGATAGACCCTTGTGGTACTCCACAATTGATTTTTACAATAGCTAACGAACACAAAAGTACGCTGAAGTCTTTGATGGATAATACAGCGTACGTGTATATTCCTTCTTTAGAAAGAAATTTGTCTGCATTCTTGAATATACTTACTTTAAGAACATGAACAATCAATTGCTTTCCTCTGCTCTTTTCCAGAATTGTTTCGAATAACCATCGCTCTGTAAATACTCAAAAGAGCTAACATTAGAATATAATTGGCTTTGCTCTCTGTATTCACCTATATTTTTAAGGGAAATTTGTGTCCATACATTACTAAAAACTACATTTGCCTATACTTTGAAGTCAAATTTGTGATGAAAGTACGACGGATATAACTTTTTCATGCATTTTACAATTCGAAAATGATATCTTTCTTTCAATGGCCGTTTATTATGCCTTTGTTTACAAATTTTGCTGTAACTTGAGAATGCTTCAACATATTTTTCAGAAGGAAGGACATGCTTATTGAGCTTTTTGAAATTATGGGCCTTAGTTTTTAAGTTATTGACAGCTGAATCCTAATTGGATAATACTGGTTGCCATGGCAACAGGAGAAAATTTTTTAAAGGATGGTGAACGAGACATTAAAATCAAGAAAATCATACAAAAGAAGGTGTCAAAGCAGAGGGAAATGTCTGTTAAAACAGATTTTTTATGTGACTTTTTAAAATATATTCGTACCACTGAAAAATCGCGAGTTAAAACTGACTGATTTACTTCACCGATTTTCGCTCTAGAACGGCCGTCTTTTCGGGGCCCTAAAATATGACGTCATGACATGGACGAACGTACCCTTTACGATCGAGTGTGCAGCGCTAGCTAGCTCTACATCGAGTCCGCCATTCATAAAGCACGTAGTTCTTTGTGAGCGGATGCAATACAATACTGTACCTTGCCTGTCTTTAGTCGCATCTGCTTTATCGGCAGAAACAGCAGGGTAAAATGTACCATTATTTAAAAAAAGAAGAAGAGATGAATGAATAAATAAATAAATAAATAAATAAATAATAGCCATAATAATACTAATAATATAGTCTGAAGCAACGTCAGTAGCGAACCGCCGAGTCCCCGCCGGAGAGCTAGTTTGGTGTGTATGGTATAGCCCCACTACCAAAGACGCTTAATAAATAAGACACGAAAGTGCGCGCTAATCCTGTACAAAACAAATGGACAGCGCGCGGTCTTCAAGCGTATACGCACATCACCTGAGACGCGCTGCCTTGACGCTTGATAAACAACAGCAGCAGCTTCAGGGACAGCGCGTCTCAGGTGATGTGTGTCTTTGCCTGAGACGCTCTGTCTTTGCAGATGTTGTTGTTGTTTATCAAGCGTTTTTGATTGTGAGATCATGTTGCCAAATTTTTACCTCCACGAAATAATCCTTATTACTCTAAAATCTCGTTCTTCAAAATAATCCCCTTAATCCAAAAAAAGCTACGACTATAATTTTTAAATCTTTTTAAGATAATAAAAATACCACTACCTTTGGAAATGAATGATGTTCCTAGGTGTACTGAGTTTGTACTTAGCTCCCTTTTGTATCGTCATGTAGGGTAGCCATTTTGTGTCCATTGTTATCGCGCGCCTTCGTATCTTATTATCTCTACTATCTTTGCCCACTACATATCCGACCGCGTATAATTCGCGCATGAACACTTAGTACGCACTTCGTCTGCGCGCAAAGCACATAAAAATGGATTGGCTTTGAATGTAGGCCCTAGATGAGGATGGTGTGGGAAAACGCGATAATTCACTGTTCATTGATGGTTTTAATCAAGGACAAAATTTCGAATGAATACTTTCACCGAATCGTAATGACAGCACAATGTAATGTCTATGGAAGTTCCTAAAAAGCTTCGTTGACGTTTTCTACAACACGGCGTTCAATACAACTCGGTTTGCGTGCATTGTCAATGCAAAAAACAGCGGTCGATCCTGATAACGCGATTTACCGCGGGGAGCTGAAACGAGGCCACGCTAGTTCGTCGGCGACATTTTTGCACTGAAACTTCGAATCGAAAAGGGAACAACGGCATTTGATAGAGCTGGATTTTCTCAATCACGTAGGTCAAGTTGGAGTTTTTTACGTGAATTTCAGTGTTAGATATTCTTATCAAGCAAATAAACATTAGGCGGTCGATGAGTAGTAGGTCCAACCCTACATAGGCTACTCCACAACGTAGATCCTTACGTTAGCTAGGTCAGAGTTCTTGTTCTACCGTAACGTTAGGCTCTACTACTGTACTAACTAGGCCTATTAAACGGTTACTATAAGCCGTTTAAGAGTAGAGACTGAGGCGCGAAAGCGCAAGTAGAAATTTAAAAAGGTATACTTCATGGTAATTCGAAGGAAGATGGATTCAATAAGTGAAATTATAACTCACTTTTGCTTGATAGAGTAAACAAGACACGTACAGATACCTCGGTGCACTCAGGCCATCGCCCGCGGCCGGCGGCGTGATACAGAGCGTAGCTTAGGTGCAAAGTTAGCTAACAGTAGCGTATCACATCAGCGAGCGCAGGGCTGATTCGTCCATGTCATGACGTCATAATTTTGGTCACCAAAATTTCGCCATCAGATCGGGTTCAGGTGGTCTAAAAAGGGCCTCAAAACACCATCTCTCAATCGTTCTAAAGACATTTTCACCTTCTGAAAGTTAACTATTCATATTCCTAGAGACTTAAGCTTTGCAGAAATATATAAATCACTTTGTTTATGAATACCGACATTTTTTTCTTGTTCACAATACTTTAAACGATAATCAATAAAAATGTTGTTTTTTTTTTATTGCATCTATAACATAAAAAAAGATATCAAAGTTTGCAGCAGTAGGAGGCATTTTGGGGGTTACCAATCACCTGTAGGCATCCGGTTACCATGGTAACCATGCACAATGTTATACCTGACAATGTATCCCATTGTATTGCTGACATCTCTAGCAACATGTACATATAGTCTTGTGGAGTTTTGATGAATTCGTTATGAAATAAATGCAAAAACTGTGATAATTTTGTAATTTTCAGTGCTCCAATAGCGTCAAGCGTCACCGACCCTAGTCTAATTTCTAGCCATTTTTTTTATTTCGTCTTTATTTCTCTGAGTTGCAGCTTGTGTATTGTGCAGAAGCCCGTTGTATTGCGCTAAGCCGAGTGAGGGCACATACCCAGTGATGGCGACAAAAAACGGTTCGGGCGTCGCAATCACTCCTGGGTATGCTCTCTCACTCGGCTTGCTTCAACTCGGAGAAATAAAGACGAAATAAAAACGGCTAGAAACTACACTACACCAACCCCAGCTTGGAATGAAAAGTTCGTTTGCAGGCAAAAACCCTTGTTTGTCGAAGAAAAAGTCTGTGTGCGCTAAGACTACTACAGGCACCACTGGCACTGGCGCCTGTAGCAGTGCTAGTGGTGCGTGTAGTAGTCTTGACGTGCGCAGACACTTTTACGTTTGTTCCAACAAATAATGATGAAAAGTGGCCTGTAACTGTAGCCTGAACTCCTTGATTAAGCCCCTTACAGGAATTAGCGCCTAGACTATTATTTCCAATTCTAATATACGAACATATCTGCATTCATAATAGAACCTGACAAGCGCAATAATAAAAAACATTATTATTCATGTTGTATCCTTGCCAACAGTATGTCAAAGCAACGGTACAAAAAAAAAAAAAACCCAAATAAACAAATAAGTTTCTGGTGTAGACATTACATCATCTTATTATTACCACCTGAGTAAAAACAAGTAGACTAACACACAACACACACACACACACACACACACATACACACAAACGCTTTTATCAGCGATTAGAGGGACTGTACAGTACAGGTTGAGGTGAGGATTCAGCTTGTAACATTTTGCGAGATATCTAGAAACTATTCTATGAAATGTTAAAGAACATACAATTCTAAGGGGAATTAAAAGTTTATTTGATGAAAATCGGTTTTGAAATGACTGAGATATCTTAAAAAAAAAAGAAAAATAAAGAGATCCTAATAACAGTCTTGGCCTGCCATTATCTTATTAGGATCGCTTTTTTGGAAATATCAGCCATTCTAAGGCCAATTCTCAAAAAAAACAAAACAAAACAAAACAAAACAAACAAAAAAAAAACAACGTTCAATCCTTCTTGAAAATACATGCTCCTTCAAAAGAGGTATCTCATTATCTCACAAAAAAATCTTATTAAACCTGAATCCTCACCTCATCCAGTGCTGTACAGTCCTTTTAATATAATGTAATGGCAGTCAAAGTGGCAATTCCATCACTTGATTATATTCTATATTGATTGTATTTTAGTTGAATATATGAAATTGTAAGAGCATCATCGTAATTCTATATAATCTGGGAAGAATGTTCGGATCTTTCATTTGGTCATAATTACATGTATACTGGATTAGACCATTACCAGTGATCGTGTTCTCCTTTAACCAATATACAAATTTACTCTTTTCTAATATGAATAATGTTCCGCTTCGAATCACTGTAGTGTGTTGATAATAATTATAAAAATATAGCTCTATAGGGGAACAGTGTTAGCCAAAATAATATTTGTCTTCCAGATTTTATTTCATTTTATTTCATTTCTTTCACCATGTCATATAGCACAGCTATCACTCTGTTCTACTTATTCTATCAATGTGTCTCGTGTAGATCATAATGTTGATGTGTTATTATTTTGTGATACTTGGAAATCATGTTTCTTTCCATAAGTAGTAATTTTAGCAGAGTGATGCTGTATTCAAGGAGTCATTTAATTTATCTTAATTATAAAATTATTTAATTTATTAAATAATTGATATATTATTCATAATTCTCATCATGAATATGATAATTATAATATATCATGCGCTCTCAGATAGCCTCTTGTCGAAACCAGTGGATGAGGTGTGAGTTAAAATTGAAGACAGGAATGAACTCAGCTGGTTTGCAATATGGCAGAAACTAATATATAATTGGTCTCCGCATATTGTAAGTTCTCTACTATCCAGTATCGATGAAATTGACTGAAGAAAATGTTAATTTATCAAAATTAAAACATGCAAAAGGTTTCTCTTTTATAAACTCATGTATTTTATACATCTTTATTTACATATTTCATTCTCTATATTTAGGCAATAACCTACCAAGTTATTGGATTTTTTTTCCGGCAGATATTATCAACTTGTAATCAATGATTATGACGCATCTTTATACGCTCCATAGAGAGAGGGAAAATGGATTTGGTTTGATACAGAAATTTTGATCAAAATCATGAAGATAATCTGAAAAGTTGTCAATTTAACAGAAAAAACAGGGATATTAATATATCTTGATGTTTCATTGTAAAAATGTAGCAGCAAAAGTTAAAGGCTTTCGATTTTCAATAAAAAAAAAACGCTCACAGATTGTATATCTCAGATGAAAGTTACAGAAGAAAGTAACTTCACATCTTAAGCTGACTACTCGAACTCACCTTTTTGCCCTGCCAAAGATCATATGTCGCTACACAGAAAGCGTTTGTAAAGTCGGCCAGGGCTAGGTTGCAGACGAAAATGTTGTGCTGTTTTCGCGCCTTTCGACGACCAAGAATCGTACAGACGATAACCGCGTTCAACATCACTGCGAGAATGTGGGACGGAGCGCGAATGAACGGGGCGTGGGAAAAATACCAGTTTGACGCCAAGTCAATATCCGGCCCCGAGCTTACTGATGGTTTGATCATTGTTGCTTAGAATGATGACAGTCTATTATTTTCACGTTTGTAAGTAAGAACACTAAATGCGAATGAAGGGCACCTTTCCAGATCGTGGGAGCCGGAACGCTAATCCCCTGATTTCCGATACATTGCACAATTTCACCTCGATGTCGACGTGTTAACATCCACACTGAAACCGCTGCGGTTACCGTGCTATGTCGAACTAGGCGAAGTGGCTGCAGCTTCCTGTGCGCATGTGCACCGCATCTGGGTTTCTCTTCATTATTTGTGATGGCGCACCCAATTGCCTAAGGGGTATGGCATCATGAAGTGTAACATTAACATTATTTTTTTTTGTATCTTTCTCTTTCCCAGTAGTGACCTGGAACATCTAATGCAGCTGACACAGACTTTCAAAAGCCAAAAAGACAAAGAGATACAAAGAAAATTTCTCTTTTCTTATTTTCAAATCCTTGGAATCTTATAAGCACTGTCTTACATAAGCCGAAATGTCAATTGGAAGGGACAGAGACAACGCTCTCGGAGCGAAGTGTCCTGTATACATTGCCACTTTCTCTCTGTTCAGCTTTCAAGACGGATTCACATCTTTTATTCTATTCTTGATTGAATCGAATGTTTTCAAACCTTGTTTTAGTGAGAGGCAAATACAACGGTACGAATATTGCCGAAGCCTTTTAATTTTGTTTTCAATTCATTCACGCTTTATTTTCATCCAACGAGAGATGATACATAATACAAAGTATATAAAAATGACAAGGATATCGTATAACAATTTTTTAGAAGTACAAGCCGTAACTGAATAAGACAGAATATAAGAACGAATGAATATAATACATAATGATAAAAAAAAATATGCATGCTTTGCAATGATGACAAATGTAAATTTAGAAAGAGCGATCTACAGAAAAGTGGGGCTTGTATTGAAGTCGTGGATCATTGGAAGAACAATAAATGCTACTAGGACGTATATCCATGTACTGTTTGAGCATCTGGTAATTGATTTATATGATGCAGGTAATATACAAGTATTGTAGAAGTATATATCCGAACTGTAAAATTTATTAATATATGTAATATAATTACGAATTTTCAATTTGGATTCAGAGAAAATCACAACACCACTCACGCTTTACTTATACCTTTGTGGAAAAGATTACACATGCACTTGATACATTTCCGCATACAATAGGCATCTTCCTGGACTTTTCCAAGGCTTTTGATACGATTAATCACGGTATACTTCTCTCAAAGTTATCCTATTATGGTATTCGCGGAAAAGCCTTGCAATGGTTTACGAGTTATTTATCTGACAGGTTTCAATATGTACATGTGAACAGTTTTGATTCTTCTATGAAGAAAATAGAATGTGGTGTTCCGCAAGGAAGTTTGTTCGGCCCACTGTTATTCATAGTTTACATTAATGATTTTTATAGATCTTTAGATAAACTCTCTTTCATATTATTCCCGGATGATTCCAATCTTTTTTATTCCCACCTTGACCATAATACTTTAATTAGTACAGTGAATTATGAATTGAAGAATGTCTCACAATGGATATATGCAAATAAATTGTCACTGAATAATGAGAAGACAAAGTATATGTTTTTCAGTAATTCTTTAGATAGATTACCAGGTAATGTTATATTTGACACTACTCCCCTAGAAGAGGTTTCGTTTGTTAAATTCTTAGGTGTTTGTTTTGATAATAAGTTATCATGGAAGTGTCACATAAACAATATTTGTAATGTAATTGCACGTAACATAGGCATAATGAATAGATTGAAATATTATCTTCCTTCTTCGGCTTTGATTACGCTTTATTCAAGTTTGGTATTGCCATACTTGAATTACGGAATTCTTGCTTGGGGGAATACACATTCGACATTGCTAGATAAACTTTTTCTTCTGCAAAGGATGGCGCTCAGAATTGTTTTTAACCTTCATATCCGAGCACATACTGACAAGCTGTTTCTTGAGCACAAAATTGTGAAAATAAAAGAGTTGCATTAGTTTCAACTTGGTCAATTTATGTTTAATTACAACTGCAACCATCTACCCAAAATATTTTTTTCTTTATTTCACTGTAACAGCCACGTACATAATTATCCCACGAGACAATCTAAAGAATTTCATCTTCCTTTAGTGAGAACTGTACACACTCAAAATACATTTGTTTATATCGGACCAGATTTTTGAATAGCTTAGATAATGATCTAAATGAATCTGTGAAGTTAATTACATTTAAGTATAAACTCAAAAAATATTTGTTTTCTAAATATACCAGTTAATTCTGTTCAATGAAAAAACCCGTCATGTTTCTCTTTTCCTTGAGATTTTGTAGTGTGTCCACAGACCTTTTCCATCCCTCTCCTTTTCCCTCTCCTTTTCCTTCTCTATTCTTCCTTGCTCCTTTTCCTCGTTCTTCGTTGTCCATTATTTGTCTGAGTGCATTTCCTCAAGTTCTGTTATTTCTGTGTTTTGTGTTATTGTTGCTGTTATTTCTGTGTTTTGTGTTATTGTTGTTGTTGTCGTCGTTGTGTTTTGTTTTTGTTTTTTTGGTGGCCGATTGCATATCTTCCTTTACGTTCAATTTTCCTGGCATACCTGGCCCCATAGTGTCTGTGCCACAAATGTGATATGTTACATACTTTATACGTTTGCATTCTAAAATCCTAGTAAGTATTGTTATCAGCATCAAGTATCAGCATCATATATCAATGAGTAAAATGTACAATAGTATATAGAAGAATTTAAAATGAATATGTTTTATTGGTATAACAAATTGGTGCTGTCGTTGTTTTGTTCCAGTGTTCCACGTCTTACAAGCTTGGCTTTTTTAGCGGAACACTGTTTTCCATCATTGTGATTATTAACTATTTCTGTTACCATGGCAAAGTGCATTGTTTCTTTTTTACATCATTCGTGTATATTCTTTATAATTATTGTATTAAAAAAAAAAATCCTTTATCAGACGAGTGTAAGAGAATTTAATGAAAAAAAAATGTATCACTTTGGATTATGTCAACTTTTTCTTTTCTTTTCTTTTTGATGATGAAAATGAATAAACTATTGAATTGAATTGAATAGACAGAACTCACATAGTATTTGTTTTGATATACAGGGGAAAATACAAACTTGAAATGAGAAAATGAAATGGTGCGGCACAGACACCGATGATAAAAACAACAAGACATACAAACACCAAAAAAAAAAAAAAATGCACTCAGCAAATAAGCAAAAAAAAAAAACCAAACAAACAAAACAACAACATATTAACATATCTCAGCAACAAGTCGAGGGAATGTGTACTTTTTATTTATAAGGAAAACTAAACTTTTGTGGAATTATCATCTTACTTTATTCATAATAATTGTTTTATGCTACGAACTGCATGGCAGTCTCCTCATTCAGCGATGGCTGCATTGATATTTGAATTCTTAACTTCTCGATGGATTTTCCCTCAAACTTTTTTTTTTTATTGAGTTTTCATTGATCAAGTTAAGAGGATTACAAAAACATCATAACAAAATTCGAAATAACAAAAATACTACTAATAATAAATGATAATAAAAAATTGTAAAAGATCAAAACAAAGCAGCATAGAATAGAGTCAATAAGAGTGTTGTACATATACAATGGTACATTATTTGAAAAACAGCCTTAAGAAAATTAATAATAGAGAGCATCAAATCGCCCTTAGGACTCCCTCAGGAGAACCCACCAGATTCCACATGAGACAATTAACAGCATATAAGAACATGTATATATAACAAATGGCTAAACCATTTTATATGTGGAACCAAGTAGATACCCCCAAAAGCCCAAAGGGGCCCACACCCACTGCCACTGGCACCACAGATTGGCGCATATTATGACAGTGTTATTAACAATATATCGCTTCAATATGCTAAATTCAGAGGGCTCACCGCAATAACGTACCTTTACATCTCTTTAATTACATGTATATCAAATCTCCATTTACGGAAACGAAGTGCAAGTTTTCCATTCTTATTAGCAATGCGATACTCAAGTTCTTTACATGTTTTAGATACACCTTAAATACTTGAAATGAGGGTTGGTTACCTCTGAATTTACACAAAGAAATAATATTTAAAGATAAGGAAAATATAAGTTATAAATTTGTCATCTTTAAATCCGAAAAATTTTTCAAAAACGGAAGGATTATAATTTTTCTTAGTGTTTTGATTTATTACATTAATTATCTCATCCCTAACTTTTTTTTTTACGTGATGACATTCAATATGTGAGTAACAGTTTCTGGCAATCTCTGACAGAATGTGCATTTGGGGGAGTCCTTCCTTTTGATTTTGTGCAAAAAAAAAAAAAAAAAAATCATTTAGTGCTATAACTCTATAGCTTGAAATAAAAGGAACGAACTCGAGCGTCAATAGAACTTATAAAATTTCTCAGATGGATGTTATCCCACAATTCTGAATCTGGATTTAACGACAGGTCTTCCCAAAAACAAATTTGTTTTGCTGGAGCACAGTCCTCTGACATGATTGAGTAAACATATTTAGGAACTTTCTTTGCTAAACATAAGTTATTTACTATTGTGTCAAAAATTTCATTGTGGTTCCAATTTGAGATAGTTAACCATGTTTGAGGAATATTGCTCATCAAAAAACTAAATTTCCTCCTTCCTTTGGGCGAAATACCGAAGTCAAGAATAAGTTCTTCAAAAAGTTTGCTTCCCGGGAGTGGTGAATCTAAAAGATCACTGACAAAGACTTAACCTCTATCAAGCCACTCTTGGTAGAAAAAAGAATCGCTTTGACTCGGATCTAATATTTCTGTTAAACCATAAACATTGATATGACCCTAAATCTGAAAATTTCACACCAAACTCCTTATTTATTGCGTTCTCCCAGAAAAATACCAAGTTGTAATAGAATCAGATAATTGAGAGCATGGTAGCTTATTCAAAACAGATATAGGTACGTAAGATTTCCATAAAATATCATTCATCTGATTAAAATCTTCTAAATTTTCCCTCAAACTTGCCGTGTTCTAGTAATACTGCAGTCTGCTGCGTTCACTCAATCCACATGCGCATTTTGAGATTGATTTCCCTTTCAAAAAAACTTACTTTTAAATTGAAGAGTTTCAGTTCTAAGGCACCAAAAAAAAAAAAAAAAAAGCTTGGATGATTTTCGGTTGCCTAAATTTACATAAAATACAAAGTTAGGACAAATATCCTTATCTATAATGTTATTTTTTAGATGATCCGAGTATCCTCTCGGATCACCTTCTGTATGTGTACTGATTCTTTATTTAATATTTATTCTTTATTTATTTCTCCTCAAATCTTGTGCAGAGGTTAACTCTAAAAGTCTTTTGACTATCAAATACAACAATGTATCTCTGTGCTATTAAAGGACGACAGATCTAGTTAAGTTATGTTCAGTTTATGTTAGCATGTATATAATATATATATATATTATATATATATATATATATATTATACAAATTTATACATACATACTTATATCTTCTCTTAGGGCTTCTCTAAAGAGGCTTGAATTTTTCTTCCTTTTTTCAATTTTGGAAAGTGAAACTTATGTTTGACATGGTTGTCCTCCTTCACTTGGACAGGATAGAACTATGCACAGAACTACGCTTTCAATAGATGTCATTCTAGAATGGCAAATTCCTTTGAAATTTTGAAAGGAATAAATCGATAGATCATACATTTCCCTACATGCATGCTTTTCTATCATTACTGTTACTATCAGTGCATTTCTTGCCAACATGGAGTCTTGTCGTTACTTGCTGATAGGGACAACGTCAATAACACAAACTGTTGCCCGCCTACGAGCCCAACTACACTGGCAAATATGACTTGATATCATTAGCGTCCTGAAATCACGTGACCGCCATAAGAAAATGGCGGGATTGGCCGTATTATTGAGGATCAAAGCCCAAAAATATATCTCAAAGAGCCAAGGCATTGTGGTATCCCCGGTCACCGCGATCGCCATTGGGGCTGAACAGGACACCGTCAAAAAAACTGCAGACGTGCCGTATACCAGCGCAAATGTACGAAGAAGGCGTTGATTTTCTTTGATTTTCTGAGCGTCAACGGCATGCCCACCGGACGAGGGACGCGAAATCCCTATGTAAATTAGAAAGTACGCTATCCCCGTGAAGAATAGAACGCCCAACATTCCCGCAGCTTGCAGTGCAGACATGGTACGGCGGGTGACGCTTCGCTCTGGTGATAAGGGTGATATCATCAATGCATTGTAAATCATAGAAATTACCCAGATAAAAATGCATACTGCCAAGCAACGCCGCGTCGTCACAACTTTGCGTGTTCCGAAAGGATCGATCCTGACCGTTACGAACCGGTAGAGGGCGACAAGAAATATGCTCAGAATCGAAGAACTGGAGCTTGAGGAAATCCCCGTCAGAGTAAGAACTTGCAAGATAAGACTCTGTAACAGGTAGAGTCGAAAAATCACACATGAAAAGAAAAGTAAAATAAGAGACAAACTGATTACAAGGTTACATGTTAAGGGGGAGGGGGTGAGACACTTCTAATGAAATATGAAGGAGCACATTATTCTACACTCTAAAAAAGAAAGAAAAAAAAATCCGGGTCAAAACTGACCCTCAACCGGGTCCGTTGGGGTCACACCCCGTTCCGGGTTAAAAATGACTTAGAATTTGGCCATGAAGACCCGGAATTGGGTCACCCTGACCGAATTCATGACTCTGAATGGGGTCATATCTGACCCCATTTCTTGTCATTTCTGACCCGGAACGGGGTGTGACCCAAACGGACCCTTTCCGGGTCAGTTCTGACCCGGATGTTATAAGAGTGTAAGAGATATTTTTTAAGTTTGTTTAATGAAAAATGGTCTTGAAATGGCAGAGATATCTAACAAAAGGGTAATC
Source organism: Diadema setosum (assembly GCF_964275005.1). NCBI lineage: Eukaryota > Metazoa > Echinodermata > Echinoidea > Diadematoida > Diadematidae > Diadema > Diadema setosum. Next base: position 28,815,548 of record NC_092696.1, read on the forward strand.
ATGATAAACGGTGGGACCCATCTTTATTAATCGTTTTGTATTACGTTGCTCCTGGAAATCTAAGCCACTTCAAAACCGATTTTCATCAAATGAACTTTGAATTCCTCTTAGAACTGTACGCTCTTTGACATCTAAAAGGCAAAATCCTTACCTCAATCAATATCATATAACGCCAGAAGAGATCCTTGTCATTTGATCGGTTGTTTGACATTGATTGTTCGGCCCATTTCACTATGACGTCATCATCCGTGCAATTGTGGCTCCATTTACCGTGCAATTTTGGATCCATACGATTTGCTCCATTGCACTGAGAACCCGGCACACTGCGCGTGTTAAACGCGCTTGCGTTTGCAGTGTGTGTATGCGACAGCGTGCTAGCGTAAAGCGCTCAGTGAACACTCTCGCGATCTCAGATTCAAATGACAAGGATCTATTTTAGGCAGGGCCAGCGGAGCGTTTTTAAAAGCGTGGGGGCCCACTTCCGGGTTTCATGAGCTAACAAGCGAAAAAAAAAAGGCCCTCACCTCCACTCTCCCCTTCCATTTCCGGGTTTTTTTCAGCTGACAAGCAAAAAAAAAAAAAAAAAAAAAAAAGGGTACCGCGCTCACAATTCAAGATCTCTATCTAGGCCTATTTCTATTGAGTGCCGCTTACGTACTTCCGGGTTAAAAAAAAAAAAGTGTGGGGGCCCAAAGTGATGACACCTTATGTATTTCTTTGTTTGGTGCATAAAAAGTGTGGGGGCCCGAGCCCCTATGGCCCCACGGGTCCGCCGGCCATGTTAGGCGTTATATAAAACAAATAATAAATGTTTTTCCTTCGTGCAATGGACAGAATGTTTCATTCGGTGAAAGATGACCAGGCGCAGCCGAGTTGAACGGATCAATTTCATCTTTCACCTCATGAAATATTCTGTCCATTGCACTCATAAACATTCATTATTTGTATACTGTACCATGGTATTTGTAACTTTAGGATCACTCGTGCCAATTTCAGCCATTGTCAAAATAGAATCAGCACACTATAGAATCACTGATTTGCTATTAGATCTTGCCTCTTTGATGTGGAAATGGTACAATTTCTAAGATGCACACAATATCATGCCAGCTAAGCTGTAGGCTCTCTAAAGAAGAACAAGACCTGTAGGTCTTAAAGAAATTACCCTGGTAACATGAAAATAAAACTAACAAACAGAAAACAGTGTTGAAACCCTGACAACAGAATGTAAAACCTGACAATTAGGTACAAGAATTGCATACATAATTATCATGCATATACCAAGTCGGTTATCATTATCATCAATGAAACTCAGTTACGACACATTTGATATACGACAGTCGATAATCAATCTCTACTAAAAAATAAATGTCTCCTACCGGGATATATCTCCTTCTTTCTTACTCTCAGTATATCGCTTAAATGGATTTTGATAGCTGACTGGTCGTGCCCGAATTAAGTCTGCATGGACATTGATGAGATTTGATAATAAGTAGGCCTGTTAACTTTATTGAGCCACTCGTTTAGGAGTGGCAGAATCAGTCATTATTGATGTTCACAAAATAATATTGACTAAAATCCTCAGCGCAGCCACCCTTTTACCTCCGCCCCCCCCCCCTCCATCATTCAATCTTTTGAACATGGCATGACAATAAAAGAGAGAAAATTATAATTTCGTCAAAAGATGACATAATTGTGTGTACTTGCGATTAAATCTTTCACTTGTTTGTCCACAGAATTTGTCATTGCATCACTATTATCATTGAGCGATGATTTATAGACGATTAAGTTGAATGAACACACTAATCAGAGTAAAACACAAACAAACCAAAAACATTAACATTGTGCGTCTTTTACCCTTTGTATGGGTTGAGTGCCGATTCGCACACAAACACACAAAAATGACAACAACAACAAAAACAAACATCAAAGCTTTCTCCGAAGATCCTTGCACAAAAAGGGGTAATAATATAGCTTATTTCCTATTCTAATACGAACACAACCGCATTCATTTAAAACCTGACAAACGCAATAATAATAATTAAAAAAGCATTATTGTTTGTATCCTTGACAACAATAAATCAAAGCAACTGTACAAAAAAAAAAGAAATGTTCGTTTCATAATTGTTACATTTGTTATTACCAATTGAGTAAAAAGCAAGAAGACTAACACACACACACACACACACATACACACTGAGACACACGAACGACGCTTTTATCAGCGACTTAGACTACGTTATAACAGTCAAAGTGGTAATTCCACCACTTGTTTAACTCTATATTGACTGCATTTTAGTAGTATATGAAATTGTAAAAGCGTCATCGTAATTCAGTTGATATCTAGACTAAGGAAGGTATAAAGATCTGAATTCACGCTTCCAATAGTCATAGTTACATGCATACTGGATAAACCATTGCCAATAATCATGCTTTCTTTAACCTGTGACACATTTCTTTCTTTTTTTTCACCGATAGATTGTTTTCCCACATATACATATTATGTTCCTCTTCAACCATTGTTGTGTTTTAATAATTTAACAGTAAATACAGTAGTCGAAATGATGTTTTGGCTTACGATTTCATTTTATTTCATGTCATTTATTTCCCCATGTCGTAGCTGGGCTATCACTCTGTTTTGAATAATCAATGTGTCTCCTATATAATCATGGGTTGTGTATGTTTTATACTATAATATTGATATACTTTACTGTGTGATACTTAGATATCATTTCATTTTTCTTTTCAAAGTTTACTCAAGTAGGTCTTATATGATTTCACGTGCATCCCACACATACTGTATTTATGACGACTCTTATGCTAGAGAGGGAACGAAAATTGGATTACGTTTGATACAGTACAGTACTGCACAAAATCATGAAGATGCTCAGTGAGCTTGCTGCAGCGGCTTGGTAATACTTCATAGCCGTCTCAAACGAACGAAAAGGAAGATATTCTGAAACACTGTTGATTTGATTGGGATATAGGGACATTTTATGTCTTTCTGTGTTTTCAGTGTACATTATTATGAATGTAGTATTAAAAGTTAGAGGCGTTCGATTTTGGTAAAGATACGAATAGATTTATTGTACATCTCTGATGAAAGCTACAGAACAAAGCACAGAAACACGGGTTTCGAAACTTAATAAGCTGTCTACTTGAACTCACCTTTCCACAGCAAAGGTCATATATCGCTACACAGATAGCGTTTATAAGATCGGCCAGGGCTAAGTTGCAGACGAAAATGTTGTGCTGCTTTCGCGCCTTTCGACGACCAAGAATGTTGAAGACGATGACCGCGTTCATTATCATGGCGAGAACGTGACAAGGAGTACGAATGAACGGGGCGTAGTCCATATACCAGTTTGACGTCAAGCCAATATCTGGCCCCGAGTTAACTGATGATTTGATCATGGTTGCTTAGAACGATGACAGTTGATAATTTTCAAGTTTGTAATAAGAACATGAAGTGCACCTTCGGAGATTGTGAGAGTCGGAACGCTCGCTAATTCCGTGAGTTCCCATAGAGTGCATAATAAAATGTCACCCTGGTGTCGGGATGTAAACATCCGCAACGAAGCGATTGCCATAATGCTGTCTCAAAATGGTTGCTTGTTGTGCGCATGTGCACCGCATTTGGATTGATCTTTATTATTTATGAAAGTTTACAAACATTATGGTGCACCCAGTATTGCCTAGGGGATATTCATGACATTGCATAATAAAGTGTGACATTTACAACGCTACTATTTCTATCGTTCTCTTTCCCCATTAATTTTGTGACCTAACACGTCTAATGTAGCTGACACAGACTCCAAAAGCCCTAAAGACAGAGATTCTAGGTGCACTATTAAGTCACTGAAACAAAAATCTCACTTCTTTCATCTTTCTGCTATCTTTTACAAATAACTATGAATTTGCGTCGCTACTTGCTGTTAGGGACAATGTCAATTACATAAGCTGGAGTCCGCTTGATCCGAACCCAACTACACTCTCAAAAATTATCTGATATTATCAGCAACATGAAATCACGTGACCGCCATAAGAATATGGACGGATTGGCCGTATTGTTGAAGATCATTGCCCAACAGTATATCTCAAATATCAAGGGTGCAGTATAGTCCATGTTCAAGGCAATCGCCGCTGGATGTATACAAGAGATCGTCAAACGACACTGCAGTCGTGCAGTATATCAGGGAGCTTTAGATTTTAGACGCGCGGACGTTCAAAGAGAAAAAAACATGATCTGAGTGTGCGCAGTAACTTGATCCGCGCTACTGCGCACGCTCAGATCGTGTTTTTTTCTCTTTGAACGTCCGCGCGTCTAAAATCTAAAGCTCCCTATTAGTGCAAAAGTGCGCAGAAGGCGTTTATTTTCTCTGATTTTCAGAGCGTCCACGAAATACCCGTCCGACGGAGGTCGCGAAATGCCAACGTAAATGAGAAAGTATGCCATTCCTGTGAAGAGTAGCACCCCAATCGCTCCTGCGCCTTGTATTGCAGACATAGGAGCCGGAAGTGGGGGGGGGGGGGACGGCAGGGTGGGCGGCCGCCCCCCCCCCCCCCATCCAAAAAGTGGGGGGGGGGGGGGCAAAACGCATTTCTGCCCCCCCCCCCCAAAAAAAAAAGCCCCCCCCCAAAAAAAAAAAAAATACATAAATAAATAAACAAATAAATAAAAGACAAAATAAGATAAATATGTATATAAATGAATAATCGCGAAAAAACATAGCTACAAACGGCAGGTTTTGGACTGTAAAATGTCAAAATTTCCAAGCTCGCTCGCTCGCATTCAATCGCTATGCCATTCTCCTAATGTTGCTGCCAGTGATTGCCAGCAGTACTTGCGCCCGGGCCGCCCCCCCCCCCCCTTAATTTCCAAAGCTAATATATATATATATATATATATATATGTATAGCTACAAACGGCAGTTTGGGGACTGTAAATTAATGTCAAAATTAATCGTCAAATTTATTCGTTATGCCATTTTCCTAACGTTGCAGCAAGTCAAAATTAAGCAGTTGAGCCCGGTGCGCCTCCCCCTTAATTTCCAAAGCGAAAAACGTAGCTACAACGGCAGTTTTTGGACTGTAGAATGTCAAAATTTTCAAGCTCTCTCGCTTCGCTTGCTCACATTGAATCATTATGCCATTCTCCTAATGTTGCAGCCAGTAATTGCCAGCAGTTGCGCCCGATGCGCCCCCATTAATTTCCAAAGCGAAAGATATAGCTACAAACGCCAGTTTCGGGACTGTAGAATACGTAAATGTCAAAATTTTCAAGCTCGCTCACTTCGCTCGCTCGCATTAAATGGTTATGCCATTCTCCTAATGTTGCTGCCAGTAATTGCCAGCAGTTGCGCCCGATGCGCCCCCATTAATTTCCAAAGCGAAAGATATAGCTACAAACGCCAGTTTTGGGACTGTAGAATGTCAAAATTTTCAAACTCGCTCGCTTCGCTCGCTCGCATTGAATGGTTATGCCATTCTCCTAATGTTGCCGCCAGTAATTCCCAGCAGTTGCGCCCGATGCCCCCCCCCCCTTAGTTTCCAAAGCGAAAGATATAGCTACAAACGGCAGTTTTGGGACTGTAAAATGTCAAAATTTTCAAGCTCTCTCGCTCCGCTCGCTCGCATTTTATTGTTATGCCATTCTCCTGATGTTGCTGACAGTATATAATTTGTCGTTTCACACCGTCATTCCATAATCCATGTAAGGAAAACTTACAATGTTGCTCAATGACTGCGTTGTTGAATGTATCACATTCCGTAATGTATTGTAGTCCCATTATTGCGCACGCCCCCTGCCCCCCCCCCCCCCCCAATCCAAAAAGTGTGGGGGGGGGGCAAAACGCATTTCTGCCCCCCCAAAAAGCCCCCCCCCCCCCAAAAAAAAAAATACATAAATAAATAAACGAATAAATAAAAGACAAAATAAGATAAATATGTATATAAATGAATAATCGCGAAAAAACATAGCTACAAACGGCAGTTTTTGGACTGTAAAATGTCAAAATTTCCAAGCTCGCCCGCTCGCATTCAATCGCTATGCCATTCTCCTAATGTTGCTGCCAGTGATTGCCAGCACATTCGCCTGGGCCGCCCCCCCCCCCTTAATTTCCAAAGCTAAAAAAAAAAAAAAAAATATATATATATATATATATATATATATATATATATATATATATAGGTACAAACGGCAGTTTGGGGACTGTAAATTAAAGTCAAAATTAATCGTCAAATTTATTCGTTATGCCATTTTCCTAACGTTGCAGCAAGTAATTGCCAGCAGTTGAGCCCGGTGCGCCTCCCCCTTAATTTCCAAAGCGAAAAACATAGCTACAACGGCAGTTTTTGGACTGTAGAATGTCAAAATTTTCAAGCTCGCTCGCTTCGCTTGCTCGCATTGAATCATTATGCCATTCTCCTAATGTTGCAGCCAGTAATTGCCAGCAGTTGCGCCCGATGCGCCCCCATTAATTTCCAAAGCGAAAGATATAGCTACAAACGCCAGTTTTGGGACTGTAGAATGTCAAAATTTTCAATCTCGCTCGCTTCGCTCGCTCGCATTGAATGGTTATGCCATTCTCCTAATGTTGCCGCCAGTAATTCCCAGCAGTTGCGCCCGATGCCCCCCCCCCCCCTTAGTTTCCAAAGCGAAAGATATAACTACAAACGGCAGTTTTGGGACTGTAAAATGTCAAAACTTTCAAGCTCTCTCGCTCCGCTCGCTCGCATTTTATTGTTATGCCATTCTCCTGATGTTGCTGACAGTATATAATTTGTCGTTTCACACCGTCATTCCATAATCCATGTAAGGAAAACTTACAATGTTCCTCAATGACTGCGTTGTTGAATGTATCACATTCCGTAATGTATTGTAGTCCCATTATTGTGCACGCACACACGCACATGCATACACACCGTCAAAGGTGCCCACCCCCAATGTTTCGACCCATCGTACGCCACTTTACATGTATATATACACACACACACACACACACATATATGTATATATATATATATATATATATTTATTTATATTATATATATATAATGTGTGTGTGTGTGTGTGTATGTGTATATTGTGTAACATATTATGTATGGTCTATCGTGAGCCCCCTCCAATATTTGCCCCCCCCCCCCCCCCCCAATCCAAAACTGCTTCCGGCGCGCCTGATTGCAGACATAGTACGTCTGACGGTGTCCTTCTCTGATGTCAGCGATAATACCATTAAAGTATGGTGAACGAGAAAAAAAGGACGATATTCATAAACAAGGTGAATTATACATTTCTGGAAAGCTTAAGTCTCTAGGAATATGAATAATTAACTTTCAGATGGTAAAAACGTCTCCAGAACGACGGAGAGATGGTGTTTTGAGACCCTTTTTAGACCACCAGAACCCGATCTGACGGCGAAATTGTGGCGACCAAAATCATGACGTCACGAAATGTGCGCTGTGCTACCACTCTATCCACACAGTGGGCTCCGTCTATGGAGGGCCATTGCGGACGTGGTTCGTTTAGGGCATACGTATGGAGAGGCAGTGTGCCCGTTTCCATGTATGCCCCTAACGAGTTGTGTCCGCAGCGGCCTTCCATATCGGTCGCCTCTCCCTCTCTTCCTCTACCACTCCGACTTTGCCCCTGTCACTATCAGTGTCATTGTCACTGTCAACACTCAATTCACTCTCGATGTCAAACTCAAAGTCTTTCCATACAATATAAGGTAAAAATGGGTCTTTTTAATGTCTCAGCCGAAAAAGCAGAGGCGACTAAAGACAGGCCAGAAATTGCATTCGCTCACCAAGAAATACGTGCTTTATGAATGGCGGCCTCGATGTCCCGACGCACTCGTAAAGGGTTTTGTTCATTTCGTGACGTCATTATTTTAGGGCTCGAAAAAGACGGCTGTTCCGGAGTGAATATCGGTGAAGCAAATCAGTCAGTTTTAACTCGCGATTTCTCACTGGCGCAAAGATCTTTTAATAAGTCACATTAAAAATCTGTTTTAGGATACATTTTCCTCAGCTTTGACACCTTCTTTCATATGATTTTCTTGATTTTAATGTCTCGTTCACCATACTTTAACGCATTGTAAATCACAGAAAAGATCCATATTGTGATACACAATGCCAAGCAGTGCCGCGTCGTCACGAGTTTGCGCGTTCCGAAAGGGTCGATCCTGACCGTTAGGAACCGGTAGAGGGCGATAAGAAATATGCTCAGAACTGAAGAACTGGAGCCAGAAGAAATCCCCGACATAGCAGCAGCCTTAAACTGAGGACTCTGAAACATTTAGAGTACCTAATTATAACACATCATTATTAGAAATCTGAATTTAACTAACAAACGAGTTAAAGGGGCCCTGAAATCCAAATGCACATTGATTTGTGTTGATTTATGATACCCTCAACATCACTTTTGCGGTGAAACGAATATCCAAAAACATTCCATATATTTTTTTAATGATTTTTTTTTTCTTCTATTTTTATTGAGATTACTTGGGCACGCCCACAAAAAATCCTTCCAATCAATGACATCATCTGTCAATCATTGCTAAAGTACTGAAATGTTTAACAAAAGACATTGGAATGCACCTTCCCCTCGACTCATCATAACTATCATGTTCCCTCGCCATGTCGTTTGTTAGTCACTTTGATATGCTTTCCACCAACGGCTGTCCCTTGTTTTCACACCTTACAGATTGTGTTCTCGCACAGAAATTATATCTCTCGTAAAAGAGTGACTGTTTTTTTTTTTCAAATAACGAAATCAATGATAATACATTAAAAGGGAAGCAGATTTTTTGTGAGAGTACAAATGTTGTTATGGTGTGAAAAAAAAATGAATAAGTAATAACTGATTACAACAAATATTTAATGTAATAGATGCGGGACTGATAACCTGATGACATGTTAATAATTTCAGATGACAAGTTAATAATTTCAAGCACAACAATGAAAAGTTGGATATCTATTATCAAGCTAGCCATGGAAAACAGAAACTAGCACACAAGAGAATGATAATTACTTCATTGGTCTACTCGTTTGGGTTGACAGAAATATCATTTATTATTTCAGAAATGAAATCCTCTTAAAGTGGTCTTCCTTGTTAAACCCCCACTCTATGAATCGCTTGAACATGTAAATGACAAAAGAGATTAATGATAGGTACGTCAAAAGTAGACATTCTTGGTTATGTGTACTTACTCTGTAATCTCACACTTGGTACTAGGAATTGTTTGTCCCCACAATATTTTATACATTGCATCAAAATCGTCATAAAGCCATGATTATATCTTAAGGACGAGTAATGAGCACATCGTGACGAGTCAAATGTCGTATTATTGTGTGCCTTTTTGTACATGTATGTTCGAAGTCCTAGGCACCGAATCGTTTATATTTGCCCCTTCTTATATACTATATCATTTAGAGCCTGACAAAAAGGCATAGAATGATTTATGGTAATTTTCGAATACAATTATGTTTAAAGACGAAATCTACTCCAAAATGTGATTCATTTTATTAAAACAAGATTTTAACAACTTCATACATAATAGTGCAAAATGATCAAAATCTGATAAGAAATAAGGAAGTCATGGCACTCTAAAATTCAACCATTTTTTTTTAAAGAAATACTTCTTGACCAGTCGCTATGAATATTCAAATTAGCAACTTGAAGGTGTCATGTCCTCACAATTTCTTAATAATTTCATGTATACAGACATGACAAAAACCTCGTATATCAGCTGTCTAAATATAAAACTTACCTTAAAACTAACCAAAATTTATAAAAGCAAATCATGTTAACACGGCCTGACATATTTTGGCATGGGAATATGCTTTACCTGTAGTAGCATGTTTTTGCCTGAATGTCATGTGTAACATGCATGAAAAATTGTGAAGGCTTGACATCCTCAACCCGGTAATCTAAATATTCATATGGACTGGCATAAAAAAAAAAATGTTCTGAAAAATGAAAATTTAGAATGTCATATCTTCCTTGTTTCTTTTCAGATTTTCGCCTTTTTGCAACGTTGAGTAGGGATTTTTTTTCCCTCTTTCTCTTAGATTTTATTTCTTTTTGAAGTGGATTCCATCCTTAAAACATTTAGGCCTATGATAAAAGATACAGAAAAAGCAAAGCATTAAGTATCGTCGTACTCGAACTCACCTTTACGAAACCAAGGTCATATATTGCTACACAGATAGCATTTGTAAGGTCAGCCAGTGCTACGTTGCAGACGAAAATGTTGTGCTGCTTTCGCGCCTTTCGACGACTAAGAATCGTACAGACGATAACCGCGTTCAGCACCACGGCGAGAATGTGGCACGGAACGCGAACGTACGGGGCGTGTTCCATATTTTCCCCAAAAACTTATCACCGTGTTCACCAATGAACCGTTCATTGTAAATGAGATTGAAGACAATCAAGTTTGTGATATGGAACATGAACTAGCTGCAAATGAAGTGCACCTCCAAATATTGTGGGACCTGGAACGCTAATTCGCCGATGATTTCAGATAGCGTTCATAATTTCACTCTGATGTCACAATGTTAACATCTGCTACAGCAGCGAAGCGGTTACCATAATATTCCGAACAACTGGGGCAAAGTGTCTGCTTCTTATGCGCATGCGCACTTATGTTAAAAGATCTTCACTAGATGTGAAGGTTCACATTGTAATGAAGATCCCATATTGTCAAAGGGACATTGCATCATTAGTTGTTCACGTGTAAAGCATTATCATGTGCATCTGAAGAGTTTGTTCGCAAAAACCGATAAGTCCATATTTGCCAAATGGAGATATTTGCGATTAAAGGTCAAGAAAAATAAAGAGAATAATAAGAACATTTTTGCTTCTTTTGACCATAACTTCAAAAATGTACCTTTATATGTAGTGACCAATATATCATTTAAAAGGTATTATTTTGTACTTTATGACAGAGACCGTACTTCAAAATATTCATAAATGGACTTATCGGTTTTTGCAAACAAACTCTTCATCTGTTTCTTTCCCATTAATTTTGGGATCTGTCATGTAAGTTATTGACACAAGAAAGTTAAACAGAAAAAGATATTTTCTGGAAGATACAAAGAAGCTTTCTTTCCATTCTATAATTTTCAATTCGTCGGAATCATATTAAACTTTGTCAAAAATTCGTCTAACGAAGCGAGAGCTTCGTACTTTTTAAACAAGCTCATCCCCATATGTAAATTCCCGGAAGCCTATTGGCTGTTAGTGATGGTCTTACTACTACTACTACTATTACTACTACTACTACTACTACTACTACTACTACTACTACTACTGATAATAATAATAATGATAATAATAATAATGATAATGATAATAATGATAATAATAATAATAATGATAATAATAATAATAATAATAATTTTTCGTTGTCAAAATTCAGTAGGTCACGGAACGATGATCTAATACTATTTGACACTCAAGCGTCGTTGCCTCAAGCGAAGTACTTTATACTCGCCGGTAACACCAGCTATTCCCTGTCCAATATTGGTAATGTACACGCAATAGCTGCACTGTTTGTCTATCAGTTCTTGTCCAAGTGAGCTGAACGATCCTTTATGACACACGTGAGCTGGCATTGAGTTATAGTCGCATGTCGCCTGCTCTTTCCTAGGCAAGATAAACGTAACAAGTCACCAAGTTGTCGATTGTCTCATGTCATCACAGGAAAGATGTGATATTTTGGTGACCTGCATGATCCTTAAACTATGATAGTTCCTTCATGTGGTTCTCTCTTTTTCCTAAAATTCACGACTGACACTTCTGGGATCATAAATGTGCAATAGTGCTATTTTATTGCCCATCGGATGTCTTGTCTTGTTCTTACTATTAACGTGCCTTGGACACTTTGGATAAATGAAATTGAATTAATAATTTTATGTCAACCGAACATAAAGGACATTTTCTTCTGGTTGCTGCCTACCAGAGCACACTGTACAACTTTAAACGTAATTGTAATTCTATTTTGCTTTTTCACGGATTAAATGGTATCATGGTTATACATGTATTCTAATATCGTTGTATTTGTTTTTTTTAATACGCTCCTTGTTCTTCTGAAATAACGGAATTAACTAGTTAACTCTTCCGTCAGGTGTATGTCTAAATTATAAACGCGGTAGCTAAAGCAGGAAATCCCCGGACATCACAATTTAATGTCTTCATACCATGATATGGCCTGAAGTATATGAAAAGTTCCTTTCCAAAATCCATTTTACATCACATTTGATTTGTACACATTTCAGTAGTCCATACAGCAAATTATCTGTCAATTGCGATGTTCCTAAAGGTAATCTACTGGGTAAATCCCCTGTTTAATCGAATATAAATGATTTGAAAATGCTTTAAGTGTTTTATCACCCCTGTTTTTGATTTTAGACGACTCAAACATATTTTTCTCATAATATCCATACCCCACATCTTAATGGAAACCTCAAATTCAACTTAAGGCTTCAAAAGTCGCTTCACTGGTTGTTAGGTCAAACAAGTTGTCTTTAAACCTTCTCAGTATTCTTTTGATAGTCTCCCCAATGATATATTGTTGATGACAAAGTTAAAAGTGTAGTCACATCAACGAAGCTCTCATGGTCTGAAAATCAACGATAAAGTTTAACGGAAGGCACATATTTATTTATTTGTTACACAATATCTTAAGTTAAATTTCATTTTTCCAGCCCCACCCTTTGAATGTTATACTCAATTTTGACACTGCTTGTTCTTAAATACGATGCCATAGAAACACTCATTCAATCTATCTTGGTAGACAGTTAAGCCTCTATAGATAGAAAAAAAAGGTTATCATAACACAATACAATGTTTTGCAATGTATCTTGGAGAACTCATACTGACGTTTAATATTCCGAATATGATATCTTAAAGATAGCTGATCTTAATCACGTTGATCTCTAGTATCATCTTGTATTTATTCATGAATAAACTCAAGAATAACTAATTTCCTCTCACCCACACTAGTGTTATTTTGAAAAACAACTCCTTTCACAGATCGTCAAGCTCAAGTTCAAATTTATTTCCGCTTTTCACAGTACAGTAACATAATATACACCTCACTTTCTTTAGTGACAGAAAAAAATGCATGAAACATGTGATATTGTACAGAGTAAACTAAACAACAATAATTGAGACCATGCATGATACATTGTAATGGGTGATCAAAGGCAATCAAAGTTAAATATCAATTTGCACTTTGTGAAAAACGGGAGGGACCCACTGAAAAGACAATGATTGTAGAGCATGTAGAGTGTGAGCCCCTCATGGAAAAAGAGAGATCGATGAGAAAATGTAACCGCAACAACAACAGCAACAAAAAAAAATAGTGTACTAGCTGACTAGTATATCAAACTCGTCACTCTACAATGAACTTCATTTGCCTATACATAACTTGGACTCGTTTTACTCAATCTACACATTTACACTTGCTGGACCAAAATTTTGGAATAGCCTCTCCAAATCTATATTCTTTCAAAATTGATTTCAAGAAGTCTTTTGTAGATATTAAAAAAATCTTAACTTTATCATTGAGGATGATATTTTAGACGATACGGGACGTATGGATTATTATGGACAAAAATCTGCTGATTTGTTAATAGTTGCAAAAGTACCGGAACAGTTAATTCTAGTTTTCTTTTGACATCATGTGTTTAAATCCACTGCTTCCTTCCTCCATCAATTCTATTCTGGCGATCATTCTTGTTGTTTTATTTTCACGCCATCTTATCAGCTTGTTTCTTCTCTCTCTCTCTCTCTCTCGCTCTCTCTCTCTCTTTCTCTCTCTCTCTCTCTCTTTCTCTCTCTCTTCCTCTTCCTCTTTTTTTTCTACTGAGTATTTACTTTTATGCACGACAGCGACTTAGTATTGGGATTTATCTGCGTAATCTGTTTAGGGCTAGTTTGGTTTGTATTGTTGTATTGTTAGTATTATATTGCAGTCATGTATTTGCATGGGTTTGCAATTCTACTTTTCATGTAAACAAAATTAATAGCAGGTCAATTGTCAATTGTGGGTTTGTTTGTTTGTTTGTTTGTTTGTTTGTTTGTTTGTTTGTTTGTTGTTGTTGGCTTTTTATTGGGAGGGGGGGTTGAAGGATGCTGCGCCCTACAAGCACTCTCTTTTTAGCATTCCTCCCTATCTCCAGTAATTACATATTTTAAAAATGAGTTGTTGTTTTTTTTTTTTCGTTTTTCCTTTTCACCTTCTTTGCCGTTGCTTGTTGCACACTTACAAATTCCACTTTAACATTCTGATATCAACACTGGTCAATGTAATGCGCTTATCTTCCATTAAAAGAAAATGTGTTTTGTAAAAGATAGAAATGCATGAATGAAGAAATGAATGAGTGAATGAATGAATGAATGAATGAATGAATGAATGAATGAATGTTACTGGCTGAATGCCTACGGGATAACGTCAATAACACCAACCGTACCTCGCCTCCGAGCCCAACTACACTTGCAAAAATGACCTGATATCATTAGCATCCTAAAATCACGTGACCGCCATAAGAAAATGGTCGGATTGGCCATAACGTTGACGGTCAACGCCCATGTAGAGATCTGAGAAACCCAGGATGCTGTATGACCGCCTTGCAGAGCTTTCGCCGTTGAATATATACAGGAAATCGTGAATGATGCTACAGACGTGAAGTATATCAGAGCAAGGGTGCGCAGAAGGCGCTGATTTTCTTTCTTTTTCTGCATGTCCGCGAAATGTTCATTCGACGACGGACGCGAAATTCCAATGTACATGAGCAAGTAAGCTACTCCTGTAAAGAGAAGAAGGAACAATGCTATTGCACTCTGTACTGCAGACATGGTACGTGAGATGGTGTCGCCATTTTGTGATACGGGTGATGTCCACATCGCGTAGAAGATCGCTGACGAGACCCATGCGTAGATACACGATGCCAAGCAGCGCCATGTCGTCACGACTTTGCGCGTTCCGAAAGGGTCGATCGTGACCGTGACGAACCGGTAGAGGGCGACAAGAAATATGCTGAAGACTGAGGTGGTTGCGCTCGCGGAAATTGCCGACACAATCATGACGTCACTGCCGTTACAGTCCTATTGAAGGAAGAATAGACAGATACACATAGATGGAAGGAAAGAAGTAAAATTAATAAGTAGGTAGATAATCATCACAAAAGCGGTTCCTGGAACTATGCAAACCAGTTTTTATTCAGGTTAGCACAACGTGATTGAAAACGTTAGGTTATCTCATTGTATTTTGCATGAGATGGTGTACGCTCATTGCAACAACACAACAACAAATATATATATATATATATATATATATATATATATATATATATATATATATATATATATAATAAACTTGTAATAAATATTGCGCCTTCATTAGAGGTACGAACACTAGGAGCACCTCCTTCACATGTGTAAAGTTAGGTTTGCGCTTTTCCGACGCACCTTCATGGTCTGAAAAGTGCAAAATATTGTCCGTAAAGGTGCTTCTAATGTGGCACTAGTAAAAGTGCTCCTAGTTTGATAAAAGGTGCAAACTTGAAAATTTTATTTTTGTCATATAGTGTACTTTGAAATATTTATTTGCCTAGATTTTGCCTCTGTATTTTACAAGCTGTAGGCCTAACTATGTTTTGATTCCATTTATACTCTGTATCTTTTATTTCATATGTGCAAGGAACTAGACTATTGGGTAAACAGATACACATGAAATAGAAAGCAAAAAATAAACAAACAATCAATCAAACGAGCTCATTACATGTTAAATCGTATTCATATGTACATGATGCCAATTACTTCAGTGAAAATCTTTTTCTTTTGTTTTTTGTTTTTTAGTCATGTTCAGAATATTTCACCAGCCTATACATACCTGTGTGGAACCATTCATTGGCCAAGATCTTAATTGCTTGCATAATGATGTACAAAGATTATGCAGTATTCTCTTTATCATAATGCATTTAATACAATTTCATAGATAATCAGATGTGCACAGCATTATGTCAGCCAGGCAGGGCTACCTAGCAGAGAAAGATGAAGGTCGTGAAGAGATTATGCTGCTAAAATAGAACTTAATCGAACAAACAAATACAGAACCTGACATTTGCGAACAAAAAAAAAAAAGCACAAAACAAAAACGCGCTCATATTTTACAAGCTGTTCGTGTTCCATTTTTTTTACCTACTCGTATACTGTTAAAAGGGAGCTTTAGATTTTCGCGACGGGGACGTTCAAAGGGGAAAAAACCTGGTCTGAACACGAGCAGAATCGCGTATCAGACGCGATCTAATTTCATAGCTCGCGCGCCTGAGTTTTCACTACGCGTTCTGGGTTATTTTTACGTCCGCTCAGTTCACGATCAAGCGTCTTTGTTCACGACGTAGATAGCTACTTGATGCACCGATCATATGGGGGCGCCATGTTATCTTGTATACGTTGACCGTATACTCAGCACGCTATATAGCAGTCACTAGGGAAAATCTCTTTGTTGACCGTATACTCAGCACGACGCAGAGAAGAGGAGAACGTCCAGCTCAAGCGTCGTCTCAAACGTCCGCGCAGCAAATCTAAAGCTCCTTAATGTAACACAACGGCCACACGTTTGCTACATAACAGTTAATCAAACTCCACTGAATCATTCTCGTCTTCTTACGAGAAGCTTTCTTTCTCTCAGTATAAATATATATCGCTCCCTCATATACATGTATAAATTTAATATGCAAGGAAAATAGTCAGAATTTACCAAGTGCAAATGAAATAAACAATACTTTAAAATCTTTTTTTTTTCTTAAAATAGGATATACAGAATCCTGTTTTACTAAAATGTGTATAAGTATGCATCAGAGAATAACAGCACTTAGACCTCGTTTACAGTGCGGGGCTGGGCCGAGCCGCGGCCGAGCCCAGCCTCAATTGCAGGGCCGAGCCCCGCAATTTTGTCGGTTAAAGGGCCGTTCACACTGGAGCGGTTTTGCAGCAGCGGCAGCGGCAGCGGCGTGCCGCTAAAATCCCTCGCGTGCAGTTCACGTACAACCGTTCACACCAAGGAGCTAGGGTAGCTCCTTGGCTGGATGGGACTCCATGTGTCTGTAGTAGCTCCTTGTTCACACTGGAGCGGTAGCGGCGACTTTTCAGAGCGGCAACCGCAAGCGGTTTTCTCGAATCGCTCCGCTGAGCGATTTTTCTAGTCTTCCGCTGCGGCGAGGTTGCTATTGACCAATCATAATAGAGTATAGTTCGTGACGTTATTATGTGGGTGGGGTCATAAACTTTAGCTTGAAAAAAAAAAAGTCGATCGAAGAGCTGAACGAAGACGTCCAGAAAAGACAACTTTTGTACAATAAACTCAGTTACCATGGGTATGTTCACAAAAATACTCCTAAGGAAAATATCGAATTGGAGACCATTGGTGATGAAATCGGGCTAAATGGTAAGTTGCTCGTTTGGTTTTCTCAAGGTTTTGCCATTTGTTTTGACCCGTGACGGCGGTCACTCTTTTGCAGAGGCTACATTGCAGATTGTAACTTTCCACGTATTTTGCCATAGACGCAGACTCGCCAGCGAAAGAAAGCAGTCTATCAATATCACAGTCCCATATACGCCTATCTATGTCTGATATAGCATTCTGCCAACACGTGAGGGTCATGCATGGTACTGAAGCCTTGTGAAGTCTAGAGTAGATCTAGAACTACTGGGTCCACAGGAGCACTCCTACTGTCCTACTAACCCCACACCTACTAATGACTAGTAATGTATGGGGTCCTTAGATGGGAAGGGCTTTCCATAAATGGACCACATAATGGTCGATGGTATACCAGCGGTAGGGTGTCCTAGGGCCTAGATCCACTAAACACGTTAGATAATCTAGACGGGATTGTTTAAGAGGCCCTATATATATATATATATATATATATATATATATATATATACGTAAGTAGAGTGTGAACTGCAATATGGCTGACAGTGCTCAACTATATAGGAGCCCTACATAGTTCCATCCTACTATATATTGTACTATATATATATATATATATATATATATATATATATAAAGGTTACCGTAGGCGTAGACAACCTATTTATATAGGCTTCTAAGTAACATTAGACTAGACACTCTAACGTTAGATTTATTTGATATCAAACTCAAAGAGTATCTTTTTTATTATTTCTAATAAATTTAAAATAATGTAGGCGCCAGGGAAAATTTTGGAATCAAAGTAATTTAGGCCTAGAAGTAAAGATTTAGCATAAATTACGGGAATGATAAATGGCAAATAAATTCAAATAATAATAACAAAAACAATAACAAAAACAGCCAGCCTCAAAGCCTGATACTCTGATAGTACTATTATTGTTAACGTTAGACATAGACATCTAGTTCTAGACTCTAGTCTAGAGTTTCAAGACCTAACGTTAGGCCCTAAAAGGTATTATGTTCTAGGTATTGACTCTGCCTCTGTAGGCCTAACGTTAGATCTAGGTCAAGTACTGAAGTAGGTGTTTTCGTACTGCCATACTGCCACCGCACTGGTATAAAAGCATACACATGACCACTGCCGGGCTCGGCCGCCCTTTTAATTCAAACCTTTCAATATTTTGTCGCAGTGGCGCTCTGCTTGTAAACAAACGCAATTTGGTATAGACTGGTTTTCAGACCCTTTGCCAACTGGATTCCGTGGCGACGAAGTCGCCGTTCTGGCAAAGGCCTTTGCCGAAGGAAAAAATCCTTTGCAGGACAAAACCACCTTATACCATACTAGTTTTCGACGTTGAGGGGGTTAATATCCTGAATAATGAAATAGTACGGGCTGAGGGTTTGGAAGCCAGACTGAAATTGGCCGCGCATTTGGCCTAGTTTGCGTTTACACTAAAGAAAAAGCCGGACTCGGCCGCGGCTCGGCCGCGGCCAAGACCATCACCAGAGCATGGCCAAATGTGCGACCAATTTTGGCCCCGCATTTGGCCTTATGCGCGCATTTACACTAAAATGAAGGCGGGCTGGGCCGCGGCCCAGCCGCGGCCCAGCCCTGCACTGTAAACGGGGTCTTTGTTAGTAATGTCGTTCACAAAACTGCTCCGGAAAATTTTACGTAATTTGTTTCGGAGCAATTCCCCTACCCTTGAACTGACGGCTGTACATTCTTTAGACAGACTTTGCAATGGTATTACATGCCTTCCAAAGGAGCATAACGGCCGGGCAGGGACTCGACCCTTTTCACGTGATTTTGGTGAAACAATGCCCCCATCATAATATCTTAAAACTATTCATTGATGCGGGACTAATAGTATTTTGATATAAGATTATCAATGACAGAGAGAGGTAATAATTTCAAGCACATCACTAAATGACAGGTTGGATTATGGGAGTTGACTGGACATGCCTGAACGAAATCAACATGGACAATGATAGCATAGATTGATGAATATACTTTACTAGTCTACTTGTTTGGTGTGACCGAAATATCAGACATTATTAATTTTCAGAGATATTGACAAAATCTTCAACCTGCGTGGCCATCCTCCACCTCCATCAATCGTTTGGACATGTAAATGATAGAAAAGAAGAGACAAGATAAATGATAGGTACGTCAAAAGATGACAAGATTGCGTTTACTTGCGGTTTAAGTTTGCACTTAATAATAAAAGCGCTTGTCCACAGAATTTGTCATTGCATCAATACTATCATTCAGCAATTCAAATAATGATAGCCGACAAAGATTTAATGAACACTGATGCAAAGTCAAAATATAACATTATTGTGCGCCTTTTACCGTTCGTGTTAGTTGAGTGCCGATTGGCACAGAAAACCCCAAAGCGTTATACGGACTATCCAAAGTCCATGGCACGTCAGAAGCAGTATAATAGATTATTCTCTATTTCTAATTATCATAACAAATGCAGACAGAATAAAACTGACCAGAAAGAACACAATTTATCAGTGGAAAAATAAGCAGAGAAAATGGGATTCCATCGGGATCCGAACCCGAGACTCTGGATTGCTAGTCCAGTGCTCTACCGACTGAGCTATAGAAAGCCCTGGTTCAGTGTTCGTCCCAGAAATCCTAATTCTCAATGCTCTGATGGTCAGAAGTTATAGCAGTGTGTTTTGTGTGTGACATACACGCACACACTTGAACCTGGCATAAACCTAAAGGATAATTGAAATTGGGGATAAATATGAGGGATCACCGAAGCGATGCAGTTTTTTGAGTATGTAACAAATGCAGACAGAATGAGACTGATCAGAAAGAATATAATTTACTAGTGGTAAAATGAGGGGGAAATGGGATTCCATCGGGATTCGAACCCGAGACTCTGGATTGCTAGTCCAGTGCTCTACTGACTGAGCTATAGAAAGCCCTAGTTCAGTGTTCGTCCCAGAAATCCTAATTCTCAATGCTCAGATGGTCAGAAGCTATAGCAGTGTGTTTTGTGTGTGACATACACGCACACACTTAAATCTGGCATTAAACCCGAAGGATAATTATCATACTTACTCATCCGCATCCACTTGGAATCACACAAAAACAATTTAAGCACAGTGGGATTTATGGGTTAGCATCCTTGACAATATATTAAAGCAAATGAAAAAAAGAATATGTTGGTGTATGTACTAATTTTTACCAAGTGAGTGAAAAAACAACAAAAAGACCAAAACACACACATATCTAAACACGTAAAAACACATAAAAACTTTGTGCAATGTTTAAAGATATGTAATAACTGTTAAGGATACAATTCTAGCACTTATTGAAATTATCATTTTGAAAACAGAATTAAGAAGCTTAATCCTAATTCAATAAACATGTATGTAACCCGAATGCACACTTTCATTGGATTATAATTTCATGTACATAGGATGAGACCATTGCTAGGAATCATGATTCCCTTTAAACTGTGTATAACTTTTCTATCCTAACGATTACTTTATAATGTTTCTCTCGCTTCAAGTGTATTGTCGTGTTTAAATAACATACACGTGTAAAATGAAAGCTCCTAAAGGAGTGTAGTTTAATCAGTCTGTTAGCCAAAGTAATGTTTTGGCTTATAGATTTCATTTTTATTTGACGTCAATCATTTTTCCTTAACAATAACAATTATACAATTATATGCAAAGTACAATCCTACATGTACACACATTTTTTTTTCAAAATATTTGTAGGAACTTTTTAATTTTTAATCATCAGATGACAAAGTATGAGCAAAGTCGTTATATAGAATTAATCAACGGTGTATAAATCAATAATGAGAAATCAAAAAGGTTGAAAATGGATGTGACTGCTTTAAAAGCTTAGCTTGTATAAAAATAGTGCAGTCCCCTATTATCCTCTGTTAGATAAGCTCTCGTGGAAGACAGTGGAAAAGGTGTGTGAAGAATGTACTCAGAATTTGCAATAATATTATGGCAGAAGCGAATAATCACTGCAAGGCCTCCGTGTCATAAAAAATGAAATATTTCAAAATTAGAAAAAAAAAGGTTTCTTAATTGTATGTTAACCTATGAAATTGACTGAAGGAAATATTAAATCAAAATCAAATTAAAACATACCCGAAAGTTCTCTTATTATATCCAGGCAATAACCTACTAAGTCCTGGGTTATTACCATTTGTGATCAATGAATATGTTGAATCTTATATGCTGGAGAGAAATTAGATGAATTACGTTTAATATATGAAATTATGGATATGGAAATATTCTTAAACATTGCCAATTTGATATAAATTTAGCATTAATATTATGTCTATTTATGTTTTCAACTAAAAAACAATCTGCACATTTAGTGAGATGCTATCGAATTAAATAAAAGACATTAACAGCTACATTTATGATGAAAGATACAGAACGGAGCACAAAAAATTGGTTTTCGTGACTTAATATTTGTGGAATCTGTCTACCTACCTTTCCCAAGCCAAAGTCATATATCGCTACACAGATAGCGTTTGTAAGATCGGCCAGGGCTAGGTTGCAGACGAAAATGTTGTGCTGCTTTCGCGCCTTTCGACGACCAAGAATCGTAAAGACGATAACCGCGTTTAACATCACTGCCAGAATGTGGCAAGGCGCACGAACGAAAGGGGCCATATGCCAGTTCGACGCCAAACCGACATTTGCCCCCGTGTTTACCGATGACATGTTCATTGTTTCTGTTTCTGACATTGATGAATGTTACAATTCTCAAGTGTGTGACATCGAACATAAACTGCAAATGAAGTGCATCTTCAAAGATCATGGGAGCCGGAGCGCTAATTTCCCGATTCCGACACAGAGCATAATTTCACCCTGGCGCCATAATGTTAACATCCACAGCGAAGTGATTACTGTTCTATGCCGAAAGATGCAAAGTGGTTGATTGTTGTGCGCATGTGCACAAACTGTTACGTATCGGAAAACACAATACATAGTGTCACAGTTTCATATCCACTTCTGCTCTTCTTTCTCTTACAGTTGCATTTTTTCCCACCTCTCAAGTTTATACTGTCAACGGTAAGATACAATAAGCTGATAAGTACTTTGCCGCAATTTCTAGAGAAACTATACATTAAGTTATTTCATAAGCTTCGCTGCATACGCTGACATAATTGCTCGAAACTTGACTATCCGTCGATGAACCGTTATACCGCGTAAGTGTGATCTACAACTATATTTTTTTCCCATTTCTAACAACCGCTTCGCATGATTTTCATGCTTTTATATCAAAGACCCATCAGCCATCCCTCCCTTCTGTTTCTTTCTATAATATTAGGGCCTTTAATGTATAAGGGCTGCAAACAAATCAAGCTGCCGTATAGCGTAAGCTGTAACCGGTATCATTCATTACATCGCACTGCTGATGTTTTGTTAGACATAGTAAGGCCAGACGAAACAAACCTACTTGGTAAACAACCTATGTACATGGCCTCTTGTTATTCTGTACGGTCGGTAACCAGGCTGGACCGACCGTACGCGTATTACTGATCTGGTCTTAGATCTACATATTATAACGGGTTCGTTAACGAGAGGCAGATGTATTGGTCTATGTAAGCTGGATGTAGGTCTACGTGACACAATAATGTACTCTGTTCTATAGCGCCTTGAGTATCTTTTTTAGGTAGAAATGTGCGCTTTATAAGAGTCTCACTATTGTTATTATATTATTACGTCTAGATCTTTATGTAGTAGGATATGAATCATACATACCACGGCATGCACTCTTTTCGAAGTTCCAGCCGAAATTATGGATTCTTTGGAGACTGGCATTGCCTACGGGGATGGGCCCCTCAGACATACAAGCCCCCTCACATTCGATAATTTTAACTGAAACCTCTTAGTGCATGGTTTTATTTGGCTATTTTGCGGAAATCGCGTAGGCCACCATTAAGATTCGACAAAATCAGTCTAATCAAAATTTTCACAGAGTGTTCTTCTAGTCAAGCAGACATCAAAATCAATCGCTGTGTAGATATCCTGTACAAGCTCATTTCATGCTGAAATAATTTTGTACCAACTATATTCAGTGCGAGATTAATCCTTTCTACATGTCTCTGTTTTCTTTTACTGCTCTAGATGGATTTGTTGGTATCCCGCAGCCGAGTCGTTACTGGCGTAATGCCTACGGGACAACGTCAATAACACGAACTGTACCTCGCCTCCGAGCCCAACTACACTTGCAAAAATGATCTGATATTATTAGCATCCTAAAATCACGTGAACGCAATAAGAAAATGAACGGATTGGCCATATCGTTGACGGTCATTGCCCAAATAGTAATCTGAGGAAGCCAGAATACTGTATCTTCAACATGCAAAGCACACGCCATTGCATATGAACAGGAAATCATGAATGTTGCTGCAGACGTTCCGTATATTAGAGCAAGGGTGCGCAGAAGGCGCTGATTTTCGTTCATTTTCTGCATGTCCGCGAAAGGTCCATTCGATGACGCGCGAGAAATTCCAATGTACATTAGTAAGTAAGCTATGCCTGTGAAGAGAAGAAGGAACAATACAATTGCAGTCTCTGCTGCATAGATGGTACGCCAGGTGGTGTTGCCATTCTGTGATAACATTATCAACAACGCTAAGATGATCGAAGAGGAGACCCATGCGTAGATACACAATGCCAAACAGCGCCATGTCGTCACGACTTTGCGAGTTCCGAAAGGGTCGATCGTGACCGTGACGAACCGGTAGAGGGCGACAAGAAATATGCTGATGATTGAGGCGGTTGCGCTCGTGGAAATTCCCGACACAATCATGACATCACTGCCGTTACGGTCCTATTGAAGGGAGAGTGGACACATACACATGGATAAAAGGAAAGAATAAGTAAACTGCAGTCATACAGAAGCCAGATTCCCCGGCCCATGTACGTAATATAAACTAGTTGTTTCTTTTATTCACGTTTAAGCACAGCATATAATGTCATGGTATCGAATACATTAGGGAGTCTCGTGCCTGTTACTTTATTCATTTTCAGAATATTTTGCATCAGACGCTACACTCTTAGAGTAATATGTTACACTTTGCGTCCTTACAATAGTGTTATACACCTGCAGAACCTTTATGGGCCGGTGTAACTTTGCACCCTTTAGAACAATGACTAGCACCTTTAAAGGTGCAATTTTGCACCATTCTGGTCTGAAAGGTGCAAAGTTGCACCCGTGAAGGTTTGCCCAGTGTGTCAAAATAAGGTGCAAAGTTGAACTTACTTTTTTTTAGCGTGTACATCTAATGATTTGTTCGCCACCATCTTGCCCTTACAATGATTTACAAGCTACACAGACATTTTAACTTTATTCATGTAATACTTTTTTTTATCATAGACATGTGCACTCAACCCAAAAATTAGGTACAGGGATGGCACTTTATTTCCTATGTTCTATTCTATCCCTCTTCCATTAAGTTACCGATTTGGCTTTAATAAGTGAAACACATATAGCGACGATCCGTTTTCTATGGCGGTTGATTGAAACTCTCTTGAAATCCCGCTTCTTCACGAGACATTTGTGTGTGTGTGTGTGTGTGTGTGTGTGTGTGTGTGTGTGTTTTTTTTTCTTCCTTTCTCTCTACATGAATTCCTTTCCGCGAATGAAAACGTAAATAATGAAACTTTCTCTCAAACTGACATCTATAGAAATACTAGCAATAGAATATGCGAGAAATTGCAATTCGAAATGCGAACAAAACTTTTCAACAGCGCATTTACTGTGTCTTGGAATTACACCTAGCAATGCCTAGTGAGCTCAAGTTCATTATAATTCTAAGTTACCAGTAGATTACATGTGGCTGTGGCCAAACGAACAGTGTGAAAAATAATACATTAAAATGAATTAAAGCTGGGAAAAAAAAAAGAATTGGGCGTAACTCACTCTTGCCCATTTAAAGTCGAACATCGCCAGACAAATAGCGTTGATAAGGTCAGCCAGGGCTAGGTTACAGACGAAAATGTTGTGCTGCTTTCGCGCTTTTCGACGACCAACAATCGTGCAGACGATAACCGCGTTTAACATTACTGCGAGAATATAGCACGGACCACGTAGGTGCGGGGCGTGCTTCATGTACCAGTCCGTCGCCAAGTCGACATCTGACTCGGAGCTTACCAATGACTGGTTCATTGTTGACGAGAATGATGAAATATTTCGTGATTCCGAACGTGAACTACGAATGAAGTGCACCTTCAAACACAACTCGTTCTGAATGCTCGTTCTCTAATTCATATGGTAAAATTCATGATTTCACCATAGTATCACCATGTCATAATGACTTTATACTTATACCGATTGCTGTGCTATGCTGGGCGCTGCAAAGTATCTGCCGTCATGTGCGCATGTGCTAGCAAGATTGATCTTCACCAGATAAGTTTTCAATTAGAGTGAACCAAAATGTCAAGAAAACGGGGATTAATGAGTTGTGCATATCAACAGAGCATCTTGTATTTTTTTTCCCCTCATTCATGTCATTTTGTTACTGTCACGTCAAGATAAGCTATGTGTCTCTGACACTCTAACCGATATAATATACGGTTATTATATAATATGTTTGCTCTTTTTTATTTTCTTGGGATTGATGGGTTAGCGTGAGTTAAAGAAGCTCCGCCCCTAGAAACATCTCGAAGATGATTGGCTGGCAATGACGTGCTCACTAAAATCACTGGTGCTCCAAGGTCAAATCAAGGGACAGTGATCGATGTTATTTTGGGCGATAAAATCAATCTCTGTTGAAAGGACTTATGGACCTCGTAAGTTAACTGTTTATTGAAACAAACAATATAGCACCCCCACACTACATCGGCTGCCCAGAGGGAGCCTAATCCCTGTTTAATGATGGGAACGTGAGGCATTGAATAGAGACTCAAAAAGTCCTCGGCGAAAAAGCCTAGTGATGTTTGATATGCCTTGACGTGGGCATTGTAGCATTCGCAAAGAGCTTTCTCTTTACTTGTCAACTCCACAAGTCCCCCCCCCACCCCCTTCCCCTCCACACACACACACACACACACACACACACACATACACACGGACAGCAGACACCAAATCAATGCTTTTGACATTACAGCAACCCCACCCCGTGCAGTGGGTGGTAGAGTTAATTGAAAGTGTGAAGGATACGAAGGGTTTGTTTGCAAAAACCGATAAGTCCATTTTTGAAGATTTTGAAGTACGGTCTCTGTCATAAAGTACAAAATAATACCTTTTAAGTGATATATTGGTCACTACATATAAAGGTATATTTTTTAAGTTATGGTCAAAAGAAGCAAAAATTTTCTTATTATTCTCTTTATTTTTCTTGACCTTTAATCGCAAATATCTCCATTTGGCAAATATGGACTTATCGGTTTTTGCAAACAAACTCTTCATTACATTCCTGTCAGTGCTTCATCCATGCCTCCAATTAGCTTGTCACTAAAGCGTAACAATACCTCTGATGTATCTCTTTGTGAATCTTCTAGAAATTTTACGTTAATTCAATAAGACTTCACCTCTTATGTGTCTTTAAAAAAAAAAAAAAAATTCATACCCTTTCCTATAACTAATTATACACAGGGAAGTGCTAGTTCAGCATCTTCTCAGAATACTAGTAGACTCCTTAGATCTTATTCCAAATTCGTAGAGTTTCCTCGAGGAGAAATGCACAGTTTTATGGTACAAGATCATTTCACCAATAATCTGTGGAATAGCACCTCAGCTAAGACAAAACTATAGCAAACTATTGGTTTTAACTAGCCCATTAAGACATTGTCTCATGTGAAAATTTTAAAGGATATATTTATTTATTTTCTTTTTACAAACAGACTGAATTTTTTTTTCGTTTATTTTTCTTCTTGCTCTTCCGAGACATGAGAGACCTGATTCTCACTTATTCTTACCGTCACTATTGGCATAAACAGCATTTAAAGGGTTAAAAAGAAGAACGGCACTCAAGCGATAACCTTCCTCCTTTTTGTGTCCCGCACTGCGGGATTAGTTTGGTGTGTTATGTCAGTGACGTTGAGGGACATTTTTTTTTCTTCATTTCATTCATTTCATTTATTTTTTCATCTCCAACAGAACATGTAAATACATTTTTTAATCATGAAACATAAGTATATATATAATTATATATATATATATGTGTGTGTGTGTGTGTGTCAACAATGACAAAATATGAGATTAATTTCAAAACGTATAATAATGATAAGCAGTTCTGACAAGGTAGAACGAAACCACGCACTATGGTTCGTTAAGTATTCCAGTCTTACTCACTTCCTCTCTTCACACACACACACACACACACACACACACACACACACGTTTAAAGTCTGAACGTAATTACCAAAAGAAGTCAGGCACGTATGTGTGTGTGTGTGTGTGTGTGTACAGGTCGTCAGATTCAACACTTAATGAAAAAAAAAATATTCGTTTGCCCTGAACGTCAGTAATTGCTGTGCATTTATTGGATGGTCTGGATTTATCGATGAAGCAATCAGCGCAGGATGTCAAATATGTTATTACATGTCGCCTCAATCTCTCCCCTCTCAATATCGATGTATACTATAATGTCATTGCATGTCAACATATCTACACCAAACGAAAGCCAAATAACCAAAAGATTTCAAGGATTAAAATGATATAAATCATTTGTAACAATAATACAAATACAAATACAAAAGACGACAGAAATAGTATCGTGGTACTCTCAACCGTTATTTACTAATTAGTTAAGGAATATAATTACATAATGTTGAGCAGTTTAAATAGCAGTATGAAAGGCAATTATATTCCAATTTGAATTTGGCCTTAATGGATCAAAGAGAATGTATATGATATATATCACAACAAAGTTGGACAAAGAATAAGATAACTTTTAAAGTCCTCACGAATAAATGATATTATTCATAATCACATGTAAATTAAAAGAGGTGATACATTAAACCGGCAGAGAACATTAACTTTTTTTAAACCCAAAATGACCCGAAAAAAAAATTATCTTTCGCGAAAAAAACCCCAAAACAAAGCACTGCAGCATTAACCAATGCAAGTAAAACTTATGAGCAAGGATTAGTAAAGAAGCTGCAAATCCATCGCTTCAGAATATAACTTCTTTGATAATTTCGTGTATGGACCGATGGAGACTTATGACTTCACCTAAATATCAACTAACTTAACATGAATGGAGTTAGCTCGTTTGCAACAAAACGATGTGTTGCTGGTCATTGACGAAACTTGAATGATTACGTTTGTTTGATATATTTTGTTTAACAAAGGCTTGTCGAACTATGGGTGGCATTACACTTTGCATTGAAAAACAATATAATTTGTTACACAACACAAAAATTCAAAGCAACTTCAAAGTTGTATTTTCTGCTGTCAGAACATGATTGTGCGCTCTCGAGTTTAATATTAGATTTGAACACTTCTGAACCAAAAAGTGTAAAAGAGAAGTCGCTTTACGAAACGAATTTGCGGGTTCTGCACAAGGTTAAAAAACATTCTTTGTTCTTATCTCTAGAAATTGAAATTAAATCTTTGGTGTTTCGTCCTTTTGTGATATATAATCGTTTCAGTTGTTTCTGTAAGACTTTTTTTTTTTTGTTCTTTGCTTGCGTTCTTTCTAAACCATTATGTCGTGGTGAAGCTTGCTGCAATAGAGTTCATTATGCCACACCAAGTATTTCTGTCGACACACAACTTGTCCCGCAGTACCTTATAATGCGGTGAATGAATTAATTTACAACTCAATTATTTACAACTTCAAAATGAGTTCAAGACTTTAAAATCATAAACCTCACCTTTCAGTCTTGTTTCATACAAAAAATGCCCATGGAAGGTTAAAAAAAAAAAGCCTGCTAGACTTCTAATCTCAAAACAGAACTCCTCGTTGAGATTTGAGAAGTGACATCTAAAGGGAAACTTTAAGATACCCGAATGTGAAATTGTGTGTGGAGTGAGTGAATCAAAGTGAGTTAAACTAAAACACATCGATATAGTTTAGGGAAAATGGGAAATTTTGTGTAAAAGGTTTGCATCAATGTTTCTGTGCCGCCTGGATAACAAGACAATAGTTCAACATAATTCATCCATTTTTAACACAAAGCAAGAAGCGCACGACTTCTTTTTATTCTTTATTCTTTTTTTAGAAGGCATGGATACGATAATACCCTTAACGAACGTCAGTAAAAGTCATGGAAATGTGCATCTTTTCATCAAATAAGTAGATTTAGTTGAGAAAAAAACACTATAGGGTCCTACGCTTTGGACTTGTGCTTTGAATAATACATGAAACACAACTCCTTTGTCCCGTTCATCGTGTTGGTGTGAAGGCATGTGTTAATAAAATTTATGATAAAGTTGATAAAGTTTCTGGTGGGTAGGCCTACTCCATCCGAAGACAGGCATTTAAAGTGACCTGTTTTATCGTGATTTTGATTTAATGTTCTTTAGTTTAATTTTTGTATGTTTTTTCCTTCCAGAGGCAGATTAAAAAAAAAAAAAGAGTATCGAAATTAAAGATAAATAAGATAAATAAGAAAGAAGATTGGAAATTCATTGTTTTTTACGTAAATCACAAAAATAGCTCACTGCTACCCGGGACTGCTACTAATGAAAGTCATGGCATTTTGTTATAGTGTTATTGTTTGATGACCCAGGCAATGTCAATGATACCTACTGAAGCTTGCCTCCGACAACACTTCCAGAAATTACTTGGAGTTATTAGCATCCTGAAATCACGGGACCGCCATAAGAGAATGGCCGGATTAGCTACATTGTTGACACACAACGTCCATAGATTAAGCTCTGAAAGCCACGACGCAGTCACTGCCGACACGGCATAGGCAACTGTGATGACAAATGCCATCGACATGGATACTACAGTTGTACCGTAAATCAGAGAGAAAGTGCGGAGCAAACGCTGATTTTCTCTGATTTTCTGCGCGTCCACAAAATGCCCGGATGGCGACATGCGCGAAATCCCAACGTAAATCAGATAGTACGCCACCCCCGTGAAAAGAACGACGCACATCGAAACGGCACCATGTATTGCAGACACGATGCGCTGAGCGATGGTACCAAAGGTAGAAGACCATGGTGATGTGGACCCGTGGTACCCCGCCACAATCACCCACGTGAACAAGCATAATGCAATACACCGCCGCGTGGTGACGATTTGGCGGGTTCCGAACGGGTCGATCCGGAGAGTTAAGAACCAGTAGAGTGCAATGTAAAGGATGCTGATGATTGACACAGTAATGCTGATGTAGGACAGTGTCCTTGTTACAACCTTGAAGAAGAAGAAGAAGAAGAAGAAGAAGAAGAAGAAGGAGAAGAAAACAAAATGTATTGTTGGGATCAAACAACCACTTGATGAAAGAAAATGAAATAACAAAACTATGATAAAAGTAAGCATGAGAAAATAAAAGCACTACCTTAGGTGGATTAACCAGTTTGTTACGCTCCCCTTTCGCTAATATAGACCCTATTTTTGCGATGCGTTTGTCTGATCAGGTTCTACAGTATACAGACATAAACATTTTGGATCAAAATGCATAACAAGGGGAAATTAGTGTGTGTGTGTGAGATGGTCGGTGTTAGGGCCTATTTAACATTGGTAACCGAGCATTCAGTAAGAAGATTTTGACATGAACAAAATTAGGTCCAACATTTGCGTTTTTAAATGCTATTTCTAACTTCAAATTAAAGCTTATAATATAATGTCAATTTTGATTCTAGTTTATAATAGCCAATGGCATTGCATATAATATCATTTAAAACATTCTTTATCCTATAATAATTCGTCGCTGTCACCACGAACTGGCATTTTAGTGAAAAATGGTTGGATTTCACGTTTTCGAGATTTTCTCATTTTTCGATACTACTCTAGACCCTTTACATTCCTGCTAAATTTGGAGACTCATATTTCAATGGTTACGTAATTATGACGTACACAAGAAACGACATTTAGCTAAATCCGCGGATTCAGATATCACAAAAGAGACACTTTGCAACGCGCGCTGAAATGTCTCTTTGTGAAAATTAACTTCGTAACTAAATCCACTGATCAAGATATCACAAAAGAGACACTTTGCAACGCGCACTAAAATGCCTCTTTAGTCCAGGCTGGACGGCACCTAAAATTGTTTCTTTTTTATGTATACAATGTTTTTTAATGTTTTTTTTTTTGTCAATTCGGGTGCTGATTCCAAATCTGATTGATGCCACTCGCGAAACCTTGAGCATTTTCGGCAAAATGCAAAATGCAAAATGGCCGCCAAATATGCTAATTTGGCCGGGATAATCACAATAATATGCATTCTATGACCAATTATTCCACTAAACTTTGTACAGTTACACTGTATGTCCCTGGAGTTACTCCATCTGCATTTGCAAGAGAATTTCCATTGCATAGGGTTCATTTAGTATTTCAAGCTCATTTTCAATTCAAAATGGCCGCCATTCCTATGCTCATGTACAATATGAATGGCAAAAATATGCATGGAAGTATAAAATGAATTTACTGTATTTCCAGTCCCGTACCTACGCTATTATAATGTGTTGCGTGTGCAATAGAAATATATTGGGTGCCACTTACAATATAGACGGCCTACATGTATTTTTATTCTTTTAAATTCTAAAATTCAAAATGGTCGCCACTCTTATTCTCCTGTATGAGATGCATAGCAAAAATATATGTGGAAATAGAAAACCAATTTGCTGTTTTTTTTTTCTGACATGCAGCTACATCGTTTATCAACATTTAGTGCTGATCATATATCTGAAGAATGTTCTGAACAAAAAATTATTCTTTTGTAATGCAAAAGTCCTAATTTAGCAAATAGATTAGGATTCTTGCTAGGAATTGAAGACCTGAATATAAGAACGACCCAAGTCCAATTTTTGGCCAAATTCAGTTTGACATAGCAAATTGTAGCTTATGCATGGACTCATCTTGTGTATATTTGATAAATCCTAATTATCCCCGGAAGTACCTGAAATGAATGAGTATGAATGTAAGAATGAAGGACTTGGGTCATTCTTACATTCATATCATAGCTCCCTCTCTCATCCTTCTCTCATCTCTATAGCAGAATATCATGTATATGATTCAAATAACGACCCAAGTCCATCACACAAAATGGCCTCTCCACAATAATGTAAATGTTAATTGTCATAATACAAAGGTAGTATAATATGTTCTAATTTGTATATACAATGTTACCTTCCCATCACAGTTGAATATAATATTATTGGACAAATAAAAAAGATATGAAGTTTTTTTAAGTTTACTCGAAATGGTCTTCCATGGACTTGGGTCTTTCTTATATTCAGATACTCAGTTATGAATGAAGTTTTGAGCATTTAATATTCATAAGCCTTGCGATGTTTAACACAATTTCATATTTTTTATTTTGTTTCAACAAAGACATTGAAAGAATAAAAGTGCACTTAACATCACGCAAAAAATCAATACCATCATGTTCTACATGCAGGTTGAATATAAAAATGTCATACTCACACAATATATTAAGATGCTGAGATGCATGGTATTTATCAAATAATGTTAAAAATGGAGGGGAAGCTAGAAAGCAAAGCTTCTAATATGCATTCCCCTAAAACCATTATTAATAGGGTACAGAAAATCCTATACAGTAATGCAGAGATACATGGCTGCTGACAAAAACACATCGGACATTAAAGGGACTGTACAGTACTGGTTGAGGTAGGGATTCATGTTTTGAACATTCCTAAGTGAGATAATGAAAAGCCTCTTATGAAATATGAAAGGGCATGTAATTTCAAGAAGGATTCAACGTTTATTTGAGGAAAATTGGTTTTCAAATGGCTGAGATATCCCAAAAAGTGCTAATAATAAAAGGCGACATGCCACAACTTTATTAGGATGTCTTTGTTTCACCTTGTTTTTGGATATCTCAGCCATTTCAAAACCGATTTTCATCGAATAAACTTTTGATACCCCTTAGAACTGCATTCATCCTTACATCTCATAGAGTGGTTTCTGAATATCTCACAAAATGTTAAAAGCTAAATCTACACCTCGACCAGAACTGTACACACCCTTTAAATGACAAAACTAAAAACCCTTTACGATGTAGCTTTTTTCAGCAAGGAGTATGGGGGGGGGGTCCTGAGGCGAGTTTGAAATGGATCATAACCTCCATCACTGCGATATGATATAATTTAGGAGTACCGCCTTGATATTATCGAGCAAACTTGATATTCTTCTTGAATTAAAACAACAAAAACCGGTGAAGGCATAAACGAAACAGTCCTAACGCAATACCGTACAAACTATTCATTAATATTCATTATTCATTATAGTATACTGGCCTGGAGGAATTGTTTCAAAATACGCCTGGAGTCTATCTTCAGAATACAAAAACGAGCTATAAGGATTATCAATTGTACCAATTATTTAGCACCGACAAGCCCACTGTTCAAAAGTAATAACCTCTTAAAGATTTTTTATATATATTCTTACTCCATTGGGATATTTATGTACCAGTTAACTAAATTACCTTATGCTTTCACTCCCATGTTTGTAAAAAATAAAGCTATACATTCCTACCCTACAAGACAGGAAAATTCATTTCACTTTTCTCCCGTGAGAACTGCAAACAATAGTACATACAGGTCCGACATTCTGGAATAGCCTTCACTCCGACATTCCCTGAATCGTTGTCACTGAATTGTTTTAAACGTAAACTAAAAAAATCCCTTGTGTAGGCTTATATCTAATAACAAATCATGCAATTTTATTTGAACTCCCTCTTCTTTATCAGATTCGTTGTTTATTATGTATTCCAGGTTTGCTTTTCGTTCTTTTTACTGAGTCATTTATGTCAAGGCTATTCCTGAATTAATGAATCATTATGTATCATGTGCATTTTTGCGCATTCTTACATTTACGTAACTGTGTTGCTCGGGTGACAAGGAGTCTTGTAAACGCAACTCAGGTGGCTACTTCGTATTTCGCTATGCTTTCGTATATTTTATTCCTTTCTCTTGCTCTTTTTGCTCTCTTATCTTTTACGTCCCTTTCCTTCCTTTCATAGTTTTCGTTACTAGGTTGTTTAAAGAAGACCAACACTTTCATCTATACAGGGACCTATACATTACAAGCTTTGCTTTTTAGTAGGTCCCCACATTCATGTTTGTTAAATTGTCTTCTCTTGTATTCTTTGTAATCACGAAGCTATGTTCAATCTTATGTTCAATCGATCGTATCATGTTTGATGTTTTGAGATGTGGAACAATAAAATCAAATCAAATCAAATCAATTAAACATCAACCACCGAGCAATGTGAGGTACCTTTTTCAATTCTCTCTCAGATCTCAGGTGTTGATTTATATACTTTGACATCATGAGGTCATTCATTCTTGTCTTAAAACTAAAACTGTCCTTTTTATTGTCTTCAAAGATCTCTTTAATTTGATGTTTGGCAGCAGGCGACATCAGCCCCAAATTTGCAGGATTCTCAGGCAAAAGATGCATAAATATCAGTCCTGCAATTGCCTTAATTGCAACCACATCTGATGATGTTCAGCACTTCCTCAGGGGTCAGAGGGTAATCATTTGCCATAGAAACAGGATGAAGACATGAAAATTTGCTTTACCACCCGTTGAAGCCCTTTGGCTTTGTTGCCAGGCAAGAGACAGTATTGTAGGTAACTTAGGTGGTATCAGAGATGGCATCAGACCAGCATCTGCACCACCAGTTTGGGGGTCAAAGCTTTCAAGTGATGGGAGGGAAATCTAGGTTGGCTTGTGGGATTTCAGAGGCATTGATGAGAATGAGGCAGCACCTTACAGATCTCAAAGGCTCCCTTGACATCATATGCAGATACATTCACTCCGAGAAAACTGGCGGTAAAACCCATATACCTCAAGAACAGTGAAGCCTTTCACCTATGTTAGTTGTTACCAGATTGTGATCTTGTATACCTTTAACCACCATGATGTAGAGTATCCCTCTCCTTCTTTCTTCCTCTCCTTTTTTTCTTTCTTTCTCTCTCCTTCTCTCATTTCCCTATCTATATGAATCAATTGAATGCGTATAATGCATTTTTATTGTATGATGTTTATGTACATTATGTGCACTTTGTCCATACTGGACGTCCCAGTCAAGCTTTTCATAGCTTATGACGATCCACACAAAATGTATAATAACATGTTTCATGTAAAAACTATGTACATATTTGTGAATAATGTATGTATATGAATTTTGTGAATAAATCAAATCAAATCAAATCAAATTATGGCTGCATTTAGGCAACAATGTCAGCATGCCTATTGTCAGATAGCTCTGTGGATGGTTGCTGGTAAGGTTGGGCATTGGATCTTCTGTATTAGGAGTGCTCAAGCAAGTCCCCATGTCTTCACCCTGTCTCTATGGCAAGATCACCCAGTGACCCCTAAGTACCTTGTAAGGCAATTGCATGATTGCAGGGGCTGCGGAACCAAGGGATGGGCAGCAGCAGACCACCCTATAGAGGTGGAGGCAAACAAGAGTAAAACAAGCCCCTTGACTAAAATGGACCCGAGTATCCCATTGCATAGCCATCATGAATCACCTGCATTGTAGTAACATTGGTTCTATTCCATGATTTCAGAATTCATCACAAAAGGAAAGGTGTGAGCAAAGTACTCATCTCCAGACACAAAAATGTGTCAATTTTACAGTGGCAAGCACAAAATTAAATTTACCTGATGTTGTTTTGTGCATTTTGAGTGAAAATAGGTGCCTACTTATGAGGTCAAATCTGTTTCAGTGGGAGTAACTAGGCGCTTCTAACAGTTGTGTGGGGTGAGACAGACTTCTCTCCTGATGGAAGTAGCAATGCAGTGCAACGACTCACTCTTCCATTCAAAAAGCTGAACAATTATGTATTAATATATCCATTTTATTTCATAATAATCGTGATGTGAGCTCAGCATGAAACATTTCCCAATTCTATGTGCCGGAGTCTTGGGAGTGTGTAACAGGTGATATGCTGTTTATAGTCGTAAGAACATTGTTTACTATATTTTTGTAGTCTCTCAAATTTGTTAGATGTGTAGCTCTAGTATGCTTTCACTGTCCCTGGTGCTGTGTAAATAATTATGGAGTCCCGAAACTTTCACTTCAAAAAGTTTGTTAGGTGCTTCAAGAAGTGAAAGCAACGAATTTCATCATACTTCTGCGGGATATGGTTGTTGGAGTTTGATGAAACCTCATGGGGATGGTTTGTAGATATGGAGATAGTTATTCGTAAATTCCATTTGATATAGTAATAGCATCCGTTTAATACTTCGGTTTCAGAAACTGATCTTTTTTTTTCCTTTTTAACAACTTGGTACAGCTAACCAATCACATTCATCTCTTTAATCAAATCTTAGAAATATTCAACAATAAAGCGAACATATGCTGTTGAATTCTTTTAATGAAATACTAGAGCCAGTGTTATGAAACAAAACCAATTTGGATGTTGATGAAAATTTCATAATTTTTTATCAATAATTTGCATACTTGTTTACCTTTGGAATGATGCATTCTCATATGGTTGTATTGTACCAGAAGAGTATTTCGCTCACATGTAAATGTGTCACACATTTCTTTATTGTGACCAGGCCCGACCCAAATTTGTTTTTATTTTTCAGACCATTTTTGACCATTTTTAGTGCCTCGACTCCTCCCCCAAACCTTTTTGGTTTGTTTGTTTTTGTTTTGTTTTGCTTTTTTTTTCATAGTATGACGCGTGGGGGGGGGAGATGGTGAGCGCCCGAAGATCACCGAAAAATCACGGGTTTTTTTGTTTTGTTGTAGTCGAGATGTCTGAATATGTCATTCCGCATATTAGCTGTGTGAGCTTCTGTGGGTGTGTATGTGTGTTGTGTGTGTAGGGGGGGGGGGTTGTGAGTGTGTGTGTTTGTCTGTGTGTACCCATAATGTCTGTGTACACCCTGTGTTATAATGTGAGAATGTGCATTGTATATGTCTCTTTGTCAAAACTTCGGACTGTGTAGTGAAGTTTTCACAAAATGACATTTTTGTTTGGAAGCCCATATTGGCGTACTGAGAACTGATATTTCAGCACGATTCACATCCATGGAAAGCTTGTGTGCTGTTTATTCTCATTCATTAATAGTGAAATATTTTCAATAAGTTCAAGTACAGAAATATGAAAAAACAAACGATTGCCCGATTTCTTATGATTTGTGCTGGATACTCCATTGACAATGCGTACGCAACACTAAATATGTCACTTCGTGGTGACTGCGCACAGCGGGAAAACGATTTCATTCGTCACCACGAAGTGACATTTTTGTTTGGAAGCCCATATTGGCGTACTGAGAACTGATATTTCAGCACGATTCACATCCATGGAAAGCTTGTGTGCTGTTTATTCTCATTAATTAATAGTGAAATATTTTCAATAAGTTCAAGTATAGAAATATGAACAAACAAACGATTGCCCGATTTCTTATGATTTGTGCTGGATACTCCATTGACAATGCGTACGCAACACTGAATATGTCACTTCGTGGTGACTGCGCACAGCGGGAAAACGATTTCTTTCGTCACCACGAACTGACATTTTTGTATGGAAGCTAATTCTGACGAAATTCTTGATGATTGATCATAAAAGAATACTCCAATAGAAAGCCTGAGTCATGTAGATTGACTACATATCAAATTCAGTGTAATCTTATTCCATTAACGCATTCAAACATAAAGTTTAAAAACATGAAAACTTCAAACGCGATTTACTCGAAATCAACGTTCGTGCGCTAGAGCGCTAAAATGCCAGTTCGTGGTGACAGCGACGAATTAAGCCTGTATATGACACTGGAATTGAACACTGTGAGTTGACTCTGTTATCATCGATTTCATATTACAACATTCGAATTAAGTACAAGTTTTAATCCACTGAAAAAAGGGAGAATCAAACCAATAAAAAATCATTTACTCCATTTTCCTTTTATTGCATCAATGGTGTACCCAAGTAACCTGGGTTAACAGAGGAAAGCAGAGATTTTGAATATATTATATCAAGTTAATCAAATTCATCCCTCCTTTTCAAACTACTTCGGACATAAATCATTTCATTTTTTTTTAATCTTTGCTTGCCAAATAAAAGTTTATACAACATATTCAACTTTTTTTTTTTAATGAAAGCATAATTATGGACTATCTGACTCGAGGCTAACGTTTCAGTAATCGTTTTTTCAAAGTTCATACCTGATCCATAACTCTAGTATATGACGCGGAATATAGTCCGATAGAATCCTACGTATTTTTGTTGTGCGTTTGTCCACATTACCAAGATCATAAAGAAAGTCGAGGCCTAGCATCTCACAAAACCACGCAAGCGTAGTTTTCATTTTCTTGCTTTTGGTAGTGTTATCCATTTGTACAAAATGTATTCCCTTTTTTCAGGAATGTGCCAACCAAAAATATAATTATGGAGTATCTGACTTAAGGCTAACATTTTAACATTAATCTTTATCCCCTCCCCAAACATGCCCAAAGAAGTAGATCGTTTTAGATGTGATCAATGTTATGCTAACCTGTATTTGCTGCTACAAAATAGAATAAAAACAAACAAAACAAAACCTGTATATCCATGCACTCACCCACTCTCACCTTTGCACAGAAGCTTCTTCTACTCACCCCTCCCCCATTCGTAGTACAGTTGAACCTTTCTTATCCGGCCTCCCTTTATCTGGATCTCTCTATTATACGGACGCAATCTCGCCGTGATTTTTTTTTTTTTTTTTAATAATTACGGGAGGAAAGGGGGATTCCCAACTCCTTGAGAACTCCTACACAAACACACATGAATTACGTATTACTTCCAACATGATTAACATACATTACATCAAATTTCCTTCCAAATTGCTTACCTTCAGACATTTTAACATCCCCAAACATCCCCAAATGTAACAATGAAAAGGTTGCAGTATACACATTACTACATGTGGTACTACAATGGGCTACATCAGTACATGTGTATGTACGGTGTATATGTACATGTATAAAGCATTGAGTCTCCCGTATCCGGCCAAATCCCTTATCCGGATGTGCCCCGGTCCCGACTTGTCCGGATACGAGAGGTTCAACTGTACATTAAACCCAATTCTGTGTCAATGAGTCAAATATGCACAGATTTCACACACAATGGTTACCTATACATAGACAGGAAATAGAATCTGATGTATGGCACTCAAAGGGTTAAATGATTTGCAAAAACAAGTTGAAATTATGTGTTCTTTTCAGAATGAGTATTTAAAATCAAAGGTTCATCTTAACATGGTGGTCTTCTGCGTTTACTCGTAATAATTTGGTTGAATGATTAATGATTTTTCACAATTTTCAATGAATTTTTAAATGATTTTTTTTTTTTTTTTTTTTTTTTTACAATTCAGATTTTTTCTTTGATTGAGATATGTATTTTTTGAAATGTACTATCTCTGGAAGATTTCTTCTGTAAATTTTGTGTTAACTTTGTCAAAAATACACAAATCGTATCAAATCAAATTAAATCAAATCCGATTTTTTAATAGCTGTAAAGGATTTTTTTTTTTCGTTTCCGTTTCCGTTAGTTTCCGTTATATACCTTTAATGTATTTGGATAGCAATTTTCTATTTCTGTTCTTACTTTTTTTCAGACTAACATTTGGGAAAGACTCTCACTCTGAGACTTCAGCAAGACACTTGAGGTGAAGATTATATAGATTGGAGAATCGTTGCGAAAATGACAGTAGGATGAACTAAAATTTATATAGATGAGAAGAATGAAGACGAGGAGGATGAGAAAACAACAAATAAACTCTAAATCTTATCTGAAACTACACTGTAATTGCAATATTGCTTTAAAGGTAGGGAATCCCATTTGCATGCCTTAAATGAAGAGTTGTATAAATACAGTGGTATACACGTATATATTGAAGAGAGTATCATTTTAGAAACTCCCATAAAGTATTGAAAGTGGAAGGTAACATTTAATACATTTTTATTGACCGTTAGATTTTGAATTGAATTTTTTTCGGGGCTCACTGTAAATTCCAGTACATTCCTAGGCTACCTTTGTAGACCTATGCACTGCATGTGTGTCCATCATGTATATTTTGTGAAGAAAGTTCATCAAAACTTACAAACACTTCTATATACATTCTTGCCACAACCTCTATATGTCATTACATCAGCTCTTATACTTTTAGATTTGTGTTTATAGATTAAAAAAAAATACAGAAGACTGCAACAAAAAGGCTTAAGTGTGGCTGACACACAGAACTACTGAGTAGTTGAGTTTTGTGCATTATTCAAATTGTAGATAACTGTTGACTTCCAAATTTCTCAACAGTGGCCTAAACAAGTCCCCTGAGGTTCATATTTAATGTTTTGCTGCATTTTGGGAGGTCTGTAAAAGGCATCCCCTACCTTTAAAGGACATTATTTACCATTTGCAGATGAAACAAAAACCCAGTTTTAGTGCTTCAAAATAATTCTAAAATGCAAGTTAGGGATCGAAACAACCAACGTAAAAATAACTATTTTCAATATAATCAATGTTAAGCATTGTGAAATATACAACAAGCGAACAAAATAATAATAAAATTGTTTCTAGACTAAACCGTCTCTAGTTAGGGTTTATTGAGAACAACTGTGATCTCTCATAATACTTTTTGCTTTTGATTGCGTATTTTTGATTTGGTAGGATACAACTGACATCATAGATGCATTAAATGTGATAACTCGGAACATTTCTTTTAAATCACTACTCCCAATGGTAAACAATACCTTTAAGCACTTTAATATTGGTCGCTGTACGTTATCAATTCCCGCTGGGCTGTCAGGAAAGTGATTGCGGTTTGACAT
Organism: Diadema setosum; assembly: GCF_964275005.1. NCBI lineage: Eukaryota > Metazoa > Echinodermata > Echinoidea > Diadematoida > Diadematidae > Diadema > Diadema setosum. The sequence continues at coordinate 28,856,905 of NC_092696.1, forward strand.
GTCGATGAGAATAAAAAGTGGTTTTGATATCCAGCGCATTTAATATTCCACTTTACACTATGACACTGCGTCATCGCAACACGAAGCTACCTTCCATAGAATGACAGATTACACTGATCCTCCATTATGATTATAATATCATCTCGCTTGTGACGTCAGAGCTGTTAATAGCCGACATGTACGTGGTCGTCATAATCTCCATAATGCAAACTTGACGACCAAAATGAGGACAAGTACGTGTATACATATCTCTATCAGATATCTGTTAACAGAACTGTTTAGAGATTTATATGAGTCTATATCATATAGGTCTTTTTTTTTTTTTTTTTTTTTTACCAATGCCATAAATGTAAAGGGCCGGCCATCTTTTCAAGCAATGCTAACAATGGCGGCCCTCTGCATAATCGGTTCTTAACTACAATTGTTATTCTAATCCCTGTTGCATAAACATGCATACTGTATATTGTATCATTAATTTCCTTTTATATCGTTTATGCAATTCAAACGACTCTGTTTTAAATTTACTTTGTATATTTCCCACATGTTCATGATTATATAATTTATGTATATTGATTTGCTGATTGATTTATTGATTTGCAGAAAATAAAGTATCTATCAAAGAAAGAGAAAGTCCACTCAAAAGTAAATAAAAAATAGAAAAATTATCCCTACAGAACGATTCAACCACACGATTCACACAAAAATATTTAGAGATTTATCTTCACGTAGTCCTAGTTTTCACTAATACGATACAGTTAAAGGGGAAATCCACTCAAAAATAAAGAGAATTTAAAAGAAAGAGAAAAATATTCCCTACAGAAAAGACGATATGACATTTCGAAATTTTGCTTTTTTCGGTAAATATTTCGTGTCAATCCTTATTGATATTCAAATGAGCGAGTTGCTGATGTCATAAGTGTATGCCCTAACATTTTTTCATATGCTACATATGAAATTTTCAAAATATGAAAATTTCTTACCTTTAGCTTATACAAGTAAAAACATGTTTTCGATCTAATTCGTTATATATCGAATAATTTCAAGAATGGGAATAACTCCGTATGTCTGTGAATGTCGACCAAGTATTATAAAACTAAATAAAAAGAGGAAGTCGAAAATAATGGGTTATTTCTGCCATCGTCGTCCCTATCATGCCTATTCATATTTACAGACGTTGCTGTTTTGTGAAAACTTTTATTCTTTTCTTTGATACATCATAAGTTTTGTATTTCCTTTGTCTAAACATTAAGAAAACGTGTTATTTCTTATTTTGAGAGATCTTAAACATATTTGTCATTGAACAGTCCACGAAACTTACCTTATCCAAGCCAAGGTCGTACATCAACAGACAGATCGCGTTGATAAGGTCGGCCAGGGCTATATTGCAGACGAAAATGTTGTGCTGCTTTCGCGCCTTTCGACGACCAAGAATCGTACAGACGATAACCGCGTTCAGCATCACAGCGAGAATGTGACACGGAGCGCGAACGGACCCGGCGTGCTCCGTATACCAGTCTGTTGTCGAAAACAGGGTGACGTTTTCGGTGTAATGACCCGAACTGAAGAACGAAAAGTTCATTGTTGCCGAGAATGAACGTGTTCTTCAAGTTTTTGACATCGACAATGTTAATTGGATTGGCTACATGAGGGGACTTTGAAAGCACCCCAAAGGACTGTCAAGCGCACGATTGCACCGTCATGTTGATACTCCTCGTTAACGGGGACAGAATCGCTGTTACCGTGGCAAGGCGACAGTGTCGAAGTGTCTGGGCAATTAAAATGCGCAGCGATGATTGTGATCTTCATTAGATCTGAATATTCTGTCCTCCGGTTATCACGAACCAAACGCCATGGAAGAATCACTTAAGGAAACTGATTAATGTGCAGTGAACACGCACTCTTTCTCTTTCTGTTACAAGAAACTTAGATTAAATGTTGCATGGTTTTGTGCTATTTTGTGGTCATCTGGCGATTACTTCTTAGTGAGAAAACGCATTAAAAAAGCAATAAGCCTGATCTGTCCTGGTTATTTAGAGTTGGTTTGGTATTTGTGTAACCCTACCGTTTTTTCCTCCAAGAGATGCTTACATAAAGATACAAAGTATTTGAATTGACGTCTACATAATAACGAAAATACAAGTTGAGAGGAAAATAATTGCGCCTGCGTTCCCAGATTATATTAATCAGTTGATGATATGAATGTGTCCTTTATACTGTTACTGATAAAAGTTGCGGCATATTGGTGGAGTGTCATTGCTTGATGACCGGGGCAATGTCAGTGGTACCTACTGAAGCTTTCGTTCGACAGCACTTCCAGAAATTACTTGGTGTTATTAGCAACCTGAAATCACGTGAGCGCCATAGGAGTATGGACGGATTAGTTGTATTGTTGAAACTCAACGCCCATAGGTTCAGCTCCGGGAGCCAGGGCGCATTACGTACTCCTGGCATGACGTTAGCGAATGAAACGAAAGAGCCCAATGCCATGGACACTACAGTTGTACCGTAAATCAGTAAGAAGGTGCGGAGTAAACGTTGATTTTCTCTCACTTTCTGCTCGTCCACACAATGCCCGGCCGATGACACCCGCGAAATCTTGATGTAAATCAAAGAGAACGCTATCCCCGTGAAGAGAATAACGCAAATCGTCACCGCACCGTGTACTCCTGACACAATGAGCTGAGTGAGGTTGTTCGGATACAACCATTGCGTCGACGCGTGGTACCCCGCAGAAGTCGCCCACGTGATCAGGCACGCTACAAAGCAACGCCGCGTGGTCACGATTTGGCGAGTTCCAAAAGGGTCTATCCTGAGAGTTAAGAACCAGTAGAAGACGATGTAAAAGATGCTGACGACCGACACAGAAATACTGATGAAAGCCAGCGTGGTAGTAACACCCTTGAAGAGAAGAATGCATTGTTGGAATCAGACTGATTGGAATCAAAGACAGAATTAAATTTGCATCAATAAAAACATATCAACATGCGTGTATCAGAAAATAAACCCCTTGTCATTGATATTGGTACTTTCACCCGTCACTCCTACCGTACGCTATTTCAACAAAGATATGTGTTGTTTTTTGTTTGCTTGTTTTTTATTTTGTTTTGTTTTGTTTTGTTTTGTTTTGTTTGTTTGTTTTTTGTGTGAGCGATAGTACAAGAATGCTACTTCAACTCTCCATGTAGGGGAGAGTACACGCCGGATCATTATTTGTCAATCTTTAAACTGGTTATTGTCCATTTCGTTACAACGTATAACAAAACTGCATGATTGCTTGGGCCACATTGGCCCTATTGCCTTGAAGTTATCTTTTATGTTAAGATACGTTTGTCTGGTTTAGCTCTACAGACACAAACTTTGGAACTATTGCGGCAAATACTTCCTGAGATATACAGTATATCCCACAAAAATTACAAACAGATTTTCGCATGGATAACACCCAATATGATTAAACTGTCTAAAATGGTTCTTCAGATTCTTAAGATATAACATCTTAGCTCTATTTTGAAAAAAAAAAATCATTCAATTTGGTTAAGCGGTCACAGAGAAATGTGGATTGTTGTAAAGCATGTCATGAATCTGATTCTTCCAAGTTAAGAACTTTGATGCTCTTGTGTGTGAATACAATAGACAGAACTTGGAGGGAAGAGATATCTGACATCCTCTACAAAACTCCTCATTTCTCTTTGACCACTGAAGCAAATCGAATGGTGTTTTCTGTAAGATGTGGGCAATGAGTTATAGTTTCATACCCTGAATTTGTATTTAGATTGATTCACTATTTTCTAAAGATATCATTGCGGAGGGTCCCGTTGTAATTTTGGGGGGACATACGGTATAACAAGGGAAATTGCTGTGTGAGAGTGTCCTGTTGGTATTGTTATAAAAATTGAAAATCGCACATAATTGAAAGTGAGAGGATTTCAACGTCATTTAAGTGAAGTTAGGACATTCGATAAAATTGTAAAGAAAATCTAATTCGGTGATAAATCTGGACCCCATTAAAGACCAGCTATAGCAGCAGAATATGGGCTATCCACTCATATTCTCAGGTGGAAATAATGGAAATGAAATAAACCTGAGATATAACTTGCCCTTTTTTATAATTCTAGTAAATACGAGTGCATGGATGGTAGTGAAACTTATGCAAAATCAGAAATGCAAGGAAAACCCTCTTCGGACGATAAAATTTCGTCCACAGTAAAGTTTAACCCTATAAAACCCAAGGGGGCACATTGTGCCCCCCTACCATATTTTCGTTTGCCACTCCTACACCCTTTACCCCATTTCAACCAAATTTGGTGACTTTTCCTAAAATCTTATTGCAAACATTTTGATATATAATTTAGCTATGTATGATGTTGCTGCTTGCCATGGCAACCGTAAACTGACAACCATGTTCATCAGATTTTGCATGATTTTCTGTTCCAATGTCAGTTAACAATATAATAATGGATGAAATGGGAGTTTTCATGGCTGTAATTTGCTGAATGACCAAAATGTGAAGTAATTATGGTTGTGAATTACCCTGAAATGGTCTTCTTATTATTTCCTTTATTTTTTATATGTCATAGGCATCAAACAATAGAAATGATAGAAAAAGCATTACAGCATTTTCCAAACACTACCCTTTTATTTTGTGTTATCTTTACCGAAGCTTTGCCTGTAATATCATTTGTTAATCATATATCAATCTGCAAACTCAAAATTCAATATTTTGGAAATATGAAATGTGATACCAATATAATGTACCCATTCCAAGCAATACATCATAGGTTTCATATATTTCTTTATATTGTAATGAATAGCGCCCCCACATGTTGACCTTGAGAAATTTCAACCATAACTAATAGTGAAGGTTGACTTGCTTTTTATTTGAGGTGAATATGAAAATGATTGATATAAAATAATAACATACATAATGAGGATAAAGAAATAAAAAAAAAACATGATTTTAGCATATTTCCTATGTATTTCTTTATATTTTGGTAAACAGCGCCCTCACTGGATGACCTTGAGAAATTTTAAATATTGGGTCATGTAGAGTATGAGTTGCTCTACCCATGTGCCAAATATGACGGTCATACATCATATAATAAAGAAGTTATAAGGGGGGGGCACAATGTGCCCCCCCCCCCCCCCTTGGGCCTGGAAGGGGTCAAAATAGCTTGGGCTTTATAGGGTTAAAGATGTTGTATTATTCTTATGTATCATCTCAAAGAGAATACTCGGTATTGTATTATTGTTTTGGGCTTCACTGCAAAGAAAAATATTGATCGTATTCATAAACTACAGAAACGAAATATTCGTTTGATAACCAACTATTCATAACATTTAGCACCCAGTAAAGCCATTATTTCTTAAGATGAAAATTTTACCAGTTCAAGAATGTATTTCTTCTGAAAGTGTAATTTTCATGTTTAAAGTTTGTAACAAAATTTCACAATCAATTCATTCTTCATTGTTCCATTCATGATTACAACACTAGAAATTGTCAAAGTATTCACACATCATTAAACCGGATTTCAAAAAAAAAAAAAAATCAAACTTCCATATTTTACAACGGTAATATTCTTTGGAATACCCTTCTCCCATCAATCAAGAGTAGTGAGACTTTAAGTCAATTAAAATGCACATGTGACCGCTACGGTACATAGATGTGCAAACTTTTTTTTTTCTCGTTGTTAGACAATGCATTGCCATGGTAACAGCATATTTTGAATGAAAATTATACAAAAGTACATTGTACTGGATTCAGTTAACTCCCTCAGTCTTTGAGCACTCGGCTTGAAATTTGGTACATATGACCCCTATAGTACGTAGATGATCAAACTTAATCTTTCGTCAGTGTTGAACAATGCGTTGCCATGGTAAGAGCATTTTTTTCACTAAAAAAAAAACGTTAAAAAAATATTGTGGATTCAGCTTACAAATAGCTTGAAATTTGGCACGTGTGACAATTATGGTACGTAGATGTGCAAATTTATCTTTCGTCATCGTTGAAAATGTGTTGCCGCGGCAACAGCATATTTTGAACGAAAATCATATAATAATGTAAATTCCCTCAGGTTTTGAGCATTTGACTTAATTTGGACACGTGCCGGTTTTGATAAATAGTTGTGCAAATTTCATTTTTTTTTTTATGTGAAATATTGTGTTGACATGATAACAGCATTTTTTAATGAAAAGCATAGATATTGTCCATTTACTTATCTTACTCAGGATTTGAGCACTTGACTTGCATGGGATATGGTACATGTGGCTATCAGTGAGCAAAATGTGTAAATTGTAGGAAGGCAATTGTATTTTATAAATGTTATGTTTTGAGATGGATATTATCAAAATGAATGAATGAAAATATAAAGTTAAATGAAGGCCACTGATATTTGTGATTCAGATGTCTATTGTCGAAAAAGCTTGTCTGAATGTCACGTCCCAGCATAAATATGTTTGATCTGAATTATTTTCCTAGCCTAATCGTCAGAAATACCCATGATTGTTACCATGGCGAAGATGGCGATCATGTTATGCACACCGCATATGTCAAGATAACAATCTTGGCCGTACACGCTTGGGTGGGATCCAATGCCAGTATGGAATACGTTCCTCTATCATAACTATTACTAAATAAACGGTGCTTATTTGGGTAGACGAAGGATAATTTGTCAACCAGTTGCAATGGAGACTACAGCTTTAATGGGGAAATGATAGAGATAAGAGACGATAAGATAAGCTTGCTCGATCTGCAAGCATTGATTTAAGAAGAAGAAGCGGATTCGGGGGAGTAATGTTAATGGTGTTTTCGCTTTTTATTTATTGCATTACTAATTACTAGCTTGGGAATATCCTTCTATTATGGTAAACATTGACCAAGTCATACAAATTATGCAAAATGGGGTAGGCAAAATATCAGTTTTCTTAGGAACATCTGCGTTCATGGAGGAATATATTGGTCTTCGACATCTCAAGGTAGAGAAATAAAACACCAGCTTGTAATTCATGTTCATGCTGACGTTTAATGGTAGAAAGAAGAGAAATAAAATGGAATTGCACAAAGATTAATATCAAAGAAACACACACACACACACACACACACAAACGGCTGAGCAGAGAAAATAGTTAATGTCGAGGAATATATTCCGTATATTCTTCATCATATCTACAAACAATGTAATATGAGAAGACAAGGTTGCCTCCTGGATTAAGTAGAAGACACAAGGCGAAGATACACACATACACACACACACACACACACACACACACAAAGAAACCAAACATAACAGACCCATGGCACAATATCATGCAATGCAAAAATTCCAGAATAACGTTTTACGTGTTCTACTCCACACTTACCAATACATAACCACGAAGAAACTAAAAAGTACATTTACATAAACAAATTCAGATATGCTATATTTCATTCTGAAAAATAACTTTCAATCTTGATAATAATTATTTATGATTTTTCTGTTAACTTCATTTCTCTCATTAACTCATTAACTCACTCTTTGCTCTTTCTCTTCCTTTGTCTCCTCTCCGTTACTCTTAACTTAATTTTAATAATGCCATATTGTTTCAAATGAGCCAGGAAATAATATATGAATTATATATATATAATTATATATAAACATTATGAATATAAACATTTAGAGAGGAAATCGCATTTTGAAAATGGAAAAGGTGTTTGGTTAGCTTCTTTCTTTTTCCGCTCATGTCAAAACGAGCTTTGTGCGGTGACGACACCGTCGTTTCACCTTTTTTTTTATAGTGATTCCGACAGATTTAATAGCTGGTATGTGAAAATATTTTTCCCCTTCTTCTGAAAAGTTTCAAAACTGTCTTATTTCTTTTGATCCATATGTCACCCTTGAATATCACCATTTAACTCGGAGCATGGAGTGGGGCTCATCTTAAAACACGTTGGGCTACCAACCAGTCTACAAAACTTACCTTATCCAGATTAAGGTCGTACACCGCCAGAGAGCTCGCGTTTGTAAGATCGGCCAGGGCTAAGTTGCAGACGAAAATGTTGTGCTGTTGGCGCGCCTTTCGACGACCAAGAATCGTACAGACGATGACCGCATTCATCACCACGGCGAGAATGTGGCTTGGAATCCGAACGTACGGGATGTGCTCCGCATACCATTTTGCCAAACGCAGGGTGGTATTTTCGGTGTATTGCTCCGAACTCGACGAAAAGTTCATTGTTGGCGGAATTATAGGTTTTTGACACTGATCATGTACTTTGGAGTATTTTATGACAATATATTGGTACTTTCAAAACACCTTCTGGTTCAGTTCGTGGATCAGCTGCACACCTGCACACTCGTGTCGTAACTGTGGTGGCAAGGACAATCCGTTACAAGTCCAAGGTCGAAAGTGCCGAAGTATTTCACTCTCTTGCGCAGAACATGAGCGCAGTCGACTGATTTTCATCAGATCTGTAAACTTTTCAGTTGTCATGAACCAAATGTTAAGGAGAAATTTCTAGCTGGGAAATTGATCTGTGACTTGTATACATTTCAAATATATCTATTATTCTCTTTTTCTCATTCACTTAAAAGAATGTGCCATGGCATGTTGCGTTATATCCGTTTTTGTTACATTTTGTTACTTTTTTTTTTGTGCCGAAACCCGAAAAACTTATAAAATGGAGTTTGAACACGATCAAATGAAATAAGGTTCGTTATTCCTATGGTTAGCTGAGGTGAAAATGATATAAGGTTCAGCATTCCCAAAGTTCGTTAATTCGAAGGTATATGTCAACCCGAAAATGAAATAATTTCCATATATTTCCAAAGGATCATTAGTACCCACCTTATTTTCATTATCGGATTAACGAACCTTATTCAATTTTCAATTTCCATTGTTGTTGTCTTGAAACCCCATGACGGATTTGGTAGGTAGCATCCCAAAAGTGATGGGATCTTTAGTTCTTCAATTAGAATCCCCAGGGAAGGCAATGGAATGGGGCCTCAGTCAATACATTTTTTTTTCAATTCAATTCAATGAAGGTTTATTGACAATAAAAAAGAACATGCAGCTCATTAGCTGAAATTGTTCATTTTACAATTAAAACAGAAATACAACATTGTACAAAATAAATATATATATTTGTGAAATTGGCTATCGATATGAATATGAATATGACGGAAACACTGTACAAACAGATAAAACACTGATATTTCAACCCGGCCTCAAATCCCTGAATTTCGAACCAAGACCCTAAAATTCCCATGGAAATTATCAACATACAGTACATGCATAAATATTTTCATTTTCGCTGATTAAAACCTTTGACCTCTTAACCCTCAATAAAAATGCATGTATTAAAATGATCAATAATGGAGTACGAATACCGAAAAATATTGCACATGTAAAGAAACAAATGATTGTAAAAAATCATTGAGTAACTGAACTGAGCAGGGAGTAATTAAATTTCTGAACAATAAAATAATTGAGCTTAATTATCGATACGCATCATAAACACAATCATATGGATGTAAACAAACTCAAGGCGCCGTTATGGCACAACATGTGGTTCTCAAAACAAGTCTAAAGCACATCTCAAATATAAAGCAATATTTCAACACAATTGACAAAGCATTAAAAAACAGTGTATTTATCACAAAGGTATTGAGTGCTTCTCATCCCCCCCCCCCCACCCACCAAGTCCAAATCAATGAACATCCAAGTTGTTAAATAAAAAACAAGATATCTAAAAATCCAAAAAGTTTCAACTTACACCGAACCAATTACAAATCCATGCATCAAAACATAAAAGAGAAAAAAAAATCAGCACCAAACAACAAACTTATAGCATCCAGCCTGACCCTTGACCCTTGACCTTTGACCCCACGACCTCAAAACTCTCAAGAGAATCATTGATGGGTAGAGATATGCACTTGAAATTGACCTTGATCTTTTGGACATGAACAAAATATGCATGAAATTTACTATCAAAAACACAAAGAGAATACTTTACAAAAGGTCAGGAATATTGCACATTGATGAGTAGAAAAGTCTACAAGCCATTGAGTAGCCTCACTAAGCAAGGGATTGTTGAGTTTCTGAAACGTTGTGTTCTGGTTCGGGGGATGTCGATATTTAACGAGTTCCTAAGGTTACGAGTTATGAGTTGGGAACGCTGAGGAGGAAGCATGTCACGGTGACGGGTAGAGCGAAGGAGGGATTTTCCAAAACTAGTGAGAAGGGAACTCCTTCTTTCAGACAATGACTCGATGTTCATATCGCGGAGAGCATCATTATAGGGGAGATATAAGGGGTAACTGATGAGGCGGAGAGCTCTCCTCTGCACCTTTTCCAACGCTTGTGACTGCTCATGAGTCAGGTTGGTGCACCACACTGGGGCAGCAAATTCAAGAAGGGGGCGGATATACACGGTGTACACAAACAACAGATCATTATGGGTAACTCCGTTTCTCCTGAGTGAGCACAAAATGTAGAGTCTCCGAGAGGCGCGCGAGATCATTTCCCGTAATTGACTATCCCATCTCAGGTCTGATCGGATGGTAACGCCAAGAATGCGCATGGAGGATACGACTTCAATCGGGTTGTTTCCAATAGTAATGACCGGAGGGGGGACATGATTACGCAAGAAGGTGAAGTGCATCAATTTGCATTTTTCAGGCTTGGGTTTCATGTAATTAGAATTGCTCCATTCACAAACAGATTCAATATGAGATTGCAAATTGTTGTGGCCGGCTTTGTGAGAGATTTCGACTATGCTCAGGTCGTCGACATACTTCCATCTATTGTCCGCTGTCAGGGCGAGGTCATTGACCATGATCAGAAAGATAATCGGGCCAAGTTTTGTCCCTTGGGGGACTCCGCACGTTAGTGATTCCGAAGATGACGTAGTACCCTTGTAGAGCACCGTCTGCGAGCGATTGGACAGGAAGCTGCAGATTGTAGGAATAATCGATGGGTTCACTTCAAGATCGATCATCTTTCTAACAGCTGTCGTATGGTCAACTAAGTCGAAAGCTTTTGTAAAATCAATGGCACAAAGATCGGCGTAGTGACCTGGTTTGTCAAGGCCTTTGTAGATTGTATCAAGCATGCTTATCAGGTAATGGCATACTGAGCTGCCTTTCATGTTTCCAAACTGACGAGGATCTATTACATGCGCGATATCAGACATAACCCATTGCGCGAGGAAACCCTCAAAGATGCGAGCTATTATCGGAGTGATCGAGATAGGACGAAGTTGACTGAACTCAACAACTGGAGTTGTCTTAGGCACCGGGCATACGGATGCTGTTTTCCAGGTATCAGGAAAATACCCAGAAGTAAGGCATTCGTTGAACAGATTTGTCAAAGGAATTGATAATTCGTAGGCAAATTCCTTCAGCAGGCGTATGGGCAAGTCAGATGGATGGCCAGCCTTGGATGCATTCAGACGCCGAAGTCGGTTGTAGACATCTCGTCGCTCTATGGTTGGGGGAGGCCAAGCTGGGAGATAGGCCGGTAGCTCAGAGAGGTTGCAACTGGGAAGCTGTCTACAGATGTCGGCAAAGTAAGTGTTCAAACGATTGGCAGTTATAAGACGAGAGATATCAGGATCTATTTCAAACTGGGGTCGCTTTTTAAGGCCAGAAAGACTTCTGATCTGTTTATGCCATTTCCCTGGTTCAGTCTCTTTTAATTGTTGGACTTTCTTGCAGTAGAAAAGCCGTTTAGCTATTTTGATTTTCCTTTGGACATCGTTTCTCAAGTTCTTGTAGAATGACATGTCCCCACACTTGAAGGCAGAATTACGAGCTGAAATGAGGGACCGAATGGTGTTGGTCATCCATGCTTTATCAGCTACTCTACGTTTGACAGTCACTCTGTGGAAATGGGATCTATACTGGTCAGAGAGAAGTTGTCGGAAAAAGTCAACTTTGGTGTCGACATCAGGTAGGGTATTGATAACTGACCAGTCCATCTCAGTTACCCACTGTCCGAAGGATCTGACAGCGGAATCTCGGTAAGGTCGATAGGTAAATTGAACAGATTGGCGGCAGGCATGATCATGAATAGACTTGAGAGAAATAAGTGAGTGGTCACTGTTGGCAATAGGAGCACATATAACTGGTTCATGGTACTCACAGGCAATGTCAGTGAAGATCTTGTCCAGTATTGCAGTTCCCCTAGTTGGGTTCGTGACAATCTGGACCAGTGCGGTATGTTGCTCCAAGGGTGACGCATCGAGATCGTTGAAATCACCGGTAATGAGTAACGAAGCACTGTCTGACATTGCTCTGATAGAATCAACAGTGTCAATCAGGTGGTTACAGAGCTCCTCTCTATGTTCCGATCGCGGCGGTGAGTACACAACAGCAACGTAGATGTGATTGCGCAACCGGAACTGACTGGAGGATTTTAGTTTGATCCATAGTACTTCAAGGTAGGTAGGGACGCAATCAATGAAAACTTCTGTTGCAGATAGATCATTGCGAACATATAAACAAACTCCCCCACCAGGACGATCGGGGCGATCTCGATGAAACAGGTTGTATCCAGGGAGTTCACATGCAGATGCAGATTTGTCCATGGAAAACCATGTCTCAGTAACAGCTATTAACGGAACATCCTTGTGCTGAGATCGCAACGTGGCTTCAAGGTCATCGATCTTGTTATTGAGTGACCTGGCATTGAAGACAATCAGTGATGGCGACACCGGTGCCTGTATCGTTGCTGGTTTAGGTTGACGTACATTATCCATATTGACTCCCTGTCTGCCAAAGTGTAACTTTCTATCATGTTCAGGGGTAATGATGACACTTATCTTCCTTTGCTTCCTCTTACCTGCTCGCTTACCTCGATGTGTGCGTTTATTTGCATTTAATCCCAGTTCACATACAACATTCCATGCCTTTTCGGGTAGTGGTCCATATGGAATATGTGCATTCATTCCATTATGTGTCCAGAAGCTGACATCATTGACAGAAAGGCGGCATTTCAAAAGGTAATTCTGGTCATGCAGAGACGTACAGGAAAAAATACTCTGTCCACATTGTGTACTGACCAGCAAAGCATTCCTTTTGATGTCGCGTTTCTCAGCTGAGTTGGCAGGACCCGGGTTTTGCTCAATGTCACCACATTGTAAGATAAGTTGAAACGTTGATTCTGCGTTGGCGTAGTACAAAATACGAGATCCACAGATCTTGCGACTTGAATGCAGAAAGTTGTGTAGTGTGGGGTTGAGAATACCGTGATAGCCATCTAGGTCACTGCAGATTCCATCGCTATTGTGTCCACAGTACAGGACAATAAGGACTAGAGTGATGTGCTCGAGAAACTCCATTGTCCCACTGAAGATTCACGGAGCACAGGACATGGAAGTCAATAGAGTTCAAGGTTGGGTGGACATGAAAGCAACATGGTCTCTACCTACAGGCAAGATGTCAGCTCGTACACCACTATGCACCACTCCATGTCATGTAGAGCCAAAACTTGATTCTGGAAATGCTAGCAAACCACGTCAAGATGTTCGTCAAAAAGGGTCTAGTCAAATCCATGCAATGCCACAAATACACTAGTGGGTCCATTAGAACGTAATCAGTAAAAATATCCAAGTAAAGAGACACAACTACTGGAGCAGACTTGGAGGGCTGCCTGTGAGGCGCACGCTCTATATCTTTTTTATCTGAACTTCTGTAGACCCGGGTCCCGTTTCATAAAACTTGTTATCAGTGACAACTGACTGCCAAATTTCTGTGACAAATTTTCTCTTAGCGAATCAGATGCAAGGATTTCAGTAGCTCATAACAACTGTATGACAACTTGTCACTGATAACAAGTTTTATGAAGCGCGGCCTTGGATGCTACAGAGAAAAGTAGGTGCCATGAAGGAAGTAACTACATGACGTATGTCGATGACTGCCGTTTCAAATTTGCTTGAGCACATGACATATGGCAAATCTGGGGGTGAACTGCACGAGGACCGATTGGGGCCGAATTTTCATATTTTTAGCTTCCACTTGAAGACCCTTTGACGGAGGAGCCTCCGGGAGCCAAGAAGCGCCAAACTTCAAAGGGAACCCAAACCTAAAGAGCAATGTGGATTGAGTGAAAGCAGCAACATTAGTAGAACACATCAATGAAAGTTTGAGGAAAATCAGACAATCAAAAGTTATGAATTTTTTGAGTTTTGGTGTTGGAACCGCTGGATGAGGAGACTACTAGAGGTTATGACGTAATCTATGAGCACAGAACTCTACACACAGTGTCTGTGTAGAGTTCTGTGCGTATGAGTGGACAAAAATATAAAGAAAACATGAAGAAAATTCCACAAAAATCACTTTTCTAGCATTATGAAAAAGCACTTGACTACCCGCTTTCAGGGGGAATAAATGTTACCCTTAACATATGTCAGGATCAAGTTGATGGAATGTGTAATTTTCATGAAAAATGAATTTTTGTGGAATTTTCTTTATACTGTATTGTCTTTATATTGTTGTTCACTCATACACCATAACCTCTAGTAGTCTCCTCTCTACTCTAAATATTCATAACTTTTGCATCGATTGTCCGATTTTCCTCAAACTTTCACTGACATGACTGATGTGTTCTACTACAGTAATGTTGCTGCTTTCACTCAATCCACATTGCTGTTTGGGTTTTGAATTTTCAAAATTCTTCTCTATAACAGATGTAGTAGATGTTTTAGACATATTGGCACTTGTAGTAGGTTAACGGTGAGAGAATGACTATAGATTCATGTTTGCTTATGGCGGGTCCGGAGATGCTCTCCTCAGAGCAGGGAAGAGTGTAGTCCAATTTTCATATTTTCAGCTTCTCGAAAACCCCGTGACGGGTTCGGGTTTTCACCAATTGTGGCAGGTAGCATCCCTGGGTTAAAGAACTTCAATTTAATCAAATGGGTACCAAGCCCACCCTGCTGAAGGGGGAGGGGGGGGGGTGGGGGCAGGATGAATCGCTCAAAATCTTCTCGGATACCAGTGATAGAGCTAATATTGTACCGCAGGTGGTGGACGAAAGCTTCTTCGTAAAAAAAAAACAAACAAAAAACAAACAAACAAACAAACAAACAAACAATAGAGTGTTTAGAGGGATGATTGGTGGAGCTGAGAATTTGGCTTTTAAATTTTTGCGAGATACCAAGAAACCACTTATGAAATGGTATAGAGCATGCAATTCTAAGAGGAATTCAAAGTTTATTTGACGAAAATCGGTTTTGGAATGGCCGAGACATCCAAAAACAAAGTAAAACAAAGCGATCATAATAAAATGTGGGTCCCACATTTTATGATCGCTCTTTTTTGGGTATGTCAGCCATTTCATAACCAATTTTCATCAAATAAACGTTGAATTCCTCTTGAAATTACATGTTCTTTCATATTTCATATAAGAGGTTTCTCATTATCTCACCCAAGAATGTTAAAAACCTGAAGTTAGGTCTCAACCAAAACTATACGAGCCATGTAAAGAAGACTTCCCCTGAACCCCGCCCTTTCCATCTAAGGACGGGCGTGTTGCCAGTTTTAACAAATCGAGATTCTGCTACCCTAGATATGCTACCTGCCAAGTTTGGAGAAAATTAGTCATTTTTTTTTTTTCAAGAAGACTCATTCAGCTTCAGTTCAGAAAGGGCAGCACATAGAACTACAATGTTGTAACTATACGGCATAACAATTCACGACTTTTAAACGGTTGTCCAATATTATTTTCCTCAAACTTTCTTCTCAACTACTTTCACTGTATTTACTAAATTCATATAAGAGAAAAAATATCTTGAACAATTTCTTGCAAATATTACACAAAGGTTCATTTCATAATGGTTTGTTTTTCACCACCATCAAGAAAAAAGAGGCCCCTCAAAGAAAGCAGGGTTGGCTCAATATTTTCACTATTATTATTATTATTATTATTATTATTATTATTATTATTATTATTATTATTATTATCATCATCATCATTATTACTTATCCGGCATTTACAAAACAACACAAGTGATAACACATAAACAAATAAGACAAGCAAAACACAAGAAAACAAAGTGTCAGGCTTGCCCTTTCACTTCTCAAAACTAAAAGAAACAGTTTTGTTTTTCTGTTGTACGTTGCATATCAATACATCGAAAAAAAAGAACACACACTTCACAACTCAAACAACACGGACGTCTTAAACACATCATATACTTAGACAAACAATTAGCCTTTAATATAGCCCCGATGCAGAAAAGCAACACTACATATTAGTACGATATTTGTACAGTGTAATACATTTAGTACGATACTATTTGTACAATAGTCTCAGAGCACAATGGGCATGTTATCGGTGTAATGAATATTGGTGGAAAATGCAAAGCATCAGGAAATTACATAAAGGAAAATTCAGTTTTCTTTAACACTGCATGCAAAGTATCATGAAATTACATGAGGAAAATTCAGTCACGCATGCAATCCACACACAATATTGCAGGGATGAATAAAATAATAGGTGGGAAACAAAAAAAAACACACAAACAAACAAAAAAGAACTAATGAAACATTGTACATCACATGTAACTATAATACATGTATAAAAATACACTTACATTGATAAACCATCTGTGTATGCAGGTGATGTATGTATTCTGTGGTGAGACATTGTGTGAATCTTTCCGGAACTGCACACGATGATCACTTTTTTTTTTTAATCAAGTTGATCCGCCTTTCGCAGAATGCATATTGATGTTTCACATCGATTACTTCAGCACTCATTACAATGTACATGTATTGTTACTCCAAGGTTTCAATCATTACGTTTTACTCTGTTCAATTCACACTGTCTTGATTGCATTCTTTTTTTCTGCCAATAAAAGTGAGATGCATATCATGTTTTGTCAAAAAAGAGAAATACACTAAACTTGAAATTTGAAACACAGAGCGAGTTTTTCTCAGTGCTACATGATAGATTTATGTTCATCTCAATTGAGTATCGTGCAATTCTCATTCTATTATCTGATCACCAAACTGCTTTTGATAAAGACAAGAAACTAAAACCATGAAAACAGGTAGTAAAGACTGAACTACTTGTGCAGAAAAGAAAAACATTAACACAGAACAAATAGCTAACTACCTGGATAAATCAATCCATCAATAAATAAAGAAACAAAATAAAAATAAAAAAGAAATCAGTGCTATATAAATGAAGAAACTATCATACTGATACCAAACCGATGAATGAAAACATCTTGAACCTGAACCGGTTTGGACCATTCATTCTTATCAGTCTAGTTCAAATTTATGTTTTAAAGCAATGGAGATATAGACCTAACTCTTCTTCTTTCTTTCTTTTTTAATGTTTATCTTGCCTGGGCTTATGATCAGTGTGGAGAATGCCCTGAGATGGACATTTAAAGACTGCTTTGACCATGGTCAAAGGATCGACGCACACACATGTATGCATCTCGCATTCAGACGGGTTGGTGATGCAAAAGAAAATAATCTAAAATAAACTTTAAAAATGTGTTCATTTGCAACACAGAAAAATCACCCGTACCTTGCATATAGAAGCTCACCGTGCTGAATACAGAAAAACAAAAGACACAGCTATCAAAGTACACGGTTATTTCACAGACAAAGTTAAAGAATACAAAGCATATAACAGCACACACATTTCCAAAACAGTGAACATGCACAATTAAAGATCTGTCTACACACCTTTCAGAGACTTCAGTCGTACTTGCTCCCTTACCTCACGCCACACAATGTACTGCACAAAAATAATGATTAGTACTTGTTAGAAATTATCTCTAATATCATAAGCCATATTTCCAAGCTTCCCAGGAGCTATGATCACAAAACATCACTTTAGTATTCATATACCACTTTTACATCAATTATGAAGTGCTACAACACAATCACAAATATACGAACATATACAAAGACAAATGATTCATGTAAAAAGACAAACACACAACAGTATCCTTGACAGACTCCCCACCCCTCGCCCACTGTATTTTTACAAGGACTTCTCGACACATGGAACAAGTTTTATTTACTAAAGCTTCACACATCAAGTAATTTACAAAATTTTGTAAATTTGAGCAAGCATGACCTTTAATGTTCTAAATTATGTTTCCAATCCATGAATTCAATATACATTTGCAAGGGAAAGGAGTCTGAAAACTGTTACTTACATAATTATGACATCGACAATAAAGTATCCCAACAAATTTCTTCACTTTAGTTTTATATGAAGCACTAACAATGAAATTTCACAATTTTACTGAACAGATACACCACCACAAAGTTTAAGTGAAAAAATATGGTACCACAAAATTTAAATCAGAAGATAAATCACCAAACCACAGAAATGTGGTTCCTGGCTTGAGCATGATTATTCACTGCTTTAACTTTATCAAAACGTTTATGTACACGAGACGAAAGTAATATTTCAGAAGTACAAATCCTTTTATTGATATTTAACAAAAGAGCAACATAATATTCTTCATGTATCATTTCATCTTGGAAAGGAGTATTGCTATTTGAATTCCATTAGCAACTACAATGTACCTTACTTCTTATAGACTCTCTTTAAGGCATTAACATAGTCACAACAGGTAACCTATCAACAGGTATTAAGGAGATTGTGTTTCAAACAAATTATAATATGCTGTCATCAATTTGATGATACCATAGCAAATCTATTACAAAAGGTAAGCATTAGAAAGTACACATCCCCTTGTACAGTGTACTTCCGTAATACCAAACACAGTTTAAAAAAAAATAATAATAATAATCTGGTTTTAACACAAAGAAGTAAAAATTTAGGCTCCAATATTATCCCCTCTATGTTTTTTTTATTGCTCATTTGTTCGGTTATAACGAAAATTTGATATAACAATAGAAAGTGCTGGTCCCGAGGACTTTGTTATAATGGGAGTCGACTGTAATATCACATCCATATCTATGAATTCCTTATTCTATTCCCATGGCACTTCCTTTGGATATCTTTGGAAATATAGGTAGACATACAAAAAAGAGGTCAGTTACCTATCAAGACAGTCAAAATCTATTGCAACTGACTGACAAATTGCTCTTCATTGATAAAAATAAGTGTCAAACATTTTGTGTTATGGTAGTAGCCATGATAAAAATCACGGGCATACATGCTTGGGCTGGATTTGACCCAACGATCTCCTCTCCCAGACAGGTGTCATATCTACTAGACTATAAAGCTCCAATCCGATAGTCGGTACTGGTTCTAATCCTTGTAATAATATGCAGAGGATGCTGTGTTTTAGTCAAATAAATTCTACCAAAGTATGTGCACCCATGATTTTAATCAAGGCTACTTCTAAAACACTCAATAATGGGTGCTCATTTAGGTCGATAAGGTCATAACCTAGATTTCTCTTTCTTTCTTCCTTTTAAACAAAGGCCTTAGCAGTCTCATTTATCTTTGTTTATTTTTTACAATTTCAGTCACAGAAATAACATATGTACGAAATAAATATAAAACATTAAATCAAATAATGTATAGCATTAGATATAATCACAGAAACAGTATCAACACTGTACTCTATCATATCACCATGACTATTAAGGTAAATCATTATGCAGAGTCAATGTATGCTATCTCCACTTATTGAAGATTTTTCAACATAACAAGAAAGCACCAAAAGCACATTACTGTGTAAGCTGTTATTTTTGCGAGGATTTTTTAATCACTGTTGGGCCGCAAATTTAACAACACGCAAAAATATCTCAAACTGTCAGGCATTACTGCACTTAGGAAAGCGATGGTGTCAAAATCGCAAAAATACAACTTCGCAACAATGTCCATGATCTCCTCATTCTCAAAAATAACTCTACACAGAAATAACACCATCTACAGTAATTGGAGCAGAAGTAGTTGTGCACAAAATCAAACAAATAAATGGAAACTAGGCAAATGAAATAAACAAACCCTAAACACTTGACTACCGAAGATTTCTATACCACAATATCATTATTCTAGTAACACACACTATCTACATTACTTCATTTTTATTGGAGATATTTTGTGAAGCGTTTACATTAGCTTGCGCACTCAATGAATATAAAAGCAACACTTTACACAATGATATCATACACAGATAAATATAAATACAGGATTAGATTCCTACGAATAAAATATCTCATCATTTCAAAATCATAACAGAATTACCAAGAAGTAATATGAGCACAACGTCTTTCAAAATATCATAGATCACTGCAATGAGATGTGCATTACTATGTACAAAACATTCCAACACTTTTACAATATAGCTGCCATGCAAACGACATTGTACTATCATAAACTCAGCACTTTTTCTTTTCACTTTTTTTTTGTGTGCTTTCTATATACACTGATGCAAATAGGTTATATGAGGGTAACAATAGACTTTCTTGCAATAAAAATGTCTTTTTATTCGCCATACCAGCAGAGATGAATGAAGTACATTGTTAATAATGCAAAGAAGTCAAAGTCAAACAATAGCGATAAAGTATGAAAATGAGGGGGAAGTCTGTTCTAACTTATCAATTCTACCGTAACTTGAAACATAATATCAAGAACACCTGATAATCAGCCATTAGCTCATACAAACCACACCAAGACAACTTCTTTAGAGTTGGTATGCTCAGCTCAGGAAAAAAGAAACCAGAGATAATAATGTCTCTGGTTGCACCTAGTTGCAGAAGAATACAAATATGTAGGTCTGCGGCACACTGTCACTACATGTAAAGTTTTTGGCGACGGACATTGGGGTTTGTAAAATTCACTGTAATTAATATTAAAGGTTGAAGTCATATACACATTCATTGCATGTCTTCTACTATGACAATAACATTGATAAAATAATGGAACACTGCAAAGAACATAGAACAGAGGTATGAAAGCACACTTGAGATGACCTACATTTTTTTTTTTTTTTTTGGGGGGGGGGAAGAAAGAAGGGAATTTTCTGTTGTTTTTATTGTCAGCTTTTGCTTTTGGTTGTTTTCATTTTAAAGTGACATGAAGCCAACATACTATAAAAAGCACTGAATTAAAAACTTTTTAAGAAAAAAACAAGAATTCAATTGTCAAAATAACTCCACAATGTGTAAATTGAGCACTGTGAAATACCTTGGTTGAAACACTTCCCTTTGTAACAGCATTCTTCTTATCTTTTGAGAAGCAGCAGAGATATGGAAAGCACTGTCTACACTTAGCACCCTTCTAGATGTAAAGGCAATTGATATAGAAACAAATTGTGAAGTAGACTTGAATAGACGAGTCAAATTGAATTAATACAAATACAGATTCAAAGGATAAAAAGCTTACATAGAGATTCATAGCTTTAAATACAACTTTAGATACAGTTTTCTTCTGTTTGTAATAAAAAAAAACCCAACAAAACAAACCCTGGAGAGGCATTATAACATCTTACAGACAGCAAGCATTCTACAACAAATCAAAGAAAATGTTGTTCACGAGACAACATGTGAATTGCCACTGGAGTTCATTGCATATAGAGTAGACAACTACTTTCCTGTACATTTAATTTCTCGAAACTTGGCTCTAGCAAAATTGAAATGCCCATTAAAATTTCTGGTTCTGCAGAATATGAAACAATATTTCAGGCCCATAACAATCAATGAGCAAACTAAATCTTTCAAAACTCTTTGGTGCACACAGCTTGCCAAGAACATTACATGCCTAATATACTGGTATATTCATATCATGTAAAAGGACAAGATCCATATACATGATTTTGGAAGATTCATTGCCATTAAGTATGCTGTGCATTAAGTACTGTGAAGATCATTCACTTATAATCCTTCTTTTCAAAATGGTGGCCCATGCTGCTTCCATATGAATTTTCTTATCACTCACAATTCCTCTTCGTTATAATAGAGAACCAGACCTTCTAGCCATTAATACCATAGTACTACTATTGGCATTATTTTCAATGCGTTAGAAAGAAAAAAACAAACAAACACAAGACTTGCCCCAATAACTATGTAAGCATTTAAAGACATGATAGATACTGTTTATGAAAGATAGCACCAACCTTTTTTGTTATTGTTGCTGTTGGAGAGAATGTACAGGAAAACACAGTCAAGGAGTCTCCTCCAGGATACATCTATGGGTATTCTAGCTGGATGGTATAGTATTGGTTGAGGTTAGGATTCAGCCTTTAAACTTTTATTTGCAAGATAATATGAAACCACTTTAAAAGAGCATATGATTCTAAGAGGAATTCAAAGTTCATTTTATAATGACAGTCGGTTTTGAAATGGCTGAGATATCCAAAAACAAAGCAAGACAAAGTGATACTAATAAAAGGTGGGTCCCACCTTTTATTAGGATTGCTTTGTTTTAGATATCTCAGCCATTTCAAAAACAATTTTCATCAAATAAACTTTGAATTCCTCTTAGGATTATATGCTCTACCATGTTTCATGATAGGTTTCTCATCATCTCAAAATATCATCATCAAAAAACGTTGGAAGCCTGTAGCCTGATCTCAACTGAAACTGTACCATCCCTTTAATACCTCTGTTTACAGTCACCCTTTCTGTTCTGAGGAGTCAAATGTGCTCAAATTTCACACACAAACCTACGGATAGGAAATTAAAGGACCAGTTCACCTTCATAAACATATGGATTGAGAGAATTAGCAATATTAGTAGAACATATCATTGAAAGTTTGAGGAAAATCGGACAATCCGTTCAAAAGTTATGAATTTTTCAAGTTTTTGTGCAGTAACCGCTGAATGAGAAGACTACTGCAGTGTGTGAATAACTTAGATGTCACATGCGTACAATATAAAGAAAATATAAAGAGAATTTCACAAAATTTCATCTTTTGAAAAAAGTACACATTCCCCCGACTTGTTACCGACAAATGTTATGGGTAATATTATTCCCCCTGCCTTTAGAAAGAGGCAAGTCAAGTGCTCTTTTATTATGCGAAAAAAGTGAAAATATGTTGAATTTTCTTTACATTTTCTTTATACTGTTGTACGCATATGACTCACAAGCTGTAGTAGTCTCCTCATCCAGCGGTTCCACCACAAAAATTTTGAAAATTCATAACTTTTGCATCGATCGCCCAATTTTCCTCAAACTTTCATCGATGTGTTCTACTTATATTGTTGCATTCTCTCAATCCTTATGTTTATGAAGGTGAACTTGTCCTTTAATATGACACATGGAGGGTTAAGGAGCTGCGTAGATTGTTTCATACAAATCACACAAATGTGCATTTTAAAAAATGCTTTCAAACATTCAAAAATGTAAATGTATATATAAAAGAATTCAGAGATAAATTGAGATAAACATCTAATCTTTCTAGCTCCAAATGAATACTCCTCACACAAGCTGTATACAGCTAGGACCCGGTCCAAGCAGATATGTTACCCTTCCTTGACACTCAACTGTCGACACAAATTTCCTAAAATAAAAATTGCACCACAAGTGTCAGTTGTGTTTAAAAAAAAAAACACTATTTTCCTTGCTTTCCGACTTCAAAAATTCCAACATCCAGCATCCAATTTCTCTGCACCAAAGGAGCACAGCAGAATCTTGGCAGCATCGAATCTCACAACTCTGAAAAACAAAGTCTGAAGAACTGCCCAAACGATTTTTGTCACACATTTGGATGACAGATTACAGCTACAAAAGCAATATAAAAGACGAACATTGGGGAAGTTGAGTTGTCGAACAGTTGCATACAGAAACTGCCTGCTCATTCAGGAAACAAACGTTAAGAAAGGCGTTTCCATGACGACCAGCAGGAGGCTCAAAATGGTTCCTCATCCTCGTATCGCAGGTGACAGTAAAGGCACATGGAAAATATCAACCCCATGATCTGGAAATGGAAGAACGAAGAGAAAAATGGACTCAACATTTTGCTCTGCACTTGCTGCACTCACAAACTTGGCTCCAGCAATGGTGCAACAAATTCCCACTGGCAAATCACATACCAACTAAATCCCTTTCACAGGCAAAATTAATTTTACACAAGTTTAACCCTAATCAGGCTAGGCTTCTTTGGCTACGCTAAAACCGGAGGGGATGCAATGCGATAAAATTTGGCATGCCTGACACCCACTTTGTATTTACAAGATTGTGTCTGAAGATTTTTTGAAATTATCAGTTTCTAATTCTAATTACACAATTATGCAAATTATGCCAAAGACCTTTTTGAATAGCATAATTAAAAGCATTGACAGTTTATTTCATTTGGTTTGTATATCTGTTTTCACTTATTCAACAATATTGTCCATCATAAATACTTCCAAAAGTCATTTAAATTCTTATGCATTTTACAACTTTTGGAATTTCTTATGTACTTCTTTGTTTTTCATACGATGCTATGTCGAACAATCACCATACAGGATCTTATAAACCCGTTGAGGACGAGTCCAAAGTATGCCCGGGCAGGTGTGTATGGGAAATGCATGTTGTAGCAAAATCAATCCGTCCTCCACGGGTTAACAAGAGACAAAAAAAGAAAACAAATGAAGAGTTTGTTTGCAAAAATCGATAAGTCCATATTTGCCAAATGGAGATATTTGCGATTAAAGGTCAAGAAAAATAAAGAGAATAATAAGAAAAATTTTGCTTCTTTTGAACATAACTTTGAAGATGTACCTTCATATGTAGTGACCGATATATCATTTAAAAGGTATCATTTTGTACTTTATGACAGAGACCGTACTTCAAAATCTTCCAAAATGGACTTATCGGTTTTTGCGAACAAACTCTTCAAATATACAGACACAGATTAAAATGCAAACTATGATCAGATCTGGATTAGACCAGAATGGCTTACCTCGACACCTGCAATGGCCAAGCAGACAGCACCAAGGATAATGAGATGGTCCTCTATGGTGTGCGAGAGTCCGGCCACGCACCCCTGCATGAGAACAATCATGGACAATAGTTAAAGGGATAGTACAGTATTGGTGGAGATGAGCATTGGGCTTTTAACTTTTTGCGAGATACCACGAAAACCACTTATGAAATAGTACAGAGCATACCATTTTAAGATGAATTCACAGTTTATTTGATGAAAATTAGGTTTGGTATGACTGAAATATCATCCAAAAACAAAGTAAAGCAAAGCGGTCGTAATAAAATATGGGTCCCACGCTTACAATAGAATTGCTCTGTTTTGGATATCTCAGCCATTTCAAAACCATCTTTCATCAAATAAATGTTGAATTCCTCATGGAATTACATGCTCTTTCATATTTCATAAGAGGTTTCTCATTATCTCACCAAAAAATGTTAGAACCTGAAGTTAGGTCTCAACCAAAACTATACGATCCCTTTAAAAGATACAGATTGTAAACCAAGTATTAATTCCTTCAACCTCCACAGCGTCCTGGTGTTATGATGTCACAGTCTTTTGTTACAGCTCAGAGCGGGTTCAAGACATCCCTGCACAAGGGTTTGGGCACTGGGTCGGAAATAGGCACACGCTCCTTTTACATAGCAACTGTTGCGATAACAGTTATTTTGGCGTCTTGAGGCAGTTTAGAAGCAGTTGCCATGGTGATGAATGGCTATGACATCACACTTTGGTACTCTCTGGTGAGCAAAAGCAGTGATACAGTAGGTTGAAGTTGGGCATAGTCTATCATAGCACCGAGATTGTGGTTTGGGTAGTAAATACAGTAAAATTTGTCTGATTGATGGGTCACCACTGACCAGCAAAAGACAAGCAAAAAGTCACAGGGAAGCATTCAAAGATTCAAAATCTAGCACGTTGGAATAGATGACAACATTGATAGAGGAGTGAGGTACCGTGTCTTCTTCAGTCTTTGTGAACAATGAACAAGTTTTTCAATACTTGAGCACCCTAAAGTTAGCTAATTGCCTGCAATTATGTAAAAGATATTTTTTCCCCCCACATTTGTGTGTTTGTGGTGCCTTTGAGTGCTTGTAACTTGGGGGGGGGGGGGGAAGAGGGGGAGGGAGATATGCCTTTTTTTTTTCAAAAATTACCATGTTTGCATATTTGGGATAGATTGATTTTAACTCTATTAAACTAGGCCGGGCTATTTAGGTAGATGATAGAGCTGGGGTTGCCTCCCTGGCCCCCCCCCCCCCTCCAGATCTCGGCCATCGACCGCGTGGTTGCGACGAAAATTGGCACGAAAAGGGGGACCACTTCATTGAGTTGGCACCCTGCTCTTTGCAATGAACGAATGAAGTGGGAACTTTTGCGTGCGTGAGTCGTGGCTAACTCACACATGGGACCTCTATTTAATGTCCTATCCGAGGACAGAATGTTTTGGCTCTTTACCAGAGGAAAGGAATGCTTTACACAACACTGCTCAGCAAGACTACACCCACGTGCTACCGACTGAGCCAAATCACCGCCCTAAACCAATGATCCTCACTTCTTTAGTACCACCTACACGTACTGTCTTACCTGGTGGTAGATATTCGATGGGTGTGTCCTGACAGAGCAGTACACATGGGACCTCCATTTAATTTCCTACCTATTGAAAGGGACAGAGTGTTTTGGCTCTTACTAGAGGGGAAGGGATACACACAACACTGCTCAGTGAGACTCGACCCACGCACTACTGACTGAGCCAAATCACTGCCATACTACAGTGGTCCTTACTTCTTTAGTCCCACCTACTGTCTTACCCGGTGGTAGATATTTGATGGGTGTGTCCTGACAGAGCAATACTCGCTCCTGGTCTTGCAGCAGCTGGGGGGAGTGGTCCGGTTTCCCGCCTTCCCTTCCAGCTTCCACTTGCTCTCCGCCCAGTCTTCGTAGCTCTGGCCTCCACAGCACTTCAACTGGGGTCAATAGAAACAGGAAAAACGTAACGCAACAAATGAGCACACTGCATCCTCCACATATGTGGTAGTTTTATTCTCATAAATTCCACATGCGAGGTACATGTACACACTTCCCTGCAATGACAAAATATCCAGAAATTTTGCCTGCCATCACACAAACACAATGTATAGAGTCTGGAAGTTGGAAAAACAACAACTTTGCTTTACGAAAAAAGAATAACACTTACTTCTCATTCTGGCAATGTCTATAATGAATCTTAAATGCCAACAAGATTTGTCAAAATTAATGTGACACTCACTTCACCATTGTTGTCCCGACACACTCAGCTGAACTCGCCAACAGGCGCGCCGGAAGCAGTTTTGGATTGGGGGGGCAAATATTGGAGGGGGCTCACTATAGACCATACATATGTTACACAATATACACATATATACACACACACACACACACACACACATCAAATATATATATATATACATATATATATATATATATATATGTGTGTGTGTGTGTGTGTGTGTGTGTGTGTGTATGCATATAAAGTGGCGTACGATGGGTCGAAACATTGGGGGTGGGCACCTTGTGGAAAAGTAATTTTGACTGTGTATGCTTGTGCGTGTGTGCGTGCGCAATAATGGACTACAATACATTACAGAATGTGATACATTCAACAACGCAGTCATTGAGGAACATTGTAAGTTTTCCTTACATGGATTATGGAATGACGGTGTGGAACCACAACTTATATACTGTCAGCAACATCAGGAGAATTGCATAACAATAAAATGCGAGCGGAGCGAGAGAGCTTGAAAATTTTGACATTTTATTTTTACAGTCCCAAAACTGCCGTTTGTAGCTATATCTTTCGCTTTGGAAATGAAGGGGGGGGGGGTATCGGGCACAACTGCTGGCAATGACTGGCGGCAACATTAGGAGAATGGCATAACCATTCAATGCGAGCGAGCGAAGCGAGCGAGCTTGAAAATTTTGACATTCTACAGTCCCAAAACTGGCGTTTGTAGCTATAACTTTCGCTTTAGAAATTAATGGGGGCGCATCGGGCGTAACTGCTGGCAATTACTGGCAGCAACATTAGGAGAATGGCATAACCATTCAATGCGAGCGAGCAAAGCGAGCGAGCTTGAAAATTTTGACATTCTACAGTCCCAAAACTGGTGTTTGTAGCTATATCTTTCGCTTTGGAAATAAATGGGGGCGCATCGGGCGCAACTGCCGGCAATTACTGGCAGCAACATTAGGAGAATGGCATAATGATTCAATGCGAGCAAGTGAAGCGAGCGAGCTTGAAAATTTTGACATTCCACAGTCCAAAAACTGCTGTTGTAGCTATGTTTTTCGCTTTGGATATTAAGGGGGAGGTGCACCGGCCTCAACTGCTGGCAATTACTGGTTGCAACGTTAGGAAAATGGCATAACGAATAAATGTGACGATTAATTTTGACATTTTACAGTCCCCAAACTGCCGTTCGTAGCTTTATTTGTTTTTTCGCTTTGGAAATTAAGGGGGGGGGGGGCGGCCCAGGCGCAACTGCTGGCAATTACTGGCAGCAACATCAGGAGAATGGCATAGCGATTGAATGCGAGCGAGCGGAGCGAGCGAGCTTGGAAATTTTGACTTTACAGTCCAAAAACTGCCAAAAAACATTATGAGACTATATGGATTCCGGATTACTCTAAAACTAGAAATGTTTGTGTGCATTACAATTTCGCAAATTTTGCAAGAGCCAAGATTCATTGAATTAAAATGCATGCGAAAGTTCTTGTCTACACTATATGCATTGAATGACAGTGACAATTTGTAAAAGGGGGCAGCAGAAACAAAAATGAAGCTATGCACAACTGTAGGAAATAGGAATAAGGCCTGACAATTTGTTCTTGTTGTTTCAGTTTATCGCAGGAATGGGGGGGGGGGGGGGGGGGACTGGGATTCGAATCAGTTATGTATGTTTCACATAATCATGTAGAATTCCGGCATTGAATTTCCTGTAATGGCTTTTTATTGGACAATTAAAATTGAATTGAATTGAATTGAATTGAATTGAATTGAATTGAATTGAACTGAACTGAACTAAATTAAATTGAATTAAACTGAATTGAATTGAATTGAAAGGAACATGGGGCTTGGTTCCAGCCACTGGCATAGGTGTAGTAGAATTTTGTCTAGGAAAATAAGGCGCAGACACAGGTCCGAGAACTCACGGTGGCATGGACCTTGTCGACCGTCTCACTGTAGGCCTCCTTCCCATCCATGCCATAGTCCTCGACGAGGGTGGTCGTCATACAGTTCTCCAGCTCAGTTTCAATCTGGAAGATATAATGGTTGCCATGGGTTTCTCAGTTTACATACATTCATGTGACCATCAATCCTTTCATTGGAAGAAAATGTAACTCTGTTTCATTTCTGTTTTGAACACCACAATATCACATACTGAACTCATCTAGCTTTTGTTTTGTTTTGGGGGGTTTTGCTAATTAGTGAACTTGTGGCTAGAACTAATTTGCTCACTCACCTGCCTTTTTTGTTAACTAGTTATTTTGTGGACTGAAAAGAACTTTCCCAATTTCAATCCAATGAACTTTGGTCATGACCTTTCACCTGACAATCCCTTTGAGATGGTATTAAAAGGATATTCTTGCCTTCCAGCAAAATTACTTGATACTCCTATGATACATAGTTTTAGAGCTAGATGATCAGTTTTCACAAGGAAGGATTTTGCCTAAATCGACAGCAGCACTTCTACATCAGATGCACAATACAACATACCCGGGGACAAGTTCTACGAAAATCCACAAAAGTTTTCTCTGTTCACATATCTTCTTTATCACTGGCTGCCTTTCACCTGATAAAGGCTTGAAGGTGCATGTATACCTCAACTATTTGCTTCTGTTAGGAATAAAGAAATGTTTAGGAGTCAATAGCATTTCTTGCCATGAAATTCTCTACATTAAGTGCAGGCATGATGAGAATTATGAAGACTTCTGATGAGCTAATAGCTCATCAGAAGTCTTCATAATTCTCATCATGCCTGCACTTTCAATACTCTATTGATCTTTGTAGTTTCCTTATTTAATAAAGAAAAAAATAAGGAAAACAGATTCTTCTTTCACATTAATTCATTCATGTGCCATGGTAACATTAAAGGGATGGTACAGTATTGGTGGAGATGAAATTGGGCTTTTAACTTTTTGCGAGATACCAAGAAAACACTTATGAAATAGTACACAACATACCAGTTTAAGAGGAATTCAAAGCTTATTTGATGAAAATCGAGTTTGGAATGACTGAAACATCCAAAAACAAAGTAAAAAAAAGCAATCTGAATAAAATGTGGGTCCCACACTTTATTAGAATCGCTCTCTTTTGGATATCTCAGCCATTTCAAAACCAACGTTCATCAAATAAGCATTGAATTCCTCATAGAATTACATGTTCTTTCATATTTCATAAGAGGTTTCTCATTATCTCACAAAAAAAAAAAAAATGTTAGAAACCTGAAATTAGGTCTCAACCAAAACTATACGATCCCTTTAATTATGACTCTAAATGGGATTGTGGTAGCACCGGCTGAGTTACTGTTCCAAAATAAAACAAGATTTTAATACAGAAATGTATTTGTGTACACACCTGTGGGACTGTTGTGAGGGGATGATATCATTCCCTATTCTGATTTTCATTATTGTAGTGAACAACATTTTGTCTTGCTAAAAAATATATAAATAAATAAATAAATAAATGAATAAATAAATAAATAAATAAATAAATAAATAAATAAATAAATAAATAAATAAATCAGTATCAAATATTCTTGATGACTACAATCAGTCACTTTGAACACTATACACTGCTATATGCACAAAAATTGATTGTTTTGAAAATAAAACTTTGCAGTGTGATGCAAAAGTCATTAATTTTTGTGCGTAGGCTCGAAAAAATCCAGATTGTTATCTCTTGTGATAATGATTATAATAATAATAATAAGGTCTTATTTACCCAGGGTAGCCTCTTCAGTGTTGCCACTGCTCTACCAGAGGGCCCTGCTATTATTATTACCCTAGCATTGCCAGGTAACCATTCATACACCTGGGTCGAGAGGGACACAGTGGGTAAAAACATCTTGTCCAAGGACGTAAGCACTGGGCGGGATTCGAACTCGGGTCCTCTGTTCGGGAGTCGGGAGTCTTATCCACTATGCCACAGCGCCCCCAGCAATCATGATGCAAAAAATCAGTCCAGCTTGAATTTTTCAAACTCTTGCGAAAGTTGTCCTGTGCGGTGTGTATGAAGGCACATGAAGAAACCATCCATTTTTTAAATCGGAAACTGCAACTCGTCATGCTAGGTTCGCATACTGTTCTGCGTTATCATCCGGCCAATAGGCATGCACAGTCTGAAGATTCAAAGCGCTTCATTTAGAGCGAAATTATTCTTTCTTTAGAACTTCTTTTCAACATGTGAACAGTGGCAAACAAAATCAATGTTGACATCACGCTGCAAAAACCAATACAAAGCATGTGTGTGAATGTGGATATATCGGAGCAGCAAGCGCTACACACGAATGCAACCTACCATGCCTCTGTAGTAGTAGACAAAGACTCCAAGTCCAAGCTCCACAAGGAAGAGGAAGAGAAGCAAGAAAAAATACTGTTGGGGAGTGAGAGGAGAAAAGGAAATAAATCAAACACCACACACTGCATGAGGAACAAAAGAACTTTGTTTCACAGAGAACAGCTCTAATTTTACAGCTTAGTTTTCCATAGGTTGGCCACATTGGTCAACTCCACACGGTGGACACCACTGCGAAAAAATAATGCTGTATCTTTCTGCACGACAGTGATAAGAATATGGTGGCAAAGTGTTACAGGAACACATACATTTGTACTGTAGTCACAATTTCATGAAGTAAGACACATTTCTAGTTTCACAGACATATCGTTTTATTGTGCTTTAACCCGTTGAGGACGGACTACAGTACTTTTGCTACAACATGTATTTCCCAATGACACCTGCCCGAGTATACTCGGGACTCATCCTCAACGGGTTAATACTTGAGCATTCTATTCAGGGAGCATACATCAGTGTGAAATAATTTTAGGGATGAGGTTGAGTTGAAATGATTGTCTGAAAAAAAAAAGATATTTAGAAGTGGCATGTACACTTTAAATAACCATATCATATTAGAGATGATTCTGTTATCTGATAAAAAGCCAAAATTTTTCACAAAATACTTAACAGTTTCATAGCCAGTGTCCTGATATGAGAAGCTATGATGTATAATACAAATGTAGATCAAAACCTTGCACACAGGAATGGCTATGAATATAATGCCTTACAATGTAGTTCTGGTCATTACCATCAATAAGTATTATTGTTCATTCAGGGGCTGCAAACATTATCAATACCTCTTCACATACAAACTGTAACTACTGGTACTCAGTGAATTGGCAAACATTACACTGATGAATGTTTTTGTTTAGAATTGGCAAAGTTTAATATAGCTATACTCTGATATGTGTAGATTCAATAAACTTCCATCCAACATATTACAAATCAAATATCAACCACTTGCTCCATCACGCCATCACAGATATATAAAATGGTGAAATTCATAGTTATTAATTTGATATCAATGTTAAAGATGTTTTTCTGCTCCCCCACCCCCCCCCCCAAAAAAAAAAAAGAAGCGGGGAAAACAAATCCCCCAGGACCTGAAGGGCCCAAGCAAATTACAACTCAAAGACAGAGAGATAGTTACAGTGAGATCATGAGGCCAATGGCTGTGATGCCCCATAAACTGCCCGAGATGCCCCTCCAAAATTTGATTTTGGCTTTGATGCCCTCCTATAAAACTGACTACGGTATGATGCCTCTTTCAAAAGATTGAGGGTCAAGGCCAAATAACCATGAAATGGAACTGAAGGCCTGAAAAGTGAGATGAGAAATGTTTTAAGAATGACGTCACTTACCAGCAAGAGACAGTTCTTGACCTCCTGCACAGCTCCATAGCAACCAGTCGCCGCGATGATGATGACCACCGCCCCTGAGCCGATGAGGGTGTAGGTGGCGATGGTGTAGCCGTAGGTGCAGAGCACCTCGGCATAGTCAAACTTGGAAATCATCGTCCAGATGCCCACTCCGAGCACGCCGGCGCCGCCAAGCTGGAAGAGAAGGAAACGTTTGAGATGCCACTCGTTAACCCTTCTACGCTAGGGAATTTTATCATGTACAATGCTCTGCTCTGTCAATCAGTACTTGAAGCACACAAAGGGTTTATGTTTATTTATAATACACATTTTAATAAAACGACCATCAACATTTAAAACACACCTTTGTACTATCCAACTGAAGACTTCCCATCAAATGACAATCACCAAAATACTAGTAATTCAATAAATCAAAATTTTTAGACGATTTTGATACAGTTGTACATGGCAAAAGCAAAATGTGTATAGACTTGAGAAAAAAAAAATCTGAACATAAGATTTAAATCTACATAATATCATGATTGTGTCTACCATGCAATATTTTGTCAAATACACATAAATGTTTCCCTTTGTGTATGTTGGATAAGATACATCCCCAAAGACCAAATTTAACTCTTTATTTGCCATGTTCGCATGTCCGACTCAGTTGGCGGCGTGCCAAATTCGCATATTCTGCTCAAACACACAAACCCACCCAAACTGATCGATAAATCGCCAAATGCTGCAAAACAACTACAATGTAGGCATTTCTTGTGCTTCCAACCTCTCACATGCAGCTTGCATTTTATGTTGTGACTGACTAACAATGGGTGTTTCCTATTGGATTTGCATGTGAATTATAAGTTTCTGTCACTGTTGTGCGTGCAAAAGTCATGCTTTCACAGTAATTGAGCTACTACAGTACTCATTTGAAAGAAAAGCAATCATAGATTAGTCATACAATTTACATCAAAGCAAAGCTTTTCATGTTCTCTACAATTTTACTCATTATGATATTTCCAGCTTAACAGAAATCTTAAAAAGTAACATAGGGCCTACATGTATATTTGAAAAACAGAATGTTTTCTCAAAGCATGACAAAGTTGGTGTCTCAGAATAATGTGGCACACAGGGGGTTTCCACCATGGCACAGGAAAAGTTAATATTGAAATACTTTCTAATGTCTACCATGCAATATTTTTAACTCAAAAGTGAAAAGCACACACGAATGTCAAATGCTATGTACACAACCTATAGTTTCCCTTTGTTTGTATTGTATGGTACATACCTGTATGTATCGCTAAAAGATGTACGTTCCCCAAAACCAAGTTTAAAGGGTCAGTTTACAATGTACGTGTACACGTCGTACATCATACATAATACACTGCACCTCGGGAATCTGAAAGAGGTTTGTGACCAACTTTGGCAGTCATGTCACAAATTCAGAGACTCCAACTCTCCCGTTTTCGACGGGAGATCTCCCACCGAAATCCCATTTTTGCAAAATCTTCCGTTCTCCCGTTTGAGATTTAATTTCTCCCGCCCTGGCTCTTTGTCTCCCGTTGGAAAGGATTTCTTACATATTTCTATCGTATGTTGAAAAAATAAGCCTTAGATAGCACCAGAGAGCATCTAGAACCCTGGGAATTTCACGCTTCGCACACATCAACTTTGAGTCTCCCGTTTGCTAGGGGTTTCAGGCGGGAGAATCTCCAGATCAGAAGGTCCTTTGGGTTGGAGTCTCTGCAAATTTCTAATACCAAAGTACTCCAGTACTGAAAGTCTATTCCCTCTGATGTCAATGTTATTTTATTGTTGCCACATTTCTTGTGCTATCATCAATTTTGCTGTAAGATGGTATAAAAAGAGAAATTTAACTTCCAGGACATACAGGTGCTGTACATGTACATTTAGGCCCTATTTCATGCAGTTCAAATTTGGAAAACAGCTCTCCACAACCATTTTATCATACACTGTATACACAGACATACAATACAAATTGTATCTTGGTTTGTGAGTCGAGAAATACAGCTGTAAACTGTTCATCATGCATCTCTACTGTACGTATTCTGAATTGTAGCACAACTGTGCGGTAACTGCCTTGTACTGTTCGCCATCAGGGGGTGGGGATTGCTGAGTTATGGCATAGTTTATCTCAGATAAGTGATGCCTTGGAATGGCATCATATTTCTCCTCCCAAACGTATCTGTGTGTTCCCTGCTGGTTAAGGTTTAGTCTTGCCTCAAGTCTGAAAGTAAAAAGTGTATGGCCTTCACAAGCACTCTTTCTGGTATGCTGTTTTTGTACAAGTTTGTTGTTTTGTTTCTTTTTTTAAAGGTAAAAAAGGGCTAGGTTGCTACAAAAGTGTTCGGTGTCTACAAGAATCTAAGACGTAGGCTTTATACACAAAATAGTTCTGTCAAATGTTTGCTCACTCTATGCAATTCATTTCACAGTCAAGTCTTTTTCAAGTATTCTATTATAAATTCTGAAAGCAAACTCAGATCAAACATGTTTTACAATAATTTCTTTTTTTAAAGGTAAAAAAGGGCTACGTTGCTACAAAAGTTTTTGGTGTCTACAAGAATCTAAGACGTAGGCTTTATACACAAAATAGTTCTGTCAAATGTTTGCTCACTCTATGCAATTCATTTCACAGTCAAGTCATTTTCAAGTATTCTATTATAAATTCTGAAAGCAAACTCAGATCAAACATGTTTTACAATAAAATCTCCAATTATACACTGAGTCTGACCAGTCTTGAGTCCAGGGCCTCACTTCATAATGAGATGTTAGGATGGCAATCAGGCTGGAATAATAAATGTCATGGTACAGTGTAACTACGTGTACAAGAGCCCAGCATCCTGATTGGCTGTTGCTACAATGTATGAGAAGTTAAAGGGACTGTACAGTACTGGTTGAGGTGGGGATTCATGTTTTGAACATTCCTATGTGAGATAATGAGAAACCTCTAGTGAAATATGAAAGAGCATGTAATTTTAAGAAGGATTCAACATTAATTTGATGAAAATTGGTTTTCAAATGGCCGAGATATAAAAAAAAAAGTGATAATAATGAAAGGCGACAGGCCACGCCTTTTATTAGGATCTCTTTGTTTCACCTTGTTTTAGATATCTCAGCCATTTCAAAACCAATTTTCATCAAATAAACTTTTGATACTCCTTAGAATTGCATTCTCTTTGACATCTCATGGAGTGGTTTCTGAATATCTCGCAAAACGTTGAAAGCTAAATCCTCACCACAACCAGAACTGTCCACACCCTTTAATATTTTAACAAGACTTGCAATCCTTTACTGGAATTGGGCCCAGATGTGGTTTTTGTTGTTGTTGCTTTTTTTTTAAAGAATGGTTCAGTCTAACAACCCATTCACACTAGTTACAAACACATTGTGTCATTAAAGATGGGGATACTTGAGCTTTCCAGTCTCACTGTGAACTAAAAAACTGAGCACTGTAGTTGGAACTACAATGTACCGAAAGCTCTTGCAACCATGAGAGTGTGTACATTTGGAATATCCACACACAGCCCATTTTGGGACATGGCTACGGCCATGCCTGCTTATGGTCTGAGTCCCACCTTTCATAAGGACCAGTTTTGTTTTGGGATATCTCTGCCATTTCCAAACAGATTTTCATCAAATCAACTTTGAGTTCCTCTTCACGAATTGCATGCTCTTTACTATTTCAATACATTTTGTAAGTGTATGGTTTCTAATTATCTCATAATAAGTTAAAATCTGAATCCCCCACAGAAAACAATAACCATCTCTTTACATTATATCAAATGTTTACCAGAGACAGAGGAAGAGGGGAAAAAAAGAAAGAAAGAAAGAGATAGAGAGAGAGTGAGAGAGAGGGAAGCAAGTACAGGTTTGTACATCGAATATCAGAATGTACTGTAAGTACACTGTATATAGACAAATTGTACCTCCCACTCCAAGCATCCAACCCCGCACTGGTTATCTCATGGACGGCAATAACGAGACCGATATAGACACCTGATTTGGGCAATAAACTATCTGTGGTATGCGGTGGATGACAAGAACGGACGGAAGAGAAGACACGACATCGCCAGGGATTCATCTCGCTGGCAGGGATACCACCAGATTATGATGCCATTCCAGCTTTTGAATATTTAGAGCACCATCCCAATTTTTATCCTGTGAAAAGCTGTTGCTGGCAGTAGTGGTGGTGGTGGTGTTGATATATTCTGGGAGTGGGGTTGCGGGGCTGTGGTAATAGGCGGGGTTGGGGCAAGGGGTGGGGTTGGGGTGAGGGGTAGGGATGGAATGAGTAATGGGGTTGGGGTATGGGGTGGGATTGTGGTACAGATGTAATGGGTGGCGTTGGGGTAAGGGGTGGGGTGGGGTGAGGATTGGGATGAGGGGAGAGGGGTGGAATTGGGGTAAGGGTTGGGGTGAGGGGTGGGGATGGGGTGAGGGGTAGGGTTGAGGTGAGGAGTGGTTGGGTGAGGGGTGGGGTGCAGGGTGCAGTGGGGTTGGGTGAGGAGTGGGGCGTGAGGAGTGGGATGGGGTGGGGACAGCTCTGCAAGACAAGCCGCATGGTTGGGTACATTGCAGGTTTTGACCCTATTGTGAAATTACATGTACTATCAAAAGGGCTTTTTACACTTGTAAATTTTTGCTTAGTCCCGTACCAACGGTGGGGCTAAGGGGGGGCCTTAGCCCCACCGTTGGTACGGGACTATCCTTAGCCCACTTTCTGTTTACACTCGTTTTTGCCAAAGTGGGCTAGCCCCACCGATAATCCCGTACTATCTGGCCCTGCAAAATAGCAGGGTTAGCACCGCAATTGCGGTGCTAGCACCGCAATTGCAGTGCCAAGCAAGTGAGTATAAACAGAACGAAAAAATAATCCGGGGCTAAGCAACGGAGACAAAGTCCGACCCTCACTGACCAATCAGAAACGAGGTAATCAAGTGCTGCCGGTGCGTGCGTGTATGTGTACAGTGCACAGCGTAATCATGAATATTCATGTGGTTTGGAAAGTACCGGGACTAAGAAATACGAGTGTAAAAAGGTCAATTTTCTCCTTAGCCCCGGACAAGAGCTTAGTACAGGACTAATTGGCGAGTGTAAAAAGCTGAAAAAATTGGTACGGGACTAACGATAGTCCTGGGTCAGAGAAAGTACAGAGTTAAAAAACACAAGTGTAAAAAGGGCTTAACTGGTGTTTATGGAATGTACTGTGCATGAGATACAGGTAGCAATACAGTTTTACTCATCCATAAATGATTTCGGAGGGAAGCTCTAGTTCACAATCCACTTAATTTTGATATAAAGAATTGTTCTTGATAACAAAAAAAGTAAAAGTTTGCCAAATAAAATGGCACAAGAAAGCTCTAGAATTTCAGAGTTTCATGTGTTTTCGCACTTCAATCAAATTTCATATTTCAGCTCACGTGTAAAGATTGATAATGAGATACTGCCACACTCTCAGAACTGTCCTTTTTTACTCAGAAATGAAATCATCATAAAAAAAAAAATATATATAACATAGGCCTATACTTTCAATAATCATAAAATAAAAAAAATAAATAAAAAAACTCATAATGAAAATGCAAATTTCAATTATTTGAGACAACAACCAGCCCTTTAAAAAAATGCCATCATTGGCATCTACATTTAAAACGCTACACTTTTATAAAGTGAACTTGACATGAATAATTACGAACTGTGATAGTGATCATCTTTAATAGTGGATCCAGCAATGGCAGCACTTAAAATCTTCTCTCTAACTTTTGAAGGGAATGTCTGACTCTGATTTTCCTCAAACATCAATGACTAACACTGCAGTTACTCAATCCTATACACTTGGGGTGAATTCCCCTTTCAGATGGAAGATGACTTCAAGAAGTGTGTTCAGCTCCTCTGCTTTCAATTCATCCCACACATACTTGCAAACTACTGTACATGTACTGTAGTACAATGTACAACATTGGAAACCATTCTAATGCAATGAAAATGTACAAAATACACGCAAAGCCCCACATTCCTGCTACACAGATACATTGTAGATCTATGCATGACTGCCAAAGTACACAGAGATCTAACAAACTGAATTTCTGCGGATGTTTGCTATTGACATGGACCGTTTGCTCTAAACCATTCTAACCACAGTTTGCATTATACATCATTCTAGGGCCTACAAAGGTGCGTCCATGTACACCTTAGCAGCCTTTTCAGCAATTTGAGAAAAAAAAATGAAATATTGCACACTCTCCAATTCTACACCTACAACATTGTACATGTACACACTCCACATGTACATCGATGTGGTTTCATCATACTGTACTCCTGTATCCACAATCTTAATACATAGTCCATCTTCAAAAAGAGTCTGGTCATGTACCCTCTGTACAGTGTATTGTGCAGAGACCACAGTACACATGATACAGTACTTATTGCATTTGTACTGTACACATACAACCAGTACAATGTATCACTTCTGTAGACAATATCGTACATACAATGTACATGTACGTACGTGATATACTGTATGGTATGCAATGTACAGCTGTTAAAATACAACTTTGTACATTTGACATTACATCTGTGTCACTATTGTTTGGTGTTTTTGTCCCAAATGTGGAAGAACAAAAAATAGATGTGTAAATGAATACTGGTACATAAAACAAATATTAAAAGAAAAGTGAAATAATTTGTGTATCATAAATGCATCTGTTAGTATGACACTGCACAATGTACACACAAAACACAAAAATACACTGTATGGTGCATGCATTATTATGCTGTGCTGTGACTGTAGGCTGTGGTACACTGTTTTGTTGATACCCCCGTACCAGGTTTTGGCAAAAAGATATGCTGTATTAAGGCCTATTGGTAAATTACGTTGTTCATTACACACTTTCTCAGCAATATACGACTCAAGTACATACACATACTGTGTATTTTGTAAATTGTTGGTGCATGTGTATACAGCTGTATGCCTAGTCGTAAAGTTCATTGTTTCTGTACCTACGCGATAAGGCACACCTACAATATATTATCAGTGCTAACATTTACGTACTGTACATTGTATGTGTACAGTGTACATGTACAGTGTGTGCAAAAATACATCACAGGAACATTGTATACTTTAACAGAATCGTTGTTTCACACAACATTGACACACAACACTGTCATGTGTGGGGGACTGAAATCTTGCTGGGTAATGACCCTGGACTCTTCATTGATACTCATCACACCCCATCACAGTACATGTACGTTAGTCAGTTTGAAATCCCACGGCAGTGACTCACTGAGACAAGCAACACACAAAAGGTCACTATAAGATGACCTTTCACTACCAACACACACCCCAGCATCTGAATGTCAAGTACAGCTAACGTACATTGTAAGGTACCAGTCTAGAATACAATGCTGCACACTGGCACTGGTATGACAGTCCCCGACCAGTCAAAATCTCTGTCAGATCAGTAACATTTTTGGGAATAGACCAGCAAAAATGGAAAAACTGGGTATCTACTGGTCCTACAGACTGGTCGGCCCAGTAGAAAAAAAAAAAAAATGTGTTAGTGTGCATCCCTGTAAAATGTGTATCATGTCCACTTTGTGGTGGGATATAGTTTACAAACTGTACAGAGTTTTATATCCCATGTAAACCCAATATTTTGTGTTTGTTTGTTTTTGTTTTGTTTTTGTTTTCCCAAATTTCGAGAGTGATATGCCACAAATTTGTATTCACAAATTTATCAACACACAAGTAGGAAATATGAGCTCTGATATAAAATGAACTACAAATGTTTAAATTATTTGTGCAGCTACAGCATACTGTACGAGCTGAAATTTTCGCGGTGGTTTTATTTTCGCGAATTTCGCGAATCGCCTTTGAACCGCGAAAATAACAACACGCGAAAATAACAACGCGCTAATAGCTAAGTTCAGTTAGACCCTCGCAACTGCGAAATTAACAACACGCGAAAATGTCCTCCAAGTAGCAATTCGCGAAAATATCTGTATGCGAAAATTTCAGCTCGTACAGTATAGAGAAGTGCAGAAACATGATTGCGCATGTGTTTACTGAGTATGTGAATCATACATTTGTGCATGTATTCACTACTAATACCAGTGCAGGTATAGTTGTGCAGTGAATGCTGCACCCAATTCAAATGATCTTGGCATTAGTTCAGGAACAGAAAATTTCTCATAAGTTTGTAGCATTTTGTTTCAGGACAAGATCGTTAATATAATTGAATGAGTGAATAATACCAACATCTGTATTTCCTGTACTCTACAATCATTACACTAATTTAACAAGCTTTGAATTCTATAATGCATCAACATGTATGCATGTACATGGTTGTAGGCCTACAATGTACATGACTAAAAGTGAGGCTGGATACATTATGTGCCACTGACTGCCATAATTTAAAAAAAAAAAAAAAAATCATGCCAGTTTCCTCATCGCCACTGAAGAAAATCACTTTACTTGCAGCACACTATGAAACTGAAACCTTTCCTTCTCACATGCATATAGAATATCTGTGCATACAAAGTGTACATGAGAAACGTACACATGTATGCAATGTACGTGTACAAACTAAAAATATGCACTGACATTTGGATGTACTTTTAGTAAGTACTTGTATACATGTAGGCTGTAGATCTCTCACAATCATGAATAACAAGAATACATTGTACAATGTATAACCTCAGCGATGTACAAAATGCAAATTTGTGTTAAGCAGTAGGTCTATAAAATGTACATACTCATTACTGTAATGTACAATTGTACAGGTTATGCACACTGTAGGAAATGAAAATGACATTTCACCATGGGCTTTACTGACTCCGAAGAAAGAAAGTGATACAGTAGGCCTACATTGTATGAAGGTTCAGATTTTAGCTGTGCATGTGTACGTGAGAATGCAAGGTGAGAACAAGAAATTGTTTGGTTTTCTCTTTTGAACTGGGATACCGGTAATGCTTATTCCTCATCCATTGCTTAAATACACTTTTGTAGGTTTTTTACCTAATTCTATCACTATCGAAATTGTCTCACAAATTTCCAATTCTGTATTTACACGTACATACTTTCACCTTATTATGTACTGGGATTGTACATATTGTATGTAAAGTTTTAACCTTTAAAGGACAAGTTCACCTTCATTAACATAAGGATTGAGAGAATGTAGTAATATTAGTAGAACGCTTCATTGAAAGTTTGAATTGAAAGTTATGAATTTTTGAAGTTTTTGTGCAGTCACCGCTGGATGAGAAGACTACTGCAGTGTACTGTATGATGTCACATGCGTACAACAATATAAGGAAAATATAAAGAGAATTTCACAAAATTTCATCTTTTGAAAAAGGTACACATTCCCTTGACTTGTTACTGACATATGTCAATGGGTAATATTATTCCCATTGCCTTTAGAAAGAGGCAAGTCAAGTGCTCTTTATCATGCAAAAAAAGTGAAAATATGTTGAATTTTCTTTACATTTATAAACTTTTAATACTGTTGTACTCATATGACATCACGAACGTAAGTAGTCTCCTCATCCAGTGGTTCCAACACAAAAATGTTAAAAATTCATAACTTTTGCATCGATTGTCCAATTTTCCTCAAACTTTCACTGATGTGTTCTACTAATATTGCTGCATTCTCTCAATCCCTATGTTTATGAAGATGAACTTGTCCTTTACATCAGTGGCAAAGATTTTATAACAACAAAGTCCAGCAAATCCACCATGAATACAGGAACCAGAAAGCAAACTTGGCTACCATTATGAGGACACTAACGGTCAATTGTCATCAGCAGGCTCTCAGCCTATTCCCCTCAACTTTTTGGAGAAAGCACAAGTTTTCTTCTTTGACGTTTTGTACAAGTACCTGTTATGACAAGTTCTGAGTTATACCCTCAGCAGATGTGTCTATGGGAAATGTAGCTTTAATACCAATGGCAGATCAAGGATTTGAAATAAAAGGGGATGCAAAAAGCAAATTTGGAAATACAGGGTCGGATATGACAATTTCTTAGATTTTGTACTATAAATGTAAAGTTTGATATGTGATTCACAAAAAAGAGGGGATGCTCATCCCCTGTGCCCCCGCCTCAATCTGCCAAGTGCTGGTTACAGCAAAGTCACCTCGTCCTCAGCAGGTAAGAATCTTTACACTGTATATTTCATGTGAAAAATACCTAAATCAGTCTCATAGGGATTGAGACTTCTTGGAATAACTTTTAAATAGAGAAAGAATACTCACCAAGAGAAAGAAATTGAAGATGAAGAGAACATATTTGAGCAGCGAAATGCCGCAGCACGGCTCCTTGTCATAGTTGGACCCCATCGCTGGAGGTAATAGGAGGTGACAATGGCTCTGCAGAGGTCAAAAGGGCATGGACAATCTGAAAACAGAAAATGAGCATACAATGTACATAGAGATGTACCTTGTACGTTGTTTTATCGAAAAGAGTAGAATCATGGTATCATTTATGCCACTGTTGTTGAAATGGTGTACATACGATTATGATCACTGGTCAACACAGCATTTATTACTATGTACCAGTGCCCATCAAATGTGCAATTCCATACTTACAGGACTCGACATTGCACGTACTGTACAGACATTAAAGGGATCATATAGTTTTGGTTGAGACCTAATTTCTGGTTTCTAACATTTTTTTGTGAGATAATGAGAAACCTCTTACGAAATATGAAAGAGCATGTAATTCCATGAGGAATTCAACATTTATTTGATGAAAATTGGTTTTGAAATGGCTGAGATATCCAAAACAGAGCGATTCTAATAAGTGTGGGACCCACACTTTATTACGATCGCTTTGTTTTACTTTGTTTTTGGATGTTTCAGTCGTTCCAAACCCGATTTTTATCAAATAAACTTTGAATTCCTCTTAAAATGGTATGCTCTGTACTATATCATAAGAGTGTTCTTGATATCTCGCAAAAAGTTAAAAGTCCAATTCTCATCTCCACCAATACTGTACCATCCCTTTTTAAAGGATGTACAAGTACAGTTCTGGTTGAGGTGAGGATTTAGCATTTAACGTTTTGCGAGATATTCAGAAACCACTCTATGAGATATCAAAGAGCATGTAATTCTAAGGGGTATAAAAAGTTTATTTGATGAAAATCGGTTTTGGAATGACTGAGATATCCAAAAACAAGGTGAAACAAAGAGATCCTGATAAAAGGCGTGACCTGTCGCCTTTTATTATTATCACTTTTTTGGATATCTCAGCCATTTGAAACCAACTTTTATTAAATATACGATGAATCCTTCTCAAAATTACATGCTTCTTCATATTTCATAAGAGTTCTCTCATTATCTCACTTAGTAATGTTCAAAACATGAATCCCCACCTCAACCAGTACTGTACAGCCCCTTTAATCTGGGGCCAGAAAGACTGATGTGGCAGAACAAAGAATGTCATACAGGCCACCAAATTTTCAATTCAATTTCAATTCCATTATTTATTGTCTGATTTAAAAAATACAGAAAATCTTCCTCAACTGGCAAGATAACAGAGCATAACACGACAAGAATAACAAACAGATCACATATAAAAAAGGAAAAAAATGACTGATAATCAATTAACAATTCGATACATCATCAAACGATATCGTAACTAATTAAACTGAAATACTACAATGAAATGAAGAGGTATGTTTGAGACTATAAA
This sequence comes from Diadema setosum, assembly GCF_964275005.1. Lineage (NCBI taxonomy): Eukaryota > Metazoa > Echinodermata > Echinoidea > Diadematoida > Diadematidae > Diadema > Diadema setosum. The sequence continues at coordinate 28,901,396 of NC_092696.1, forward strand.
AATAGAACATTAAAATATACTATTGATGCATGGAATCTTTTCAACATGCTGACGTCTGACTATGACAAATATATATCAAAAATGCAAAGTCCACAAAGTTTTTTCTAGTGGTGGCACATTCAGGAGACTGAAAGAATAAAAATGTATGAATATTGTTATGTTTCTTTTCATTTCCAGCCATACACACTAACAGTTACATCCCGTAATACATTTCTTGTTTGGGCAACCAAAATTTCAAAATAAACAGTTGTTTGTTTTGTTGTTGTTGTTGTTGTTGTTGTTGTTGTTGTTGTTGATTTTGTGTGTGTGTGTGTGTGTGTGTGTGTTTTGTTTTGTTTTGTTATTGTTTTGGTTTTTTTGTTTTTTGTTTTTTGGAGAAAATGTGTTCAATGTGTCAAGCCTTGTAGGCTAAATATCAACGTAGTAACGTACATTACATGGTGTATAGTAAGGGTACTAGGTCTCGCGCAGGGACTTAATGATCGCGCATAGCGTAACTGCGTATAGCAAGCAATATTACGCGTAGGACTAAGCGCAAAATTTGCCGATACGCCCATGGAATAAAAATACCTGACAACCGCTAAACATGAGAAGAAAGCAGGTAAGAAATTTTGATTTCAAACAAATTTTTCACTAAATTTCCAATTTTTTGGAACAAATTTTTCACTAAATTTCCAATTTTTTACCTTATAATTTACCTACCTTAGCTTAAAATCTTTTTTTAAGGATGCTGTAGCCTACACGTGTCGTCTCGCTTGTCTCGTTCGTATGATCGTAGCCGATAGAATTCGTAATTTGTTCGATCGATCGTTGATAATATTCTACGAAAGCCGAAGCACGCTACAGCCGCAGAGAGGGGCAGACACTTTCACGCATGAAACTACATAGGGCAGCTGCGCGATCTTTACATACCCCGAGAAGGTGAACGCATAAAAAAAAGTCCGACATACAAACGGCGACAGCGCACTACTCCGTCATCGTATCATCAGGAGATTCTGGGAGGTGATTTTTCTGCATTTTCGTGATATTCATTGAGAAATTCAGGTACGATTATGGAATAACTTCTATTATAAGAGCATTTCAAATTTTCGTGCGCGATATCTAGACCCCTCAACCATACTCTGTACACGCATTGTACATGTAAGACTGCATGATTTTCAAGGACTGTATGGTCTTTGATGGGTAAACTTGGATTTCCCAACTTTTATATTCCATGCGATTGTACATTGTATTATCTCGCAAAATGTTCCAGAATCCCCATTTTCAACCAAAACAGTAAGCGACCTTGCTTTTGGTCAGCTAGTCAGGAGCTGAGCGAACCGCGCAGGTAGCAAGCAGGAGCTGTGATATATAGAGTGTTAGTGTGCAATATGCAAAAGCACCGCAGTAGTGCGCCGGCGGTAATTCACTGTGCACTTGTTTGGTATCGTGACTATTAAATATCATGTAAGCAAATGTTTCCGTTTATTCCGTGCCATACATGTCCTGAGATACCCATATTCACAACTTACTCACCAGGATGCACCAGTCACAGATTCGTCACCGATTTGAAGGTCCCGAAGAGGCTTGATTTTTTGTTATCGGGACTGCAATAATGATCTGACGACCCACGGGTTCAGCTATGCTACCACCACACTGCACTTGCAATGTGTACGTTATGCTATGGTACGTGTATATATGAGGCGCGCGCCGGGAGATGCGATCGCGAACAGGGAACGGAATGGTATGTTGACACGATACGCCACAAGGAGCAGCAAAGTCTCCACCCAAAAGATTATACACACGGGACTATCACTAGGTGGACCAAGGAAGTATGAGACCTCCTTGGGTGGACGCTCGCAACTTGGTACCGCTCCTCGAAAATAGGCAGGTCGCTTATTAGTGAAATTACCGTTTCACAGCGGATAAAAGCACCAAACTTAGAGAGAAGACCCCCCCCCCCCGCCATGACCTACTCATTGTTATTTGAGTAGGAGTCCTCTGCAAATTTTTTTTTCATTTTTGATGGTATGAAATATGCTGATTTCATTTTGCAGAAAAATTTCGCGGGCATGAAACTTTCGTAAATTTCGCGAGGAGCTAATATTTGCAAAAGCAAAATCGTGCGATTTTAGACAATGCATTTAATGCCAGTGACAATACGCGGAAGTTTCATGCTGCGGAAAAGACCGTCAGCTCGAAGTCACGAAAATTTCAAGTGGCGAAAATAACATTGATTTATTTGTCTGAGGGAGTTAAGTAACGAAAAAGAGGTTCACATTTGTAGTACTTTCCTTCATTTTTCATGGAACTGGAAAACATGAACCCAATCTTGAATTCCATGATCAACAAAGCATTTTAAAACAAGGAGGTGGGTTGAATTGAATACCGATCTTATCTATGAAGAGAAAAATCACAGTGTGATGTAGGTCCCTACTATTGCCAGTTTAGTGTAATACGTACAGCTGTATGTAATATCAAATGGGCTTGGAACGTTTTCTAATGGTTACCGGTACTAGTAAGTTGGGATCACTGACCCCTTAACACTCCCCTCAACGGTCCGCAGCCCCCCCCCCCCCCCCCCTCGCATTAGAAAACGTTCTGCTCTGGTACCCCGAATGTCAAGTCATGTGGATTGAGTGGATGCAGTATAATATCGAAAGAGAAAGTTTATGAATTTTTAAAGTTCTGCTGCCGTTGCCATTGCTGGATGAGAAGACAGCAATGGGTGACGTCACCGCCATGCAGAGCAATCATTAATGATAATGAAGAAATTATAAAAATATTTAATAGGGACTCCATTCTGAAAGAGTATAAAAATACAATGAATGTCTCTTTTAGAAAGCAGCGGGAATAATATTGCCCTTTGAATCGATGTCGACAACGACGGGAACAAGTCAAAGAAATGAGTATTCAAGTTTCATAAAGGATCAAAGTTTATGAAATTCTCTCATGTATCTTCTTTATTCATATCGTTGTTCTGTGGTAATAAGCCGCATTATGCTCATCCAGCGGTAGCGGCACTAAAACTTTAACAATTCATAATTTTTGAACGGATTATACAATTTCTCTCAAACTTTCACTTTTGTATTTTTCGATACTAACGATAAAGCTGCTGCATTACTTCAATCCGCATGACCAGGTTTATGATAGGTCTTATGATGGGGAAACGTCCCTTTAAACATGTAAATCGAGCACTGGTTTTATTGCGTTTTATAACGTGTATGATTATAAAGGAGTAGACACCTAAATAGGCCGCATCAGTGACGATAATTACAGTTCTGATGTAAGGATAAAATTACATTAAAACATTTGATATGGATTACCATCTTATTGTAAAGAAAGTATAAAGGAAATTCCACAAAATATCATTCCATATGAAAAGTACACATTTCTTGGACTTGCTACGGACATAACCTATGTCAAGGGTAATATTAATCCCCATGCTTTCTGAAAGAGGTACGTCTAACAGTGCTCTTTCATTATGCTATAGAAAAGTGAAAAAATGTTTAATTTTCGTTATATTTTCTTTGGTAGTCCATAAAGATGATCCGTAATAGTCTTCTGATCCAGAGCGGTCTCATCACCAAAACTTCAAAAATGCATAACTTTTGAACGGATTGTCCGATTTTCCTCAAACTTTCACTGATGTATTCCACTAATATTGCTACATTCACTCAATCAACATGTATTTTGGGTGTTAACTCCCACATGTCCGCGATATTGGTGGCGCTATATCATAAAACTACAAAATTTCGAGACTCCGGTATAAAGTTGCCATAAACCGTTCAATACTCTCCTCTCCGGTTGCAAAAAAAAAAAAAAAAAAAAAAAAAAAAATTGTGTTCCCCTCATCAGGTTCTTACATGTTCCCTACAAGGTTCAGCCACAAAAAAAAAAAGAAAAAAGAAAATGTTATTCACGTGATGGCTATGTCTGGCCGAAACCATTGCAGACCTATACCCGGTGCAGGAGCCTTGCGTATATATAACTGAACTGATACGGATTTAATTCAAGTCAAGTCCAATGTAATTCATTATTATACCGCATGCACATCGCATGCTACAAATTACACAAATTGACCTACACATTATTCGCCCATTAGAGGAGAGAAAAAAAAAGAATCAGGAAAAGAGATTATCGTGAGACCCATGCATCATTCAGGCTGATTCCTTCGAGATGCAAATATTAAAGCCAGTTCGGAGTTGGCTCATGGGCACATTGGTACGAATGACTTTTTTTTTCTCAATCGGTTAGGGGCACTTCACTAGTTTTCAGAGCAACATAATGTATAAGCTTTATGTAACAATTTTATACGAGATTCATCGATCCTGTTTAAACAAACCATGAACTTGCCTGCTTGCTTATTAAGACCAGATGACCAATGATCCGTCAATTAACACATGGGAGAGCATGCATTTCATTATTTTGCATTGAATATATTAATAGTCTCCTTCTATTTACGTGTATTGCCAATTACCACTTTTACTGTCAGGTGGATGTGCTGGCAAGCAGCATTTCTAAGGATTATATGGATAATCATAGTCATGATGCTTATCCCAGTGAATTTCAAAATCAACATACCTGTTGGTACGAATGACCTTTTTCTGTTCATGTATGCGCAAATTGGAACTCCGAACTGGCTTATTGCAGTCAGAGGAGAGAGATACATTTGCAGAGTAGAACTATACAGGTTGAAGCAAAAACACTATCAACAAATACGAAAGGACAACACACACAAAGGACAAGTTGTTGCAAAGAAGGGGTTGTTTAAATATCTGTAAATTGTGCACAATTTGATAAATGATTCTTACCCAATTCAAAAGTTTCCTCTTTTTATAACATTCCGGTTTTTGTCATGTATAGGCCTGTGCATAATCATTATTATGGTGTACACAATCAAAATAATGCCTTTGTTAAATCTAAAGAGAAAGTATATCACACAAAAGATATATTCATGATTTTAAATGCATTTGATATTTTTCCCATCAATAACAAATAGTGCCATGTGAAATAGTTATGGGGTATGACCACATAATAATCCATTAAAGTTTACATGTGACGTATAACAACCTTATCGCATAAAGAGTGGTTTCAATCTTACCTTACCAGCCGTTCACAATAATGAATGGCGCAGTAACTCTGATCCGGCTGCACTTACTTGCGGTGTCCCGCAAGGGTCTGTAGGTGGACCACTTCTGATCTCTCTGTATCTTTCAAGGATTAGGCACATTTTTGAAAGACACAACATTCAGTATCACTGTTATGCAGATGATATACAAATATTTGTATCTTTTTCAGCAACCAGGACTGAACTCTGCGAAGCTTTAAAACGATTAGAATTATGTATTGATGATGTTAAGGCATGGATGGAAAGAAATGGTCTGAAATTAAACGACAGTAAGTCAGAATTTGTTCTGATAGGATCTAAACAGATGTTGTCTAAAGTGAATTCTGATACATGTTATGTTAGAATTGGCAATAGTAGTATCAAGCCCTCGAACAAAGTATGTAAGTTCGTAATCTTGGTGTTTTTTTTTTATGCAAATCTGACATTCAAAGACCACATTTCATAAGTATCCCAATCTGTAAGATTTTATTTGCGTAACCTGGGCTCAATTCGGAAATATTTAACTAGATCAGCAGCAGAAAAAAAAAAACTGATGCATGTTGCTCCAATTTCGTCTCGTCTATACATTTCTGCATTTCTCTGTTTTGCAGCCTTCCACAAAAAGAACTCAGTAAACTGCAACGTCTTCAGAATTGTGCTGCTAGATTACTTAATTTCACGAAGAAAACTGTGCGTATAAATGTAATGCCCCAATTCTTCGGTCCCTAATACACTGGCTCCTTGTAGAAAAATGTATTAACTTCAAGATTCTTTTTCTTGTTTACCGTACATTGCACATATTTGCCCCTGCTTTCTTTCAAAATACTGCGAACATCTTCACCAACCACCACGAAATCTCCGTTCATCAAACTCGCAAAAATTACAGGTATACCTCGAATCAAGCATAGCCTATATGTTTATGGGGGGATCGTGCTTTTTCATACATGGGCCCAAAACTTTGGAATAACCTGCCAATATCTCTTCGACAAGCATCTTCTATCGATGGTTTTAGCAACAACCTCAAGACCTACCTTTTTAATTTAAATTGATAATTTAATGTTTACCTGTGTAATTATATATGTGTACGTATATTGTTTGTTTGTTTATTGTTCTTATTATCTTCTGTGATAGTGTCATGATACATTATGTACTCTGTTCTATAGCGCCATGAGTATCTTTTCTAGGTAGAATGAGCGCTTTATAAGAGTCTCTATTATTCTTATTATTATTGTAGGCTATAAAGGCCTAGCCAATTGCATTGAACATATAATTACTTAACGTATTATTTTGATAATACGCCCCTTCTTCATGTATACTACTACTACTAATGATAATTCGAGGGCATGTATTATAGCTTCAGCCTAACAGTATACCTAATGCCAACTCGGGTTCCATAAACAAAGTTGCACCTCCAAACCTATCTATCTTACATGGCTGTCCTTAGTTCGTTAATAGTAAGGCCTGCGTCCTTCTTCAGTACACTATGATGAAAATGACCCTAAATATACTTCTTCATCTTTTTGCAAGTCCCTGTTTGGGCTCCCAGAGTACGAGGGAATTGGCAGATAGCTCGGGGTGGTATAATGAGCTCCCATCATCGGGATAGTGCATTCTCAGCATGCATATTGCTGTAGGCACATCATGTTTTTCTTTAGCTCATGATGTACGATTCACCTTTTCTTTCTTTCTTTTTTTTTTCATATTCACGACAAGCGTTAGTCAAACAAACAACCTGTCCTCCAAACAACAATAACAACCATGGTATGGCCAGAATGCGGCACTGCATTGCGTGTCAGTGCTGCTTTCATTGGTCTGTAGTGGGGAATTCCCATTGAACTTATTACGCTTCAGGGCGTCTGATTATACCACGAAACGCTGTGCACTTAGGAATTTGCCACATACTAGTACTGACGACTGATAGAACATTAAATCTTTACTGCAAGATTGCAATATTTTGTAGCTCCGTGGTTGCAGGTTACGACCAAGAATTCTGTGGTTACGACCCGAAGTCATAACCTCATTGGTTAAATACCAAGCTCATTATTGAAAGAATATCGCACAACCTGTAGGCCTAAAGACCATCGCAAGCAAGGCAGGGCTCTGTGTGCAGCGAGAAGAATCCTTATCAGTTCAAAACGATACGCAACATCAACTGTCTTAATCATGTAAGTATACCAAAATATAGATCTAACAATAGTAACAGAGTGATATTGTGGCATTTGAATATTGTTATCATTAGGTCTGTACCAAGACGTGTTACTGCCACAATGTTTCGGGTGATATAGATCTATATCTTTTTTCTTGTCTTCTGGAGGAGATATCAAAGTCAGGTGCTCTTTGTTATAGCGTTAGAAATATGAAAATATTAGATATACTTTTTATACATTTATGTTTGGATTTTCTATATTGCAGTGTCGGAATTCAACATGGACAAGAAATTTGCAGCATTCATCTTCCTTCTCCTTATCACGGGGTAAGTTGGTATTGATTGATTGTTAGATTAATTGATTAATTGATTTTATTATAAATAAATTCTAATCAATTTAAATTCTGTAGTCACACCTTCGCTAAGGAGGTCATTTTCATTTTTGCGGGCATTGGTTGGTTTATTAAAATTAACCGATTTGGATGAAATTTTATGAAAAGTTGAAAATGGCTCAAAGAGTTCATACTGTATTTCTTTCAATCTTCTTCTTCTTGTTATTATTATTATTATTATCATTATTATTATTATTATTATTTTTATTATTATTGCTATTATCATTAACATTAATACACTGCAAAAAGAAAATGTTTAATTTTAACACCATGGGTGTTAGACCGAACACTGTTCAAGTGTCAATCCATAGAGACCACACCGACAGGTGTAGAGAATTATTAGTGTGATGGTTTGAAAAGTGGTCACCTGGCAATTGGTGGTGTTAATTTGACACTGTAGCTGGTGATATTCTTGACATTGCGCTGGTGTTAATTCAACAATAACACTATAGATGGTATTGATTTGATATTGCTGGTGTTAATGCAAAATGGTATAACACCGCCTAATGTTAAGAGGAGACCACACCAACTTGTGTTACTGTGGTGTAAATGTGTTCGTAACTTTTGTTTAATTTTTTATCAAGTATTTCATCGGAAAGTTATCGTTTGACTTGTTGAGGTTTAAAATCAACAAGATGAACAGGGACCAATTACCTTTTTAGTAGTAGTAGTAGTAGTAGTAGTAGTAGTAATAGTAGTAGTAGTAGTAGTAGTAGTAGTAGTAGTAGTAGTAGTAGTAGTAGTAGTAGTATGAAAAAGCCAGTTCACAGTGTGTTACAATCTGAATACTAGTAATATGTGCAGATAAAGTTCATTGCAGACCTTTTCTTGAGTGGAGTGTCACTGAGATATAAAAAAAAAAAAAAATATGGAACGTCTTCATGAAGACTATGTTATAAATATGCATAAGAACCAGGTGCATTTTGGAATGTACAGGTGAATGTGTATTCTTTTCGACCAGATCAACAAAAGACATTCATGCAGCACTTGCATGTAAATTACCACTTTCTGCTTGGCTGTGCTCAACTGCTCTTCATAAAGATAAGTGTGGTTCAAGAGGTCATCGCATGCAGACTGTGTGATAACTGGGAACTGGCTTATGTTACGTTCTTATACGTTTTTCTTCTTTTAAGCATTGATTTGGGTCAATCATGAACGTTAGATGGCGCGCTTGCTTTTGCTACCCTCTAGCGCTATTGAGCTGTAGTTGGCCAGAATGTCGAGAGAAGTTACGACTGAGGCAGCGATAGCCGGTTGGCCGTGAGGGTATCTCGTGTACAATGGTCAAGGAAGCTAATAATGATAATAATAATGATGATAATAATAACAATAGTAATAATGATAATAATGATCATGATAATAATAATAATAATAATGATAATAAGAATGTGGATTATTCTGAAAGAAGGACTTTCATATAGGATGCAAATCACAATTGGGAGGGTGTGAGCTGCTTGGCGGTCGCTTTGGACTCTAACGAGTGCTTTTCTAGTTTTTCAATGTATTTCAGTGGAGAAGAGGGCAGCCGTGACGGTGTGCATTATTTTGCCAGTCTGTGAGGATGCATACAGATTTTACTTCATTTTGATCCGAACTTTGAAAAACGATATCTTTTTGAAAAAAGTCATCCAAACTTCTATATGATTTTCCCCCTCCTGGGTTTGTTAATATTTTCATATTGATGAATTTAACGTACGTTTTCTTTTCATATTTGCTCTGCATTCATTTCCCCCAGGAATAACGCCCTCTAGTTCTCTGACATTCTGTTCGGGGCTGCGGTCGGTGGTGCGGTATTTTTTGGAGGGCCGGTGGCTTGGGCTGCCGTCGGCTTTGCAGCTCCAGGTATTGCCGCTGGATCTACTGCTGCTAGCATGATGTCCGCAGCGGCCATTGCTAACGGGGGCGGGGTTGCTTCCATGGCTGCAGGCGGGATGATTGCTGCCTGTCAGTCAACTGGAGCGGTCGGGGCTGTCTCCGCCAGTACAGCTGCTATAGCAGGGGCTGGAGCTGCCGGACTTCGAGCGGTGACCCGGGACTAATCTTCCCGTCGAGTTAGATGCAAAGGCTCGTCATTGCCTCCTCCATAGCACTAGATATATCTAGTAACCCTGACCAAACAGCAACACATTTACCCAGCAAATTGCACGAAATTATATCTAAACATCGATTTTTAACACACAGTGTTTTGATCTTCATGCAAACAGTATATTACTGGATATTATAGAGAAACATAAAAGGGCGTACATGTCAGGGTTTTCGTTTAAAAGTAAACTAAATTACAGGCGTTCGTATTTGTGTTAAAAGTAAAAAGTTAATTGGCTTAACTCTGCCCTTTTAGCTGGAGATAAGCGAAAACTCCTTTAAAAAAAAGCAATCTAAATCAAAAAGATTTAACCATATCAAAGATACGATAAGACTCAGGCGAGCGTGTGTAACTCTGATTTAGGCCTAAGGTTTTTACTACATATTAAGTGTCCCATGAACTTTAAAGAGGGACAGATGGGGAGATCAAAGAGGCATTGTTGCAAACTCTTCTTCTGTTCTTTTAAAATCAATTTCAATGCAAACAAAATTATCTTTAATGGTTTAGATGAATCTCATTATGTCGGTATTGTTATTAGATAGTAATCAAAATATTCAGCATCATCAGTCTGAGTCCATTATTGCTTCAAATCATTAATCATTGTGTAGCATGTCTCCATCATGATTACATTAAAGTAGGCCTATACTGTATCTATAGAGGCTGGCTAGACAAGACACGTCTTCACTGTGAATGCTGCAGCCTGCCACCGTAGGTTTCTACCTGAAATCTACAGGTTTTATTATTCAAAATGACAGGCATTGTATTCATTTAGCTGGACCTTGAGAGAAAACGGGTGTTTCACATGGAAATAAACAGACCTTAAACTTGAAATTGTTTACTTGTTTGGCCTGACTTGTCTCTCCGATCACTGATCCGGGTCTATTATGCCAGTATTTGTTTTAGCATTTGACACACACACATCATGTACAGTAAGGATTTTTCATATACATTTTATACAATATGCAATACTCGATATGAAGAGTTTGTTCGCAAAAACCGATAAGTCCATTTTTGAAGATTTTGAAGTACGGTCTCTGTCATAAAGTACAAAATAATACCTTTTAAATGATATATTGGTCACTACACATAAAGGTACACTTTTTAAATTATGGTCAAAAGAATCAAAAATTTTCTTATTTTTCTTTAAATTATTTTTCTTGACCTTTAATCGCAAATATCTCCATTTGGCAAATATGGACTTATCGGTTTTTGCGAACAAACTGTTCATATATTATTATTATCATACACTTTTTTGTATGCCATTCATATGAATGAATATATAACGTGTGCGTGTGTGTATGTGTGTGTAGCAGCGACCCATACTGCCCGACAATCGCTCCACGGCAAAGAAAGACGTGAAATCCACGTGACCGTCATCGTGCTCCCAACGAGATAATGAAAGTATATAAGATTATGTATATATTATATGGAATAAATACATAATAAATAGTACTAACAGCAATTAGTTACTGCTCGGAGTCCTAAGAAAGTATAGATTCACAACAGTAGGTCAATATAAAAACTCCGTTAGAGACGTAAATTTGACGAATTTTCGCCCATATAGGGCTTTGTCAAGTCAATACATTTGACATTTTATTTTGAAGCAGATAATAATATACATAGTGAATGGTCACGAGTGCAATGGTACGAGATTTCGCACGAGGTGAAAGATAGGGCCGAATGCATACACGCTAGCAATTGAGTATATGAATATAAAAACGACCCAAGTCCATGGAAGATCATTTCGAGTAAACTAAAAAAAAACTTCATATCTTTTTTGTTTGTCCAATAATATTCTATTTAGCTGTGATGGGATGGCAACATTGTATATACAAATTAGAACATATATTATTATGACAATTAACATTAACATTAATTGTGGAGAGGCCATTTTGTGTGATGGACGTGGGTCGTTCTTTGATTCATATAAATGATATTCTGCTATAGAGATGAGAGAAGGACGAGAGAGGGCGCTATAATATGAATGTAAGAATGACCCAAGTCCTTCATTCTTACATTCATATATATATATATATATATATATATATATATATATATATATATATATTTTTTTTTTTTTTTTTTTTTTTTTATTGATGTGATTTATATAGCGCCAAATCCACTCTGCAGAATGCTCTAGGCGCGGAAGATTAACTCATTTATTTCAGGCACTTCCGGGGGTAATTAGGATTTATCATTTATACACAATATGAGTCCATGCATAAGCTACAATTTCCCATGTCAAACTGAATTTGGCCAAAAGTTGGACTTGGGTCGTTCTTATATTCATATACCATGTACTCAATTACTTGTGTTAGCCTTTTACTCGAATCCGTATGCATAAAAACAAGCAATATTGCTTGCAAGCAGAAGCTTTTGCTAGCAAGCACAAGCAATTGCTTGCTGCCCGCAAGCAATTGCTTATAGAGACCAAGCATTTGCTTAAAAACGTATGCATAAAACATACCATTTGCTGGTTCTTGCTAGCAATTGCTTACGATTTTCCAAGCTCTGTAAAATGAGCTTGAGCTTTTGCTTAACCGGAACGTTCCCTTTTGAGTATCATTTTCATATTTATGACAGAAAGACCACACTTGTGAAGGAGTGGTAATCTACAAGAAATTACTCATAAGTAGTGTAAGAAACTTTTTCATTTCAACAACGGGAATGTCCAGTGGTTAGCACGCAAAATGTGATGAAAAACAGGTAGGATGTCTGACTTCGGTAAGATGTGTGTGTTGTCCATGATGGTAGAAACGAGCTTTTGCGTTGATGGGTGATATGTCAGCACTAGTGGTACTCTGTTGCTGTTATGTTGTCTCCTGGGCTCCAGGGCTTCTTGCCGGCTCAAGCTAAAAACTTTTCTTGTCGCCTTTTTGACAACCTGTTTAGGGTAGCCACGCCGTTCAAAGAAACCGGCCATTTCATGTGATTTCTGTTGGAAGTCTTCATCATCACTGCAGAGACGGCGGAGTCTAGTGAGTTGGGAGAACGGTATTGAGCGTTTGCAGCTGTTGGGTGAGATGATGAGTAGTTCAGATAGCAATGCGCATCAGCAGGCTTGTAGTGTACGCTTGTCTTTATCCGATCTCCTTCTAGGCCGAGTTTAAACCTAACTAGGCCGGGCTATTTAGGTAGATCATAGAGCCGGGGGGGGGGGGTGGGGGGCTCCCAGGCCCCCCCCCCCTCCAGATCTCGGCCGTCGACCGCGCGATCGCGACGAAAATTGGCACACACATTGCCTATGATGTAATCTAAATTACTACGAAGTTAGATTTTTGAAAAATTGTCATTTATGCTAAATTATGCAAATCTATGCATAATGATGCATGAATTATCAGACAATTTGGTATAAATCACTAAATAAAGCCCAAAATGGGCACATTTTTTTTGTGTGTAAATATTCTTTTTAGTGTCCTAAGCAAATATAAGAGAAAAAAATTGAGCCATCCAAAAAAATTTCTTAAGTATTTTATTGTTTTTTAAATTTCTTATGTTCTTTCTGTTTTTTCGACTTTATGTTTTTCACTGTTTTTTCGATGAAACTTGTCCGCGACATTGTTCTGAACGAGAAAATATGTTATTAGTTGATTTTAATCAATAAAACCCCAAAATAATCATGCTTTTATGAAATTTGACTGTAAGCACAGTTTCCATTGAAATTGTACACGAATTCACGTTTTTGAGCAATTTTTGATCTGACATGCACGTACATATTTATGCGAAACTTCGGAACCGCGTGCCCGGGCATCGCAAATTTTGTGTCAAAAGATGCGGAAGACTCGACAGAAAAAAGTCATGAAACGTCGCGGCGATAGCTTCTCACGTTAGCGATACATCGCGCGGAACGTCGAGGGGGGGGGGGGGGGCCTCGGAGGCCCCCCCCCCCCCCCCGGCCTAGTTAGGGTTAATGTCCAGGAATGCGATCGAGTCAGCGGAAATTTTACGTGTGAATTTCAGTGAGTTATGGAAGTTGTTGAAGTGGTTGATCAGCTCATTCAGTAATTGTTCGAGGGTGCAGGATGCAACTCCGACGTAGTCGTCAATGTACCTCTTTAGAAGAAGCGGTACATAGTACTAGTACCCGGATGCACCTCGTGGAGCAGTGGAGCGGTGGGGCTCTACAGCTTATGAATATTAATGAGCTGACTTCATGAATATGTACTAATACAAATTGTATGTATTTATGTGAATATATATGAATTATGTATGAGCTGTGGAGCTGTGGAGAGTACATTGTAAGTCTTGCAACGATTGTATGGCTAGTGTGGAATGCGTGTTGTGGAGTCGTGTTTTTTTTTTTTTTTTTTGCACGTCAATACGAAAGATTATTACGGTATTATGCAAATGCATATGACAGCAACGCTATAGTGGATTGTAGAGCTACAAAATGACATGGCATATGAATATTAATGAGTTGATTTCAGAAATATGTATGACATGCATTTATGTAAACATTGTATGAATTATGTATAAGCTGTGGAGCTATGGAGCAGCTGTGGAGATGTGGAGAGTGACTCTTGCAACGGATTGAATGGCTGGTGTGGAGTGTATGTTGTGGAGTCGTGTATATTTGCACGTGAGGTTGATGCGATATCGGACTTAACGCAATGATAATTATTGAAATAAATATCAACACAACTGTAACGTATCGCGGCTATTATGTCGCCATATATTTATTCATTAATTTTGTTTAAGAATGTGTTGTACGACATTTTAACTTTTTTTTTTCTCGGTTTCGTCAAGTTCTAGCATTGTGAATAAATAACAACAACAACAACAGAAGCCGCATAAATACGTAGATTTAAAACACGGAAAGGGACAAAATGGCGAAACGGCGAGTTGACCCATGAGTACAATTTTCTTGCCTTTAGAGAACCAAGATTGAATTTGACTCGTTTAACCGTCCATGAAATAAGACATGAGCCACGATGAATTGACAATTTACACCGTTCCATAGAATAATACACGCATACTGTACACAACTACGCGAGGAGAAAAAAAAAAAATCATATCAGTCCTTCGGTATATACATCTGCTTACATCTCGAAACAGTGCAGCTTATGATCGTGTTTTTTTGTTTTTTTGTTTTTTGCTTTTTTTTGGAAAGAGAGGGATAGAGATAACGAGAGGAAGAGAGAAAATTGTACAAGGTACAAGTACAATCTTGTATGCATGAAAGAAAACACTGCGATGTAAAATGCTGGTGTGAAATATATTTTTGTACATTAAAAGGCATAACTATATATTACACGATATTACAAGATACGTTGTAATAAACTATAAAAGCTACGTGCGACTTCCCTTGTAAAAGAGATGTATCATATGAACATGGGAAATATCGAAA